>NW_005187459.1:647108-661291 GCF_000239375.1 Pundamilia nyererei
GCCTCCAGTGTCACCTGCAGTTCAGGCCCCTGCGCCTCCAGTGTCACCTGCAGTTCAGGCCTCTGTGCCACCAGTGTCACCTGCAGTTCAGGTCCCTGTGCCTCCAGTATCACTTTCAGTTCAGTCTCCAGAGCCTGGCCCAGCCTCGTTTGGGTCTGCAGCTAAACGGCCACTTTTTAGGCCACTGGCCAGGCGCCATCGCCTTCGTGGGCGGCCCCCAGACTCCCTTCACCTGAGTCTCCACCGTTGCCTTCCGCACAGTCGGCCCCCTGAACTGTGTCCACTTCGGCGCCGTTGCCGTCCGTACGGTCGGCCTCCCAGACTGTTTCCACGTCGCCACCGTTGCCGTCCGCACGGTCAGCCCCCTGAACTGTTTGGACTCCTGTGCTGTCGGCCCCCTGAACTCTTCTGTTTTGGACTCCATTTTTCTTGGGCTATGGTGTATTTCGTTTCATTGTTGTTTTTTTTGGTGCTGGACTTGTGTTTTGTTTTTTGTCTTTCTGGTGCTCCTGTTTTGTTTTGCCTCAGCAAACCATGACACAGCTTATGTAACAATGGAAGCACCATGCATTTAAAACAAAGCTGATTCAGGTTTCCACATTAATACATCGATAAAGACATAGTCAAGGAATGTTTAGTTTTAAGCAGACTTAAATGTGACACACAAGCACTATACTGTAGCTACAGTCTCTTTACATAAGGGGCAACTGGCATATCTCTCCATGCAAGACTTGTCTATAAGAGCTTCCTGGAAAAAACACCTTTGTTATGATCTCCAAATGAAAAAGCCGTTTTACTGTAACCTACGAGACAACATCAGAATGGTCCAACCACTGGCCCTGATGTTGACAGTCATATAACACATCATAGGCTCTGGTTTGTGTCAGTGGAGACACAGTAGTTTGGCCTTTCTCCAGAGGAAACAACATCTGGGTTTTTACTCAGTGGGGAAAGCACTGCGCTTGATGGACTGTGTCACACTGTGACTAATTCTCAAGCAAATGGGGCAGATGATGATAATAATAATAATAAAACTAGTGATTGAGGGTTTTACATTCTTTTTAGTGTGAAAGTCTTTCAAATGTTCTTGTCACTTTTTCAACTCTGCTGTGAATATTTTATCCACTGTGTAAATAAGAGCACATTTTCTGTATAACCACACAGGTGTTTAGTGTCTTTCTTTGTGTACTGAAAGGCCACCATAATGTGTATCACAATGTGAGAATAAGAAACCCATTTGGAATGTCGCTTTATTGCTCTGCTTAATACACTGTTTAATAGTTAAGATGATAAACTGGTTAAACACGTATCGCCTCTCCTCGACTTTCTGTTTCAGTGCTCAGTTGAGTTTGTATGCACTGTTTCTTTGAGCAGCTGTGTTTGCTCTGCTGTGCAAGCCCAATTTTAGTCTGTTGCACAGATGACTCCCGCTGCTTTTGTGTTTGTCGGCAGGGCCAGGACATTGTAAACATTCAGGCCTTAACACAAACCGAGGGTGTCCTGGGGCATGGTCCCAAGGTTAGAGCCTGAGAGGGATTGCAAAGATGGCAGAGTAATGTGGTTTTAAAAAGCCATATCTAAATGTGTTTAAGATAAAAAGGTGATACTATACAATACCATTCAAACTTTTATGACCTTTAAAGTTAAAAGAGTGGTATTTGTTTGTAAAATCACTGATCTCTAATTAAATAGAGTCTAGATCAAAATCAAGTTATCAAAAAAGAGCTCATAATACAGGAAAAGACACAAACTGAGCGCAGGCGTGGCGACAGAGGCGTGTGATATCAGTCGTGGTTTCCCCTTTATGAATATTGTGCTGTGAGCCCTTGTTGTGGGAAATGAGCAACTTTCTTTTTCTGTTGTGTGTGAGAAACAAAGTTACAAGCATAAAGCCACAACCACTGTTAAGTGCGGTACGACAGCGGGACTCAAGTTGCTGAACAGTCATGATGTTAGTGGCCCAGTTTCTGGGTTAAAAGTCATTCAAAGTGTTTATTACACCAGAAATGTAAATAAAGGCGGCTTCATGCTACTTTATGAAGGTTTCCCTCTGCAACCCCCTCACCCCACCCAACTCTATGCAGCTACTCTGTAGATATTTTTGGATTAATTTCTCAGAAAACCAAGCCAAACCATGAGAATGGAGGTTACTAGTACAGTGTAGCAGGCTGATGGAAGCTGGATTTTCATTCATTTCTTTCAGAAAAATGGAAACTTGACCATAACTACATGAAGGACCAAGTATTAGTGATATTGAAGAATAACCTTAAAATGCAGATTTGCACACCGATATTGACTATCTATCAGAGTTTTGTGCACCATGGCCATAACATTGCAAAGCATATGCTGTTCTCACGGTGGCTTCTGTTAGTATCACCTTGTATGACATGTTGCCTTTTTCACACTGAGGATGTGTTGTCACATGCATAACTAGAGTGTAAATAGTTGTTTCCATCAGACACTTTCCCACAGCCTAGACAGACATGGAAACCTCGTGTCAGACATTGACTGCTGTTGATAAAGTTGTGGTTTTAGACCATAGCAATAAAAAGGGATATGTACAGATATGAGAGAGAAATAAACCCACGTGCCATGCACATGTTTGTGCTCAAGTTGCTGTGTCTGTGTCTCTTTCACACATTGTCAGATAAAAATCCTAGTCACGCAAACTCTGGTTTCACTCCCTCTTTTTGCACCTATAAGTCACGACTAGCCCTAACTGGCCCTGCCCACATGGTTAGTATAAAGGAAATTATAGTAGTGTGACCTGAACTTTAAAATTATTTCTGTGGTTTGTTGTTTGAGGGCTTAATTTAAATGAACAAAACAATGTTATAGTGTAAAACTAAATTGCTAAAATCTTAACTCTTGCTAGCTGATATTGAAAGTGTCAAATCATACATGATCCCCAGGTAATGAATCCCAATTACTTTGATAATCCAGAATGAAGGTGTTTCTTCCAGAAAAGCATTTGTGATGTCAGACACTGATGTTGGACAGGAAAGGCTGGCTCACTGTCTCAGCTCATGTTGAGGTCAGGACTCTGTGCAGGCCAGTCAAGTTTTTCCACACCAAACTCCCTCATCCATGTCTGTATGGCCCTTGCTTTGTACACTGGTATGCAGTCATGGTGGAACAGGAAGGGACCATCCCCAAATTGTTCTCAAAACGCTGAGAGCATGAAGTTGTCTAAAACATCTTGGGTCCTTTTACTTGAGGGCTGAGCCCATGTCCTGAAAAACAACCCAACACCATAATCCCCCCTCCACCATGCTTTACACTTGTCACAAGGCAGTCAGGCAAGTACCGTTCACCTGGCAACTGCCAAACCCAGACTTTTCCATCGAATTTCCAGACAGAGAAGCATGATTTGTCACTCCTGAGAAGTAAATCCCCAAGTGTTGATTCTGTTCATCTGGATGTAACGCTTTCAGTGGGAGAAAAGTTAGCAAAATCTGTACGTTTTCCATCTTAGCATCTGCTGACCCCACTGTATGCACTCTGCATTCCTCTGGGCTTGATTTTATACACCTCTGGCCATGGAAGTGATTGGAGCACCTGGATGGGTGACTGGATACTTTTGGAAATATAGTGTAGCTCTCAAATAACATCTGAAATTCTTGAAATAAGAAGTCATTTACATTAACCTGACATTTTAGTCTTTTTCTGTAGTGTTTGGTTCTGTGTAGTTGTGGCTCAGAGGGTGCTGAAGGGTGCTGGTGTTGGCTCCTAAGGGGTCACCCTTAGGAGCCAGGAGGAGCTTGGGGAAGCCATTGCCCCAGATGTATCATGACTGTGTGAATGTTAGGTTATTGTGTACAGAAAAAAAAGCAATTGTATGAAAGTGAATGATGCTAGTTTTGAGTAGAAAGGCGCTGCATAAGCAGCAGTCTGTTTACCATATGTTCAAAGACTCAATTATTTGTATATCACCACCTTCCCAGGGTCATAAACAATGTGGTCAGTAAGTTAAAATCTCCCTCATAAAATTAGCATTTTATACACCATGTGTAACCTTTCTGACAGCTGACTAACTTGAACCCCATGATGTCTAAATGACACCAAAGCTACCCTTCCCCAGTGTGATTAGTCCCAAAAAACTGCACTGACTGTCACTAGGGTGAATGATGGGGAGCTTGTCCGTTTTGGCACAGGACTAATTTTGCGTGGGTAACTTCTGGTTGAGCAGCGGTGCACAGGGAATCAACTTTTGGCACCACAAACACTTACAAAAGGCCAAAAGGGGAGCTGAGAAGAACACGCACAAGCATTGCTAGTAATGACATCCAGCTGCTGGCGCACAGACACTCTGAAACAACACACCTCGGTAGTCTGAAAAAAACATTATTGCAGCTCTGGAGATTTAAACCAGATAATTTCTTAAGCGTGACAATACTTTTTCCCCCTAATGTGTCTTTCACAGAGCACTCTTGCACTCTCTTGCAAGCTTTGTGCATAGACAGATATTTGCAGATGTCACATCTGATGCAAAGTTGTTAGCAATGACATTTTGTGCATTTTGTTGTAACTTTGGTGACTCAAATTTCACATCTGTACACACACATTTGTATTTCTTCTAAGGAAGCAGTAAGCAGCGTGATTATTTATTTCGGTGCATGTCTGTATACTGTGCACAGCTAAAACATGACAACAAGTGCGAGCGTGAATACTTTTTTGATGAGAGACCTCACCCATCCAGTTTATTAAAATGACCTTTGACGGTCACACAGATGGGACTTTCCAGGTTGCTCTTATCTAACGGCAGAGAGATGACATCATTGTCCTTGGAGACGCTTTCTTAATGACAGGGCATTGTAGGAGTTTCGGTCCTTGCTAGGAGATTGTCATGATGACCATGGTTCAGCTGTCACCCTCACAACTGAGGTTTTACAACAGGGTTGGGTAAACTAGTGCTCTTAGATTTTTTTTAAAGTGCAAAACAGACAAATTAAGATGATATTTATGAGAATATAATGAAAACTCTCTGGCCCATAGATGGTTTGAGGTGTTTGTGCTGATATGCTGTGTTTCATAACCAAAAACTGAGCTGTGCATTCTGCCAAGCATCTTCACTTTGGTCTCATCTGTTCAAGATATTATTCCAGAAATCTTGTGGTTTCTTCAGATGCAATTTTGCAAAACGCCATGCTCTTTTTATTGAGAAAAGGCTTTCTCCTGGTAGCTTTTCCAAACAAACTAGAATTGTTCAGTCTTTTTCTAACTGTACTGTCATGAACTTTACATTTAACATGCTAACTAAGGCCTGTAGAGTCTGAGGTGTAGCTCTTCCCATATGGAAAAGATATATATAAATCTTATAAAGTTTGTATCTGTCTTGTGTGAAACTTGTATGAAAAGCATATAAGAGTGAAAACAAATATAAGATCCCTTGAAAAATTATATAATGAAACTTGTATGTTTTGGATACTTACTAAAACAATGTATGAAAGTAATGAGAAAGTGGCCACTTTCATGAGTAAATCACATATAAGTTTTTACTATTTCTTTTCCATATGGGTTTGCTCTGCCTTTGTAATGAATTTTATGGGGTATGTGAATAATCTTTATCATTGGAGAGTTATGGACTTCAAACTACTTGGAAATGACCTTATAAACCTTCCCAGATTGATAGATGGTGACAATCGCTTATTTAAAGTCCCTGCTCATGTCTTTCCTCCTTGGTATTGTGTAAACACACACCCAAATGCTCCAAACAGCCAAAACATCTACTCTGTATAGAGGTGCTCACACATCCTGATGACCAACTGTTATGCATTATGGCTAAGTTTTTGTTAAATAAACAATGACACAGTCACATGTTGTTTTTCATCTGTGATTAGATTTATCTTTTTTTTTATTTTAATTATGTCATATCTAAAAGCTTAGAAGTGAGTAATAATTTCCCTTTTATTTTGCTCTTTGACTTTTAAATATGTGAGCCTAACTGTTTTGTCTCTCCTTTTTTTAAGCTGCAAGACTGTCTTCAATCGTGGTCACACAAAACAACTTTACAACGTTAAGACAGCATAAAAATGAGGAAGATAAAGGTTAGCTCCTTTCCGTGTTAAACTGTGAAGATCCTTCTTTAAAAAAAAAGATCTTTACATTAAAGATAGAAAGTAAAACAACAAAAAGGCTTAAGTTGCAAAACTGTGAGAATAACGCACTGGCAAATAATAGAATATCAGTGGCAGAAAGGACTCGATTTAAGAGTATACTTGTTTAGAGGTCAGCAGTGACCACACCCACATCATCATATATCATTCTTTTATTGTCTTTGTTTCTCTGTTCTCTGATTTCATGAAGTATTTGTAGCATTTAAACCATAGCTACACATATGCTAAACTAAGAATATCCATTCATCCATCCATCTTCTTCCGCTTTATCCTTGGCCGGATCGTGGGGGCAGCAGCCTAAGCAGAGAAGCCCAGACCTCCCTCTCCCCAGCCACGTCTGCCAGCTTATCCTGGGGAACACCAAGGCATTCCTAGGCCAGCCGAGAGATATAATCTCTCCAGCGTGTCCTGGGTCTGCCCTGGGGCCTCCTCCCGGTGGGACATGCCCAGAACACCTCACCCAAGAGGCGCCCAGGAGGCATCCTTGTCAGATGCCCGAACCACCTCGGCTGGCTCCTTTCGATGTGGAGCAGCAGCGGCTCTACTCTGAGCCCCTCCCGGATGGCTGAACTTCTCACCCTATCTCTAAAGGAGAGGCCAGCCACCCTTCGGAGGAAGCTCATTTCCTCCGCTTGTATCCACAATCTCGTTTTTTCGGTCACTACCCACAGCTCATGGCCATAGGTGAGGGTAGGGACGTAGATTGACCGGTAAATTGAGAGCTTTGCTTTTACACTCAGCTCTCTCTTCACCATGATGGACCAGTGCAGCGTCCGCATCACTGCGACCGCAGCACCAATCCGTCTGTCGATCTCCAGCTCTCTTCTCTCATCACTCGCGAACAAGACCCCGAGATACTTGAACTCCTCCACTTGGGGCAGGAACTCATCCCTGACCCAGAGTGGGCACTCCACCCTTTTCCGGCTGAGAACCATGGCCTCAGATTTGGAGGTGCTAATCCTCACTCCCACTGCTTCACACTGCGAACCGTTCCAGTGCAAGCTGGAGGCCATCACCCGATGAAGCCAACAGAACCACATCATCCGTGAAAAGCAGAGATGAGATTCTGAGGCCACCGAAGTGGAAGCCCTCCGTCACTTTGCTACACCTAGAAATCCTGTCCATAAAAATTATGAACAGAATCTGTGACAAAGGGCAGCCCTGGCGGAGCCCATCACCCACGGGGAACGAGTCCAACTTATTGCGGGCAATGCAAACCAAGCTCTTGCAACGGTTGTATAGGGATCGAATGGCCCGTAGCAATGGGCCAGACACCCCATACTCCCGTAGCACCTCCCACAGGACATCCCGAGGGACACGGTCGAATGCCTTCTCCAAGTCCACAAAACACATGTAGACTGGTTGGGCAAACTTCCATGCGCCTTCAAGTATCCTTGAGAGGATAAAGAGCTGGTCCAGTGTTCCGCGACCAGGATGAAAACCGCATTGTTCCTCCTGTATCTGAGGGTCAACTAGCGGTCGAACTCTACTTTCCAGCACCCTGGCATAGACTTTCCCAGGGAGGCTGAGGAGTGTGATTCCCCTGTAGTTGGAACACACCCTCCGGTCCCCCTTCTTAAAGATGGGGACCAATTCAATTCAATTCAATTCAATTTTATTTATATAGCGCCAAATCACAACATAAGTCGCCTCAAGGCGCTTCATAGATACAGAGAAAAAAACCCAACAATCATATGACCCCCTATGAGCAAGCACTTTGGCAACAGTGGGAAGGAAAAACTCCCTTTTAACAGGAAGAAACCTCCGGCAGAACCAGGCTCAGGGAGGGGCGGCCATCTGCTGCGACCGGTTGGGGTGAGAGAAGGAAGACAGGATAAAAGACATGCTGTGGAAGAGAGACAGAGGTTAATAACAGATATGATTTAATGCAGAGAGGTCTGTTAATACATAGTGAGTGAGAAAGGTGACTGGAAAGGAAAAACTCAATGCATCATGGGAATCCCCCGGCAGCCTATGTCTATTGCAGCATAACTAAGGGAGGATTCAGGGTCACCTGGTCCAGCCCTAACTATATGCTTTAGCAAAAAGGAAAGTTTTAAGCCTAATCTTAAAAGTAGAGATAGTGTCTGTCTCCCGAATCCACCACCCTGGTCTGCCAGTCCAGGGGTACTGTCCCTGATCTCCACGCAACATTGTAGAGGCGTGTCAACCAGGACATCCCTACAAGATCCAGAGCCTTCAGGAACTCAGGGCGGACCTCATCCACACCAGGGGCTCTGCCACCAAGGTGTTGTTTAACTGCCTCAGTGACCTCGCCCCCGGAAATTGGCGGGTCATACCCCTCATGCCCAGACTCTGCTTCCTCCTCGGAAGACGTGTCAGTGGGATTAAGGAGGTCCTCGAAGTATTCCGTCCACCGCCCGACAATTTTCTCAGTCGACGTCAACAGCGCTCCGCCAGCACTATACACAGTGCAGGTAAAGCACCGCTTTCCCCTCCTGAGACGCCTGACGGTTTGCCAGAATTTCTTCGAGGCAGTCCGAAAGTCTTTTTCCATGGCCTCTCCAAACTCCTCCCACACCCAAGTTTTTGCTTCAGCCACTGCCCAAGCCGCTAACCAAGCCCGATAGGACTCCTTCTTCAGCCTGGTGGCTCCCTTCACCTCTGGTGTCCACCATTTGGTTCGGGGGTTACCACCACGAAGGGCACCAATCACCTTGCGGCCACAGCTCAATGCAGCAGCTTCGGCAATGGAGATGCTGAACATGGTCCATTCGGACTCAATGTCCCCAGTCTCCCTCGGAATGCTGTTGAAGGTCTGCTGGAGGTGTGCGTTGAAGATCTCGTGGACTGGGGCCTTTGCTAGGCGTTCCCAGCACACCCTCATTACGCGTTTAGGTGCACCGGGTCTGTCCAGCGTCCTCCCTCACCACCTGATCCAACTCACCACCAGGTGGTGATCAGTTGACAGCTCAGCCCCTCTCTTCACCCGAGTGTCCAGAACATATGGTCACAGGTCTGGTGATACGATTACAAAATCAATCATCGACCTGCGGCCTAGAGCGTCCTGGTGCCACGTGCACTTATGGACACTCTTATGTTCGAACAAGGTGTTTGTTATGGCCAAAGTGTGATTTGCACAGAAGTCCAATAACAAAACACCGCTCGGGTTCAGATCACTAAGAATATATGTGTAGCTATATATATACATGTATGTGTCTGTGTGTGTAATTGTGAAGGTCTGAAAGTTATAGGAGCTTAGACTGTCACCAAAATGTGTTCACGAGTCACTTTCATATGAAAAGCACTCAAATGAAGAGACTGTGACAGGTTATAATTTCAGTGTCAGCCGAGAGAAGCTGGGGAAACTGTTTGTGGGCACCAGCTGTGTCTCGCAGTCCAGGCCAAACTCTCAGCTGGGATTTCTTTCCTTCTTTTTTTTTTCTTTTTTTTTCTTTTTAAACAAAGCTGACAGTAAAACATTCACAGTAACTTGAGATCAGAAGATGAAGGGAGTGGGATGGGGCGGGGGGGATGCAGAAAAACAAATCCTTCCAGCACTGCCAGTGTGTATTAAAGAGAGTGGGATGGATTAGTTCAGGGAGGGTTTTGTGAGCATCCATCCCCCACCCCTTAACAGATAACTACAGAGGAAAACAGAGAAAAGGAGCAAGGAGCTATAGAGAGAAAAACAAATTATAGAGTCAAGATAATAATAAAAGGGGAAAAGAGAAGAAATGTATTCTTATTGTTATTGAATGTCTGGCATGTCTTCAGTATTGTACAAAAGCCTCAAGCTGCCCCATTTTGAAAATGGGAAATAGATGGAAACATCTAAAGTCATACATGGAAATATAGTATATAAGACAAAAAAAAAAAATCGATATCTTTGGTATTACGACCTTTATTCTTCAGCACACCCCGACTCTCTCTCTCTCTTTCTTTAAGTACTCATCAGAATTGGTTCTCCACACTTCTTGAAGACATACAAACTCTTTGTTGGCTGCCTTTTGTTCTGTTCTCCATCGTGATGATGTCACACTGCTTCAGTAATGTTGAGATCCAGGCTCAGCGGAGGCCAATCCATGACTCATAGTGACACACCATGTGCTTTTTTCTACCCGGGTATTCTTTTACTTCATCGGTAGTATGTTTGGAATAAATTATTTTTCTGAGTTTATAGTTCTATCAGTTTTGGAGCACAGTTTTGAGCAGCTGTAGCTCAGGAGGTAGACCGTGTCATCTACTAATCGGAAGCCTATTTATTTTATCCCTGGGTGCTCCAGTCTGGATGTCAAATGTTCTTGGGCAAGATATTATCTCCAAGTTGCTCTCCAATGCATCTACTGTGTGAATGTTAGACAAAAAATCTATTTAACATAGGGGGGGGGGAAACTGCTTATATGAATGTATAAACCCCTTTAAGTGCTCAGGGTGAGTAGAGAAGCATTGGAACACAACAATGCAAAACCCCTAAGAACTGTACTGAAAATGATTGAAGAAGCAGTAGTATCTAAAGAAAAGCTTTGAATGCCTGGAGAACTATTGCTCAAGACCGCTTTAAAAAAAATTCAAAGAATGTCTGACTCCTTGAAAGCAGAGTATAAAGGAATAAGATGTGACCCAAGTACTGCACATTGTGGGGGAAAAAACAAAATCATCAAAGGTGGTTTTAACATTTGCTTATGTGCATAAGTGGTGGTAGACATTAAGCCCACCAGCTGTAAGCCTACATTTGACCCCTCCAATACTCAGATCCACTTTCCAACCAGCAGAAGCTCTTGAGTATTTAATGGCTAGCATAATTGTTGAAAACACAAATTAGATTAAAAAAAAATAGAAGATTACATTTTTTGTTTTGAATGCACGCATGCTCTAACCATCACTAACATCAACCAAAACAAAGGGGGATTTCCTGTTTTTCCATAGCCCACTCCTCCCAGAATAGCACTGCATGGCAGAGCGGCTGTTATCGCTGTTATCAGAGCCAGCTTTATAATGGTTTGTGTGGCAAGGAAACTTTGCGCATTGTTTTCTTTCAGGCTTCCTTTCAGATTCAGATTCAGGGGTGAAGTGGTTTAAGAGGGGGCCTTGTACTTACTTCCTGATATCACCGCCGTTCTCCCCCTGCCCTCGCCTGCCTCATTAAGACGCTGTATCTCCATTTTCAGCTAGTGTTACACACACCGCGCCTGCAACCTTATCTTTAGTGGCCCGGGCATGTGGAGGAGGGTGTATTGTACAAACATGCAGCCTCCAGACACACACCAACAACACAATCTCATCAACTCTTTGACTGCTGCAGCCGCATGTGCACAACAATTTTTGCTGAAGAGCCTCTAAACTCCTGATAAACACTTGAGATGTGTCAGATGTTATTAATAGCAGAATGCACAAACTAACATGCACCTTGTGCACACGCATGCCATAACTTAGTAGCAATCCTGTGCACTCATATACGCAACACCATGCACACACGAGACACGTTCACACATCAGTTACACCCATATCTGTGTCACTCCCCTGAGCGTGCCACTTCTCATATCCACCATCACTGATGGTTTGGTATGCAGAAGTATCACAGTCTCATAACGGGCAGCTTTACACAGCAGCTGCAGCTCTGCTTATGTGCATGCTGCTGGCATGCCTCGCTTCATAAGTAAACCCTCGCTCTGAGCATTCGTGGCATGGCATGCTACCCGATCTGAGCAAGAGTCATTGTGCACTTGTGCAAGACTCAAGGCAAGCTTCAGCTGAGGTCAAAAAGTCACCGGTTTTAACAGCAAGGTCATAACTTTCAGATGTAGGGCAGGATGGTGCTGCAGCTTCATTCCTTCATCCCTGGTGGAGAAGCCTCACTTGCTCTGGAGAGTTTGCTCAGTGCCATCGTTACTCTTGCGGGACAATAGATGCTCTGTTCTCGGCTCTGATTGCGTCAGGTTACCGTTTGTTTTGCTACTCTATCTGCTTTCTAGTTGAGTAGACTGACATGAAATTGTAGCATGGAGCCCTGTTATGAAGCCACATGAATGGCAGTTTGTCATCATCTTGGGGGTTTTTATGTTTGTTTCTTGGCCAAATGTGACAACTCAGGATAGAAACCACACACTTATCTACTACTGTCAGCCACAATAATTCATACCATGATTGATTTACAGAAAGACTCGAAATGAGTAATAAATGAGGCCATGGGAACTGAGGTTACAGTTTCCAGATAATAGAGGTTATTTTTTAACATCAAGGTTATGCCAGTTTAACACTTTTTAACCAATTTTAATATTGTCCCATTCAAACCGTTGTGGGTGAAAGCATGAGTCAGACTGCCCAGCTATCATTTGGATGTCGTGTGCTGATGGCATGGCTACATTTCTACAACACAGGCAATGCAGAGAAACACCAGAAAGACATGAAATCATAACTTATGGAAAGTTAAGCATGACCTCATCCTTTTGCGGTGTTCAGCTAGTCAAAGACTTTATAACACTTGACTCAAGGTTATGATGGCAGGGCGGGGATGACCTTGAATGCACTACATAGTGAAAGATGTGCACCTGTCTCGCTAACTGTCGGGGCCAACTGTCGTGGACAGACGGTCGTGGGAAAACTCGGGGTGTGCAATGCTGTGATGTTTTGTTAGTCTGCGTCAGCTGAGCGAAGAGGTGCTTTGCCAGCTGTGGGTTATGGGCTGAATTTGCAGTAGAGCCCATCTCACGAGCTATAAAGCGGCGTAGCTTTGCGTGTCAGAGACTAGCCAGGACTGCGTTTTAATAGAATTCGTTTAACCTAACCTGGGTTCACATTTACACACAGAGATATCTGTGAAGAAGAGGAACATGTCTTGAGTGCCGTCATGCCTGTCACCTTTTTAAAGATAAAAAAGAGGAAAAACAAAAAGCTTATCTAGGTTTGTATGAATGCAGAAACAACACAACTGTATGAAAAAAAAGTTCCTGTAGCTTTTAAACCCTTCAAAAGAAATTAAACTATAAATGATGGTAAATAATAATAAATGAAGTCATGCAGAAACTATAAACAGCTGTACATTGTTGGGCTTATATATGTGTTATTTGGTATTATTATGTGGTCCATGAGAGAACAGCTGAAATGCTTTGGCATAGCATGTCTCACACATCACCCACACTGTCTGATTGTGGACGGG
This sequence comes from Pundamilia nyererei, assembly GCF_000239375.1. NCBI lineage: Eukaryota > Metazoa > Chordata > Actinopteri > Cichliformes > Cichlidae > Pundamilia > Pundamilia nyererei. Next base: position 660,345 of record NW_005187459.1, read on the forward strand.
GGGGAAGACATGTTTCACTTTGACTGCGTGTGATGACCCACCCTCTTCAAGTGAATTCTGCACATCTCATTTTAAGAACTGCAGGAAATGTTTAGAGGCATCATGTGCCCCGCAGCACAATGCAATACACAATATGACTGATATCTCTGTTGCTCTAAAAGTGTCTCATTGTGAGATTGCTCAGCAAGTTTACATGATTTATTTATACTAGTTACTTTATTTCCTTCAACAGATTGTGTTAGTACAGAGCAGTCTAGTTGGTAAGCCCCCTTACTGTTAATTCACGTGTCAGTTTTCTATTTAATTTAAATTCCCCTCCTCCTTGGAAATCCACAAATGATATAAAAACAATCAAATGGTGCTAGCTTTCAAATGTGGCACTTTAAGTGGACACTGCCTAGTATTGATACGACTGAAATGAATGGAGTATGTTTGCACCATTTTGCATGTTACTTTCTGTTTCAAACATGTCATGACACCAATAAAGACATCCTGTTACATGATAACATTTTCCATTTTTATGTACAAAAAATGTTAAGGAATTGTGTCTCTTATATGTCATCCTGAGTCTGTGCCCCTGTGTTTTGACTTCTACATTTAAAGTTCTCTCTAGTTCTTGTCTTCAACATTTTCTCACTCCCAGAGCTTAACGTTTTACGCTAGGTGACAAATCGTCAACATATTTCGCTTCCGGGCAGCCAACACGCCCCTTAAATGACGAGATTGGAAAAACCGTTTGGAATCAACCTTGTTTTATTTTCCGTGATATTACAGTTTTTCTCAGTCGCTTTGGTGCGTTCCTCAGAACACCATTAACATTTGCACAGCAGTTAGTGCATTTCCCAAAACAATTAGTGCAAACTGCAAAACCTAGTGGATAGCCTGCAAAAGCACGTCACATGCACAGAATTGATTATCCATACCTCAAAAGCAAGTATCCATGTCAA
>NW_005187459.1:661779-663083 GCF_000239375.1 Pundamilia nyererei
TGTAACAGTACAGTAAATCATTCTGGCACATCCAGACGTTCCTGTCTGTCTGGCCACATATTTTCATCTACATCACAACAGATGTTATCCCTCGCAATGCAGCAAGGAAAGTATCTCCCGGAGTGGCGAATCCATCCTCTGCAGGACCCTGCTGTGATGTCGTCACATGCTGCATCCATGGCTGCTAGCAGTGCCATTTGCGCATGTGGATGCCGGTCATAAACTTTCCACCTCCAGGCAGAGAAAAACTCCTCTATTGGATTAAGGAATGGGGAATATGGAGGGAGATATTCAACCAGAATTCTGTCATGTGCTGCAAACCACTCTCTGACCTGATGGGAGTGGTGAAAACGGACATTATCCCAGACAACAACATACTTGCTGAGTTGGCCTCCACCTCTCTCATTCTCAGGGACTAGGTCCTTGTAAAGAGTGTCTAAAAACGTCAGGAGATGTTGGGTATTGTATGGACCAAGAAGGGGGATATGGGTGAGGACGCCGTTGTCTGAGATGGCTGCACACATGGTAATATTCCCTCCGCGCTGACCAGGGACTTCAGTGGTTGCCCTCTGTCCAATGCGATTCCTTCCACGCCTTCTGCCTTTGGCCAGATTGAAACCTGCCTCATCAACATATATGAATGTATGCAGTGTTTCCCTGGCTTCCAGCTCCAGTACACGCTTTAGAGAGAGACAGAAATGCAATGTCACAATATGCCTGTGTACAGTAACAAACAGTAATGCATGCATTTGGTAAAACACATTGTAGAGTATGTGCTGTGGAATTGCAAGTGTACTGCATGAAACTACGAAGTACTGTAAAACAGTTTGCAGTGCAGAACATAGAAGACCAGCTTTACCTGCACATACTGGTGACGGATCTCCTTCACCCTGTCACTGTTCCGTTCAAATGGCACTTTATACAATTGCTTCATGTGGATTTCATTTTTCTTGAGTACTCTGTCAATTGTTGAAATTGAAACAGATTCAATATTGCCAAATACCGTGTAATTCTCTATGACAGCGCTTTGTATTTCTCTCAGCTTTATTGCATTGTTTGCAATGACCATTGCACAAATGGCTTCTCCTTGCTGTGGGGTAAAAAGGGGCCCTCTTCCGCCTCCGCAAGGTTGTCTTACAATCCTATGTGGTGCAGAGTGAACTTTTTGTGAAATTGCAAATACAGTACAGTAACATGTGATGTGTCTGAGATGGCACAGTACAGTACAGTGTATTACTGTTTGCATACCTGTTTTCCCTACGGAATGTTTGAATGATTGAACTGACAGTAGTTCTTCCAATATT
>NW_005187459.1:663359-670504 GCF_000239375.1 Pundamilia nyererei
ATTGCTACTATGATGTGCACAAATGACTGAGTGTTGTGGAGGTTGAACTAATAGTTATGAGAATTTCAATTCTGATCTGAGAAACGCACCAAAGCGACTGAGAAAAACTGTATTCTCTGGTTTTCTTAGTTTTAGTTTCACCATCTTTTACACCTTTGTTTATGGTTATTGTCTGTTATTTCATTCCTGGGGTTTCAGTTTATTCTTTTCTCCCCTCTGTTAAATCCTTGGTGTTGTTATTCCCTGTTTTATTTTGTAAGTCTGTCTTGTGTTCAAGGCATAGTTTTGCCTCATCTGTCATTGATTATTTTGATTAAGATAGATAGATAGATAGATAGATAGATAGATAGATAGATAGATAGATAGATAGATAGATAGATAGATAGATAGATAGATAGATAGATAGATAGATAGTTGGGGTTTCTTTCTAATAATGTAGTTTAAACTTGCTAATATCTGCAGCATATATGAAAACAGGATGCACACCTTTTAATTCAAACTGTCAACTGGCAAAACTGTTTGTGATCACACTCCCACCTATGTCCATGTAATCCCTCGGTGCTGGGGGAAAGAAAATGTTTTTCCTTTTTGTTCTATCACGAGTATTCATAAATCAGGATGAGTCAAGAAGTCAGCTTTGGAAGGAAAAGGGTGAAAATCTAAATCTAAATGGATTCATAAACAGCTTTCTGCAAAGCTCTGAACCAAACCAAGGAATAACACAGAATTTAAACCACAGGTTATGACTCTGAAGTAACTGTAGATTTTTCTGACAGCATCTCTTAATTGGTCAGAGTGCTGTGCCAAGTTGCTATGTGAGAATGAAGTTGTAAAGCGGTGCCAGCAGAATAGCCAGGCCACAAGAGGAAGGAGTATTGTTCTTGGCATGGACTTTAGCGACCAAATCCAAACACCCAGATGGGCTCCAACAGGCTCCAGCAATAATACACACACTGAGGGAGAATGGAGGTCACCTCAGGATATGCACACAATAAATCAATTGTGACTGGCTGTCTCTTTTCAAAGACAATTCACTGCTAGCAGACCTTATCTACCTCAGCACACTGAGAAGAACTACTCTGCGAACAATTAGCCTCAAACAACAGAGACCAGGTCCTCAAAAAACAGCATAAGTGGAAATTTAAAAGCACACAGTGAGCTGAATGTGTTGATGAGAGGAGCTGAGATACAGTCACTGTTACCCTCTTAAGCTTGGCATCAGCGCCTCTCGCCAGCTCTGTTCTGTTTGCTTTGAAAGATACGTGCTATTAAAGGGAACTGCTCCATTAAAGAGTCTTTACAAAAGAGGAAAGCAAAAAAAAAAAAGCTGCAGCTTCAGCTCATTGATGGTTGATTTGTTTATTCTGTGCAGAGGATTAAATCATTTGAGCTTATTTAACATGCTGATCTAAATGCTCCCTCTAAAAACTGCAGCAACAAAAAAAAAATCTGTCATTTGCTGGTACAAGATTGTGCGAACTCGAACAGGGTGCTCTTTCAGCCACTTGGATGTCAAACTGTTGTCATATTTACAGTATCTCTTTGTGGTACTAATGTCTAGACAAATGAACAGAAGCAGACATTCACATAAATTCAAATCGAAAAAAAAGTATGCTTGTGGAAACCACACATAAGAAAGGTGCAAACTCAGTAGAAATGTGCCACCCACAGAACATCACACATCTATCCACAAGACATTCTCAGCTGCAGGTTTTGCACGCAAACGAGCTCATCCAAAACCATCTCCCTGTACATGTGTGTACTGAAAGTGTTTACGATGAATACAGTACTTCTGCTCTGTCACGGAAACCTCTCTCTCTTTCTCTCTCTCTCTTCCTCTGTCCACAGCTTTTTCACTCAGGAAAACAAAAAAGAAAAAAAAAAAGCCACAGCAGCCATAGCGACAGAGAGCAAAGGAAGACCTGGCCCGGGCCTGTCACCTTTACGGCATCCTGATTGGTCGAGGCCCGCTGTGTGTGCTTTGTTGCCGTGCGGACGGCAAAGCAGACAGTTCTTTGAGCGTTGCTGTGGACGCAGAGCTATCTCAGCAGTCCTGTCAGGGTGAATTTGCACAGCAGGCTCAAGGTTGATTCTTTTTTTCTTTTTTTTTCCCCACTGTGACACATTTTGTGACCAGATAAAAGGAAAGCGGGTGCTTTATAGTTTAACAATAACTTCAGTAACAGGGACAGAAAATCTGCTGTCTTATTGATAGTTTATTGATACATTAAACCTTTTTCAGATTCACAAGGTGACTTCAGTTTCTTCCTTTGTTTACAGCTATAGCTCAACATTACTACCTACAGTTTGCCAGAGGATGTGCAGCTAATGCATTCAAATAAGACATTAAAGGCAACACATAGAATGTTTAGTACTGAGAGTTTTCAGCCCTGGAATAAAGTCCAAATCAAGGTTCACATGTTTGTTAGACTTCACACTGAGATTATACAAGAAAACTAAAGATCTTTACATGACATACCCATGTCCTGTCACAGTGTTGCTTCGGCACTTCAAGCAAAACCTTTTATTGTAACCCAAAGCTTTTTTTTATCAGTCATTACTGAAGGAATTAAATTGTTCCTATTAAAAGCTACCAAATCATTCATTCATGTCCTTTTCTAGAATAGGTAGCTAAAGATAGAGCTGCCAGATAAAGAGGAAGAGCGTAAAAAAAGACTGAAGGAGGAGGGTCGGTGTGATAGAAGAGGATGCTGGGGATAGGGTGAGAGCAAAGCAAATGATCTGCTATGTTGAGCAACTCAAGGAAAAAGAAGAAGATGTGATTATCTAGACTCAGCATGCAGAGAAAGTAGTCCGAGCAAAGTAGCTAAGGTGTTCCAGTTCCTACCTCTTTTCAACAAGCTCTTCTGGGAGGACAGCATAGTCCTATGCACCTGGAATACCTCCCTGGTGAGATTTTCAGATCCCAAATCTAATTATTTTGTTCATGATCCAGAGCTCATAGCCTTTGGTGATGATACTGACAATGATTGACTTGTAAATTTGCTGCTTTTTCTTCACTCTGATAGACAGTTACACCAAGCAAGTCACCGCAAATGCAATTAACCTGGGACGGCATCTTTCTCCCAACTTGGAGCAGACAGCCCTCTATTTTCCCAGCAAAGAACCAGGACCTGATGTTCAACAGACCCACACTCACGCTCAGCTGCGAACCACTCTATTACATGCTGAAGGCCACAGCCAGGATGAAGGATTGGCACCACGTCTATTTCTCGATAACTATGGTAGAAAAAATAACAATAATGTTATGATTTCAATCTGGAGGAATCCTTTGGAAAAATAGAACATTATTTATTTATTAAATCTTTTTGGCAATTAGACTCTGATGACCCATCATGGCAGAAAAAAATGCAAGTGGAAATTTAGTATTTAGAACAGGGCTTCCAGAGTCGAGCCACTGGTGGTGGTGAAGATGAAGATTGAGGCTTGGGAGGGGCGGAAATGGGGACAAGTAGATTGCACAAATGAGAGTCCGAAAGAAAGAATGAGAGAAGAGTGGAGGTTAATTTGATCAAAAAAGGTGGGCAAGATGATGACTGGATTAGTGTAATGACGTCTGTATTGAGTTTGACAGTGTGGGAAAGCGGAAGTGACATAGAAAACAGACTAGCAGCCGAACACCTGTGAAAGTGGGCTGGTGAGTGATTACAGATCTTCCTTATCGAGCTAACACACAAGCTTTGTTTAGTACACGAAGGTGGCAAACACGTCTGTAACCATAATAGTACAACAATGAATACTCCACTATATTGATTATTATTGATTATCACGACACCTCTAGAAGGGCCACATCAGCCAGCAAAAAGCAGTGATGTAATGCTGATGTCATCAAACTGAACATGCTCAGTCCCTCAGTTCTAGTTTGAGATCATGTCCATGGAACAGAACATGTTCTATTAATGAAACGTACAAAAAAATACTTGATTTATTATGAGCATCAGGCCACATGTCCTGCTGTGATTATACAGAGCATGAACAGAAGTTAAGACTCCAGCAGGCACAACAAAATATGATGCAAATTTTATTAACATTCTTTGGGTTTTGCCTTAGCTTTTAATCAGTAGTGGTAGTACAGCTTTCTGTGTGTGATACTGGACTGTATCAGTTCCTGTCTATAAATGTCCTTTGTAGAAGTGCAAAAGTTCAGTTTTTCTTCCTTTTTTTCCTATTTACTTTCTATCCATCCATCTTTCACACTGCGATTCTCATGTTCGGGGTCACAGGTGGTGTTGACGCCAATGCAGCGAGTCATATGCTCATCCCCCTCCTGTCTTTAAACTCACTCTGAAGTTCAGCTAGGAAATAGAGCAGATGTGAATCTGCCTTTGGTGCCATTGTTAGTCATCTAACACTCGTTTGTTATTGGCCCTGTGGCATGATGTTGATAGATGAGGTTAAAATACTGTGAATAACCACTGACAGTTGTTTCCTCTGTAGGAAGGACGTATACAATGAGTTCTCTGATTGTGCTGTTCCCAGGGAGGGTCCAGATCACGGTGATGACTTCCTATGACTCCTCTGACTCACATTTTGTGTGCATCATAGATCAACTGTATGTTGATCCAACCCCCATGTGACTGAGGTGATTACATAAAAAAAACAAGAGAAAAATCAAAATGCAACAATGTGAGTCAAAAGAGAACACACAGCTGTTCGTCTTCTTGCAAATGAACATTGTACGCTTTCTTCTGGTTTTTCTCTTTAAAGAAAGGTTGAAGACGCAGGTAAAGAAAATCCTCCTAGCACATAAAAACTGGTCACATGAGTAAGTAATGAGTCATTCCACTCTGTGTTGGCAGGCAAAACCACACACAATGAGAACTGAGTGGGCAACCTGAGGGCAATATCAAACAACACCTCTCCCTTTTACCTTTCTTATCCACAACCATAATTACATGAGCCCTGAGAAAGAAGTTAATCTAATTTCAACAAGAGAAATATCTAAAAAATGTTTGTGCACTTTTATGTGACACAAAGGGCACATTTTGGTATTTTTGAAAAGAACTGCAATGCATAATACTCTTCACATCCAGTATGAAGAATACACTTATAATTGTGTGCTTGTGTCTGCATGCACAGACATGTTTCATACAGCTGAGCTGTGTGTGCTCTGTAATTACCTGCTAATGTGTCACAGCGTGAGACAAAGCAGTGACCCCTGAAGGTTGTTAAAGTCTCCAGAGAATAGCCTAAGGCTTTCTCACGCTTCATTCAAGATAACTTTCAACTCACATCTGTCACAAAGAGTATAATGGCTACATACACAAGGTTACGCAGACACACAATTTAATACTCTGCATTAAGACTAAACCTAAAGGTATAGCATCACAACTTTTCTGATGCCATTACTGACGCTTTAATAGATATATGACTACATGTCCAAGGGACATGTTCAAATTTTGCATTTCATCCACTTACCACAGTGCCTGGCAAAAAATGGTCACAAACTCAATTGCACACATTTAGTTGGACTGTCTTTACCTTTGATGATAGATAAATTTCCTGTGCCATCATTTACTTCTGCCTAAGATCTTGTATTGATGATGGGAATGTCTGACCACTGTGTAAAGTCTTCTTCAGGACAATGGAGTTAAGGCCTGATAGCCAGTCCCTGTGTGCAAATGTTGTGCCATGCTTTTATGAACCATTCTTTCACAAGTTGAGTCTGGTGAATCCTGGCTTTGTCATGCTGGAAGATTAGGATTAGGATTCAACTTTATTGCCATTACACATGTATAAATACAGGATAACGAAATACAGTTTGCATCTAATCAGAAGATAAAGAGCAGTAAGTGCAATAGGAGCAGATTATATACAGATAAGGGTAGCAAAAAAGGTAGGGATAGTTATGAACAGATTATGTACAAATAAGTTAAGTATACAGATGTTTATATTGCTATACAGAGACCAAATATACAGATGAACTACAGACAAATGTGCAGATGCACTGTGGTATACATATGTACAGATATATAGATGAACTGTACAGCATACAGATGCTCTATATTACTAGATGGGCAGATATACAGATGTACTATGAATAAAAATACAGGTGTGCTACATATATACAGATGTTAAATGCTTAGTATTTAGGTATAAACAGAAAGCTGACAGCACAAAGCAAAGATGCAAACCAGCACAAAGAGACTTCAAAAGCGATCGCTGCAGTGATTCTACTTTAGAAACATGAACAGGTAGAAAAGAAGGCTTCAACCTGACTGCACATCCATTTGTTACTGTACTGTAGCTCAGGTGGCAGAGCAGGTCAGCCACTAATCAGAAGGTCGGTCAGGTTCGATCCCAGGCTGCCTCCTGGCTGCATGCCAAATATCCTTGGGCAAGATACTAACCCAATGTTTGCCTACTGGTGGTGGTCAGAGGGCCCGGCAGCCTCGCCTATGTCAGTGCGCCCCAGGGCAGCTGTGGCTACAATGTAGCTTGCTATCGCCAGTGTGTGAATGTGTGTGGGAATGGGTGAATGACTGAATGTAGTGTAAAGCGCTTTGGGGTCCTATGGACTAGTAAAGCGCTATACAAATGCACTTACCATTTACCTGTTGAAGTCCAGAGTCTGGCTGCTGGGTTGGGGTCAGACAACACTTAGCTTTAACAATACTCTGGGTTCTTGGCAAGCTCAGCATTAACATGCTGTCTGTGCAGATGCTTGCAAAGACACGAATACTTCTTGTAACAGTATAATACGGTTGTTGCTGTTTCTGTCAATGCCAAGGACAGTGGAAGTGGTGGAATTATCATACAATCCTCACAAATGATGTATGTAAATCAAATAGCCAATGACCTCATAAGCTTAAAGACCTTTCTGACAATAGATAAACTTTGTTTATTGGCCTAAACCCTGAAGTTAATGAGTTTCAGACTGCAACTGTGCATCATGTAATATGTTCAGTGTGAAAAAACTGAACTGAGGGCAACAACAATCTTTAACACAGGATTTTACCACATTACAACTACCAGCCATAAAATAGTTTTTGCTGCACAGTGACAACAACTGGCCACAGGTCCAAGGTTACTCTGCTAAATTTAGCACTAAAAGGAATTTAAGATAGAGGCATGTTAACAGTATTGATATTAACCCACATTCAAAATATCATTCAAATTTCAAA
>NW_005187459.1:670716-767761 GCF_000239375.1 Pundamilia nyererei
TCAGCTCTTGCTGCTTAGACGAAACCCTCTGCAAAAAAAGGTTTGACATCAAAATTGGGTCAGCAAGAGCTCAAAAGTTGCATTTGCAAAGGATAATATTCACAGTTGGTTTTATGAGGACGTCCTGAGCAGCTAATAAAATATGTAATCAAAAGAGAAGGTCCAGAGCAAAGAGCAGTTATTCTGTGATTAGAAGTTATTTAAAGCCCAGACGGATTTGATGTTGTGTCCATTAATTTGCCTGCATAAAAAATGACTTTCCTGTGAAATTAGATTTTGGGCTGTTCAAAACAAACTATTTAAATAATCACCCATTATCACTGCCATGTTTGAAGCCTGACGTTCATCAGGAAGCCAGGCTCAATTAGAATTATTAACTGAACTCTCCCTATTTTGTCTATTAGGCAATGTGGAAAAAGCACAGAGTTAAATTACTATTTAGCACTACCCACAAAGTCTAGTTTAAGTATCTAGCTTCTCATTGTAAGCCTCTCCATCAGGTGCCATGCTAGAGATCTTTATTCGTGCAGTGAAATTTACACAAAGGTAATTAATCTCGAAACCTAAGGTTACTCCCCATTCACGACAGACTAGATACATAATTATTGCTACAGGCTTTTTAGGTCTACAAGGGCAATGAATGCACTGAAAGACAGGATTAAATAAAAGACTGAACATTTGTATTTTATTTTTTTGAACCCTCTAGGTTCATCTTCTCTTCTCAGCTGCTCTTGTGAGAAAAGCATTTAACAAAAAAGGCTTTCATCTGTATTTTGTTAGAACATTTAGTGAAAAATTGGATTTTTAGATCACAAATTTAAGCAATTGCTTTCATCTATATTTCTCATGACAAAGGTCAGGGTAGGAACTCAGGGGTGGAGCAGGTGTGGAGCAGTGCTGATGAGGGTGATGATAGATGAGGCTGACAGCACCAGGGCGCAGTTCAAGCCTCGAGGCCATGACCACAGAAATGGCCATTTTAAAGAGATTTGTTGCTTGGACAGTCCTCGAGATCTGTGGGATTACTTTATCAGCTCAAATCCATCAGCCAGACATTAAGATACTGAAAAGCCCAGGTGTCTTGTAAGTGCTGTTTGGATAAAGATAACTGCTTAAAAGACAGCTGTTGTAACACAACAAGTGCGCAGGCATGTGGTATTATTGTGAGCCAGCAACTGATCTTAAACAGCATCCTACCCTGTGGATCAGACTCTGTTTGCTCGTGAACAAGTCTGACATAAGGCAGCTGCTATTAAACCACTGCTGTGAGGCTTATTGGCTATGAATATGAATATTAAACTTAGGTTTCTCTTCAAACGCTTCCTTTCCCCAGTTCTTTGTCTGTGTGATGCACCCATACAGATCATGCATGAAGCTTAACTCCTGTCATTCAAATGTGACACCAAGACTTCATAGCAAGTTATTCAAAAACCAGTGAGTGACTTCACGGTGGCAAAGTACTTTTATTTTAACTTTTTCCATCCCACTGTTGCCAAGTGCTTACTCACAATGGGTCATCCTTGGTCATGTTGGGGCTTCTCCTTAGAGTCGTAGACAAAAAGGATGGAAACCGTGAAACTTTTCTATGACACAAAACCAAAACCAACTAATTTCAGGGTCAATGTAGGAGCAGGAGTGTTATTCAGTGCCCTACTTTTAACTATGTTTATTCCCAGTGACTATTTACCATCCTTAATATGCTCTTATAAATGCTTGACAATATGCATTTTAAATATGACTCAGTGACTTATTAAAGACTCACTTTCATATTCCATTCATCCACTTTCTTTTGCTTATCCGGTTCAATCAAAGCTATGAACGCCTTGGAGAAACAGGCAACCATTTACTCTTGCGGTCATTCTACAATTGCCAGTTAATCTAACCGTGCAAACCAGAGTGACTACACCTATGCAAGCACAGGGAGAACATGCAAACTCCAAACAGACATGCTCCACCTGAATGGCAGATTTGAACCTACTTTATGCTTTGGCTCAGCAGTGCAAGCTTTTCTATAGTCTTTAAAGACAGATACATAATTTCACTCTGTAGTTAATTAGGCTGTTAGGTCATCAGCCTGCATGCAAAGCAAACAGGTTTTTATAGGATAAACCTATGAAAAGCTTTTAAGGCTAATGCACTGAGAGCTGTTTGGGAAGTGTGAAGAAACTTTCTAATGCATTCACAGTGAGTGACTCACAGAGAGAAACTTCCCACCACCCGATCTGTCTAAATGAATGTTTCCCGTTGCAAGTCTTCCATGTGGATGTAGGTAAATATCCAAGTAATGAAGTATTCACTAATATTTATTTTAAGGAAAACAATAAACTTGTTAATCAATCAATCAGAGAGGAAAAACTGCATTCATAGTCGTTAGTCTTTTCCAAATCAGAGACAAAGGTCAAATTGAACGCGCAGCCAGCCAAGAGACCACATACCCTCAACCATAAATGAAAAATAATTATCTGTCCTGCAGCATAATAGCATCTCCAAATATAATCAAAGGCACTGTGTTAATTATTGTAATATTTGCAGTGAATAACATGTCTGAACTCTGCAGGGTGTCTCCTTGTGAAACTTCTCTTCCTCCTTTGGTCCACTGATGAAAAGCACAGCTCGGCTTCCTGCTATTGCTCTAATTAAAGTCAAACAGGAACACAGCATGGTCCACCACATAATCAGTCACCCCGCCCTTCACTGAGATTCAATTTCACAATAACTTGTATTATCTCCCTTATTCTGTCTTTATAGGACGATTATAATTAGAATAGCCTGCACCAAATGTGCTTTATGATGCAGGAGAGGTGGGAGAAGATTTGTTTTAAAAAGCCAAAGGAAACCTTAGGCACAGTATTAGCTTTAAAAAAATCCTTATAGCTACACTCAGTGGTGATTTTACTGGACTACATATTCTTAAGTGTCATTTTAGACCCCTATTTTGTGTGGTTCTTTAAAATATTAAGAACCTCAGCACCTAATGTCAGCCCTCTCGGGGATTTAGCGTCTTTGCAAACAAAGAGATTTCACATATGCCGTCTATTCAAACGGGAAAATGCACTCGTTGAAGCCAACCAGCTGCAAATCAAATGAGCTGAGGTTGTTACACGACTCGACGAGGCGTGCCAAGCTGTGAAGCTTTTTAACAGGCTTCACTGCAAGCTGAACCTCTCACTACCACTGATCCAACACATTCTCAACAAATGCTCTTGTAATTACACGCATGTCATGCATGCAGTCTTGTGAAAAAAAAAAAACAAGGTTAAAACATGTCCCAGTGGTAAAGACAAATCATCTTGAAAGTGAATGCAACATTTCAGAGGCGATCATCTGCACTTGAATCTTCAGCATGCACACTATTAGATAGTTTTATGATGCAGTTAATCTCCTTTTTAAAATATAATGACAAAGTTAAATCAGAAAAGAAACGTTCTTCCCCCTAATTAAAGGAATGACAGCAATGCAATGCAAAGATCCAAATAGACAGAGCAAAAAAAGAACTGAGAAAACCACATGGTTGACTATTTAACATCTCGGTTAGAGATGTTAAACTTGTTGTGATTATTTTTGCATTGCCAACCATTTCGTGCTGCTGTCATGGCTCAAATTACGTTTCATTTCAATAATTGTGTGACTGTATCTTTGGTAGGCAGGAGTACAAATGGGTGGTGGTGTCTCATTTAAATTTATACTTAAAATTACCAGAATGAACACATCAGTGCATTTCCATGTAAACATGTCAGGTGGAGCTAATATTATCTTTTTATTGGCTGTACCTGTAAACCATTAAATTTGTATGTGACAGGCACGATTGTGATATTCACTTCCTGTTGTGTATTCAGCAGTGCTTTCTCTTTATGTAAATATTTCCTATGCTTTGATGATATTTTAAACATTGCATTTCATTCTATTATTTTTCAGCTACATTCAGCTCTCAGCTTGTCCCTTCATTCATCTATCACTTTCTGATGACTTGAGGCATGAGGCAGTTTTATTACACAAAGAGCCACTTAGATTCACGGCAGACGTGTTCGTCTCTGTGGTTTTACAAAACACAAACTGGGGCGTAACTGTGCAGTTTAATTTAGAACCATGAACGTCACCATATGCTGCATTTCCTCCCTTCAGGTACTCTGCTAGGTCACTACAGTCACAATCAGTTAATGCTTGTTTGTTGGTCTTTCTGAATTCATTTTTTTTAATTTAATAACTAAAAGGTTGCTCTAATAGTTGGAAAACACATGGCTGATCCCCCCAGCTATTTAATAATATTTGCATAACTATATTTTACACACCTTGGGTATAAAGGCCTTAGTTTCAGCCTTCCAAAGACTTTCCAGGACTTTGCAGGTTCTTTCAGGTATTTTCTGATAAAGTCTAATCTAGCCTACATGTTCCTCAATATAACCAGTGTTTTGCACCTTCTTATAGCCTCCCTGTATATTTTGACCGTAATGCAATTACCTCCTCAACAGTGTTCTTGGTCCGAGCACCCAACATGTCCCTATATCACGAGATCGGAAAAACGAGGAAACATGAGAACCGTTTGGAATGAATCTACACATGTACGTTCGTTTTACTTAAATTGCTTTGGAAAACGCTATCTAACGTCATTAAAGTGCTGGTTAAGGTTAGGGATAAGGTTATGGTTAGAGCTGGAATACATGGCTGGAACGTGTATTACCACGGGAGCGTCATTCTACTGGATTTCATTCATAACCTGCCGCGTAGCATAATAATGAAGAAAGGTCACCAATCGCGTTCCTCAGGAACGCCTTGGGCCTTGACAAATCGTCAGTATATTACGCCTCGGGAGTGAGAACGGGCTGTCTTGGTTGGATATTTAAGTTGTTTTTCTTAACCATGGAATTCTGTCATCACTTTAGCTGTCTTCTGTGGTTTTTCAGACTTTTTGATATTGCTGAGCAGACTATAGATTGGGACGCTCCTAAAGTTTTTCTTTCTCCATGATATTTTTTGTTTCCAGCCTAATTATGGCCTCTCAATTATAGTGCTTATATTTAATGCAATACGTTTGTTAAACCTATTGAGTTGAAGGCAAAAGTATGCACTTCAGTCTTGATTTTGCTCTTAACTTTACACTGAAAAGGTCAAAGGTCAACTTTACTATGACATCAGTCTGGACAGATATATGTATAAAGCGCAAAAGGATAGAACTGTGATGGGGCAATTTTCTAGTTTTAAACATGTGCTTGCATCTTCTGCAGGTAAAACTGTTGATGTTGAGGTTTACAGTTCTTCTTCTACAGTTGTTGGTGTAACACATTTTACTAGGCCTGCAGCATCAACACGAAGAGAACAGAAAACCAAAACCATAGATGAATCCTGTGGGGACATGAGTCAAATTAGAATCTAAATGTAATGCTTGGTAGCTTCATAAATAATGAGATCAGCTCAGCATTTCAGGGAATACATATTTGCTTTCTTGCCTAAAGGTAAAAGGGCTGATTCAAAATTCACACAACCAACTTATAAAAAATAGCACATTTCATCCATTCAGTCATTTTAGATTTTTGTAAGCATTACACATGGGGGGCTTTACACGCACTGGTGTGCCAAGCTGTGTCTAGTTTTCTAATCAAAACTAAGCTAACTGGCTGCTTGCTGCTGTTTCAGTTTGCACTCAAGCGTAAGGGTGATATCACTCTTTGCATCAGAGTCTTTGCAAGAATATAAATGCATCATGCAAAATATGAGCTTATTTGCTTTTACTATTAGTCAGCCGATTGAACCCATGCTCACATGCATGTATGTCTACTTGCATGTGAGTGCATGCCACGGCTACAGCAGCCCAGAGTTCACAAAGTTCTTAAAACTAAAGTTTGGTCAGGAGAACACTTTCTAGGGTGCATCATTCTCCAAGTTCAACACAAAGTCAAGTCTTTGACCCGCTCTCTTACACAACATAAAGATGGATATTAGAAAATGTTTCCAGCTGCGTAACCCTGACTCATCCAGGCGTCAGTGACCCGCCAACTGCCTAAGCTGAACCTCCTGCAGCTTTGGCAGCAGTGATTAGAGCAGCTGTAAATATTAATGGGTTTGTTTCCTTGCC
Source organism: Pundamilia nyererei (assembly GCF_000239375.1). NCBI lineage: Eukaryota > Metazoa > Chordata > Actinopteri > Cichliformes > Cichlidae > Pundamilia > Pundamilia nyererei. The sequence goes on from NW_005187459.1 coordinate 676,787, forward strand.
AGAGTGGTTGAGTGAAGGCTTCACCGTTGAATTTTTGTGAATCAAAAAATGGATTAACTGTTAAAACATCTGTGCGTACTCTTATGCTGTTTGTAGCAAAAGCTCTCTGGATTTGATGAGTTGTTCCAACACACAATAGAGTTTAAGGAAAGAGAGCCCGCACCGTTGCACATGTGGTTGCAAAAAAAAGCTTAAACTGCAGTTTGTTTTTTTTGTTTTTCTGTCCTTGCAGCTAGCCACTAATTTCACTAGAACTCATGTGACATTAACTCTGTCTGTATCTGTCTGAGAATATATCTCTTCATCTACCCATGTGTGTGTGTGCACGCGCAGTGCAGTTGTGCACTGACACCCAGATGCCACAGCCTCATTCACACATGTGTCATCTCGTCTCGAGGAAAGGCAGTGTAGGGTTTCTGGACATTGTCAGAGCAGGTGCAATGAATTACTTCCCCTTTTTTGCTGTAACCTTCCACCTTTGGCTTTACTTTTACTCCTTTTTCAGTGTCAATTCAAGCTCTTGACTCATCTTTTCAGAGTCGCTGACAGCACTTTACTGTCAGGAAGAGCTAAGAGGTCTTGGCGGCAGTGCTATCGTCATCACCGCACTTGCGGTTTAAGAATTAGCGGAAGTTTATCAGCTGATTCATATCTGAATTGTCTTAGTTTATGATAACATTTCAGAGAAAAGGGAAGTACAATTACCTCTGTGTAGGTGTGAGAGGGAGGCCAATGACAGCCACAGAATAGCAGATTTGTGGTCACAGGCGTACTGCGTAGTGACTCGAAGCAACTGCAGTTGGAATTAACATAGAATTTTCTCAGAAATGCTTTTCACACTCTTATCTTGTGTGGTACAACTGATTCGTTAGCAAATGTTTCATGCAGATGTATATAGGTTATACCCTGGAAATTTTAATAATATCACAAACTTAATTTAAGCAGAAGTACAAAAGATTAACATACATTTCTAAAAAAAAAAACAAATAAAAACCTGTATGTAGAAATCATGCTATAGGTAGTGAAAAGACAAACAAGATAAGAGATGAGGGAATTCACTGCAGTTTGTTTCTCACAGTCTTTCTGCTGCTCTTGGTATGTGTGCAATTGTTATTGCTTCAACTGATAATCATTCAAAACGTTTGCCAAGCCACATTATATAAAAGTATACTACTTTTTTATGCATGCAGCACAGACAGACAAGGACATTAACACAAGAGTGTGAAACACACAACACGCAGCAGACAGGTTATGTGTGGTGGTGCAAGACAAGAACTGTTATGGCTCTGCTGATGGATGTTATTGAGCGGGTGTTGTTACAGGGGTCACTGCGGAGGTCCTGCCTCTCCCTTGATCTAATTAAGCAACAGTGAAAGGAACAACAGTGAAATAGAGCGCCTCTTTTTTTTTTCGCATTGAGTTGAATTTGTTGCAGACGTACTCCAGGGTTTCTCCTGAGCCCATTCAAGGTTCCCTTTCATTCCCATTGAAAATGGATAGAAAAGGCTGCCCTCACACCCTCAAACTCATCTACCTCTGTTTGCCCTTGAAGATGAATGGAATCTACACTCTGTTGTGATGTGTGCGACAAACTAGTGAAGTGACTGGTGAGTATCACAGCAACTTGCTTGATTAGCATATAAATGCAAATCACCACAGGCATATTTTTATAGAAGAAACCGTAGGACAAAAGCAACAATATTAAACATGTGTGCATCAGCTTGATTAAGCCAGACTGCGTAAACAGAGCGCGCAGAAAAGAAACAGACAGTCGCGGCTGAGAGTGTGTTAGGCGCTCGTCTAGACTGCAAGCGAGATCCTTCCCGTCATTGTTGGTTGGCATTGAGGGGCTGCAAAACAGGAAGCAATCTCCGAGGGAAAACATACAGCTAAGAACATTAGAAATTCAATGAGAAATGCAGTAAACAGCGCATTTGCGATATTTATTTTGAAACTAAATTACATTTTTACTCTTTCTGAACATGCAAAGAGGTGCTTTTAACAATGCGGGGGTTGGTAATCTTTCTTCTTTTCTTTCTTTGTTTTGCTTCACCTGCACCCGCTGCATGAAAAACACCACACATTGTCCAAGATGAAGTGCAGCCAGGAGACGGAAACAAGACTGATAAAAAAGGATCGTAACCCTATACAGTTGTGGTCAGATGTTTGCATTCATTCATCTTTGCCACGAATATCAGAATGCTTTTTAATAATTTCTTTGAACTGCCCTTTTTCCAGGGTGGAATGATTGTACAGCATTTTTAATGACTTTAAAAACCAAGAATTAAGTGTACAAGTTTGAATTTATTTATATAAATACACTGACTTAAATATTTTAATAAGTGCTGTTGAAGGTTCTGTTAACGTGACATGGCCAAGGTCTATTAACTTAGTGACGAGCTAATGAAGAGAACAGCAGCGTCACTATCTATGGGGAAGTCAGTTTTACATTATTATGAAATAAGAAGCTGCCAACTGAGAAAGAAGTCTCTGCTCGAAAGTCAACAAGCTTGACTGAAATTTGTAACTGCCCACATGGACAAGGCGAATATCTTCTAGAGAAAAGTTTTATGGTCATACCAGACAAAAATTGAGGCATTGTTGTAGGCGTAAACGGGAGGCTTTCAAACCTAAAAACACAGCATGGTGGTTGCATTACGCTCTGGGTCTGTTTGGCTGCCAGTGGTACTAAAACAGGACAATGTTCGCAAACACACATCAAAACTGAGTTTGGAATGGATAAAGCAGGGTTACACTACGCTTGTAAACTCTACCAGTTCTTCCAAGAGGAGTGGTCAAATATCCAGCCAGAATTATGCGAGAAGCTTGTTGATGGCTACCAAAAGTGCATGGAAAAATGTGAGGCTGTATGTATATTTTTGACACATGTGGATTAGAGAAAATTCTAAAAATTGTGCACCTAGTTCTTGCTTTTTAAACTCATCCACCCTGGAAAAAGAACACTTCAAAGAAATCATTAAAAGACCAAAGTTTACATGACGTTCATGCCCATGATGACTCTTCATAAGCTTCTGACCACAACTGTAGGTATTTGCTTAGCTCAGTATTCAGTGTGTCAAACTGGTTGATTTTCCCTTCTCAGTGGGGTGTTTGTTCATAATGGTCTCTTGCACCATCTTGTGGATACAGATTTTCTTTGTTGTTGTTGTTGTTGTTGGGGGAGGGTTATTTGTCTTAAGTGTTTGCCTTCACTTCAGCACACAACGAAATGTATGGCTTCTTTATCTGATCTAGCCAGACCAACCACAGATTCAAATATGATTACATTTTATTACATTATAAAACGCCTGATTGTTATATTGTAAAGATTATATAAAGCAGTGGTTCCTAAACTTTTTTTGCTAGCCCCCCCCCCCTTTGTTTAACAAGAAAATCCCCCACCCATATTTTCTTTTCAAACTCCATTGCAGTTTATTTCACACCTTAAACATTTTTGAAAACAATTAAACAAATAAAAATAAACTGCAATAGATTACAGGTTGCAATAACATGAAATCCTACCTCTCTTACATAACAGAAAAACAAACCATCTTTATGCTGTAATTATTTTATGTGTAGTTGTTGTTGCTTTTTTACTGTAGCTGTGGGATACTGTTGGTCCGTGATTTGGACAGCCCAGCGCGTGCTCCCGACTCAGGGGAAATTCTGTTGGGGATACCTACCTTGGCACCACCGTTGTGCAAGTGAAGCTAAAGGAGAGTTATCATTCATCATTCATTCATCACTGGGAGGAAGTTGGTTTGGAAGCATATTTCGCTATGCTTCATCTTCTGCTTTGCGTTTGTGTGGGAGCCCCGTCAAAAACTTGTCCATTATGCGCACAGTGTCCAAGCATTCTTTTTTTTTTAAATTCATACCGCGCCCCCACTGCAATAGCTTGGGGCGTGCCCCCCACCTTAGGAACCACTGAAGTAATGTGACAAAGATTTGACCCACTCCTCAGTTTACAGTTATTATTTTTAAGGTGATCTTGCTAACTTTTTCTTAGCAAGACGACTTCAGTTTATTTTCAGTCCAGTCCTTGTACATGAATACTTTTAGAGGAGTGTTTTTGTTGTTGTTTCTTTGTCAATAAAAGTGACATTTGAACATTTTGATCATAAAAAGGCACCAACTCAAGGAAAGAACTACAAACAAGCAAGAAGCAATTTTAAATTGTACCATTAGGCACTATGCTACTAGTAGCGTATTTAAAAAACACATGATTTGTTCCAATTTCTTTAGTCGAATCTACGAAAAACGCCCTAAATAAGTCTAACAGGCATAAAATCTAATTTTTATACCTGTATTTTTGTGCATGATTTACTAAAAGCTGTTAGCTTAAAGCTTGGCGTATGGCGTGTGTCCTTAAAAGCTCTGAGTAAACTTGACAAGTGGACAAAAGAAGAAGTGGCACTCCTAAAATACATCTACAGCAAATCCAAAAGAAATAGGAATAAATCCAGCACAGAGCTGACATATGACCTAAGAGATGCAACCCAAACCCTTCAGTTGATCTATATTTATCTACTGTTCACTGAAACCTTGTCAGAAGCTTCTCGGTGGAAATTTGTCTGCCAAGAAGCCATTTATAAGGAAACAGAGAGGAAAGGCTCAAGTGTGCCAAATTATACAAGAACTGAACTGAAAATCAGTGACAACAGGTCTGATGAATCCAGATGTGACATTTTTGGTTCAAATCACCATTAGTATGTACGGAGGAGGTCAGGCGAGAAATACAACAGGGAGTGTCTGCAGCTACGTGTAAAACATGATGGAGGCTCTGTCATGGTTTCAGGCTGCATTTCAGCGAGTGGTGTTTGGGATTTTGTCAGACTTAAATAGGAATTATGAATGAGCAAAGCAGCAAGCAATGCAATACAACCTGTAAAGTTGGCATTGCAACTTATCGTTGTATGGTTGAGAAAGGCTTCATTTTTCAGCAAGACTGTGATCCCAAACACACTGCATATATATACCTGGATGGAAAAACACACACACACTGTTCGTAAGAAATATTGACCTTTGAGCTCATTAGAAGTATATAAACTAAACTAAGTTTTTAGATTGCCTTACTATATTTCCTTACAAGTTTGCCAATTTCAGTGAACCATTGCACCTATTTCCCAATTTTCAAACAACAAATAAAGACGAAATATTGCCTCTACTTTTGCACTGTACTGTAAGCATTGTATCTGGTCACTCCTGCAGTAAGGACCTTATGCATACTGTTTATACTGTCTGTGTATCTGGGTACCATAACGTGTAAAAACTGAATAAACTAACCTTTGCAGAACACGCACTCCCTGGAAGAGTACTAACATCTTTTTTCGTCTTAGAGTGGACTGATGACCAATGTTACCTCTAAGCTGCACCTGGCATGGTCTCTGCGCACAGAAAATCTGTGTTGCGCACAAAAGAATCTAACCTGAATTGAAATTAAAACTTTAACAATTCTGTTTTGCAGTGTTAGTCAGTAAGTGACTGGCTGCTCCCGTATGGGATTAGAACGATGCCACCTTATCCCATAGTCCAGCCAATAATGCGATTCACATTCATATATACGCAGCTAATCAACGTTGTTGACAGGATATGACAGCGTCCTTATGTGCCGACACCAGTGTTTTAGCAAGCAAAGCAGTGTGGCTGATGTGGAGTGAAGCCACGTTAATGACAACGTGTACAACCATTGGAGATGTGAGCAGGACAGACGGAACAATTGACGGAAAATGTGTGGACTTTATACCAGTTTTTAAATTGTGTTGATAGGCCACGTAAAACCAGAGTTATGATAAAAATATATGCAATGTTTGTTTGTTTTTTCCTGAATACTATCGTTGTTTCTATTTACTGCGGGAAGAAATGGTAAAAACTGTGTTTTATAAGGAAAACACTCGAAAGCACTCTCTGACTGTGAGCAAAAACCAAAACCCCCACCCTTTCCTATTGGTCGAAAAATGTACCATGTCGACCAATCCAAAAAATTATATGGCAACATGACATTTAATTGTTTAGAAAGGGGGGAATTTTTAGGAGTGACAGAGATTTGCAACGTTTAGCGCAAATCTTGTGTAGTTAGTGTGTAGTGTAGTCAGTAGTTTTATTGTGTGTGTCAGAACAATGAGGCGACTGCTAAATGTTACAGGTGTTACAGGAGTGATACATCTCCTGTTGTCAGGCCTGCAGGTATCAGGCTGTTGTTCTCCTTTATCTCATAGTGGACAGAAATAATTTTTTGGAGTGGCACAAATAATTTGTGTGCCATCAAATTTGATGCAGAACAGCTGATTGTTCTGTAAATAGTTTGAAGTTTATTTTAAAAACCGCCTTGGCTGCATTTTTAGGTAAACAACTGCAAAAAACGTTGTTGTTTGCAAAGCTCAGTTACTTTTTTGAAGAAGTAACTATATAATTAATTGCCGAACATTGGTTATTATTTACTGTATTTTGCAGACAGAGATTTACATGACTCTCTCCCAGATCACAGACTCATACTCATAATACAAGTCAGAGCTTTATTTAAAAAAAGAAGAAAAAAAAAGAAAGAAAGTTGTGTTTTCAAAATTGGAGTTCAAGTTATTTTTACTTCCAATAGTGTTAACATACTACACAGGTCATGAACAAGATTTTTTTTTTTTTCATTGTAAGTGGGCTAAAGCAGTTAATTAAAAGTAGTCTAACATAAATTTGATTATTTGAATAAACCATGTGACTTGGATGGATTCGATGCTGGCGTGACCACAGTGCACACGTCTGCTGTTGCTCACAGTGGTCCAAGTGACCGCTCAGGGAGTTTGTGTGTTCGCTCAGACACATGAAAAATTAGAGGGAACATTGCTGATGACCATCCAGGTCATCTGAGAGGTGTTGTGACTGAGGCATGGTTCACCCCAGCTTCGGTCACCCAGCGCTTTCAAACCCTTTCCTTTAATTGGAACATTTTACTAACAAGTTTACTTTTTCCAGCATCAACTTAAAGTGATTACTCTAAATGCTGAACCAAGACATAAAGACATCGCATACGATAGACAGATGTATGCTTTTTGTCCCTATTCGGTTGCCTTGATTTGATTTGTCACGTGATTCTACGTCACATTTGTCCCTGGTGTTTAGCGGTGCAGCTGGAAAAACAGTTGCCTCTTTTAGAACTAATTCGCTTGACTCAAACAACAATAATGGAAATCGGTACAGAAATTAGTAAGAAAATAAGGGTGAGTAACAGTGCGGGTTGAAGCTGAGTGGTCTGCGTGATTAATGTTTGCGTAACAAAGGAGCTACAAGCTAACACTGACTCGCTAGCTTAAATGTGTGAGCCTAGCCTAACTTATTGTTTTATTTTCAAGGCCGAGGGATTGGTACCTCACTCCGGCAGGCATCGTCATAGACTCAATAATTTCTTTTTGATTTGAACAGTTTCCACAGCATAAACTCAGTGCTACGTTAAGTTAATCCTTGGGTTGTTGAATGATAACAGCGCAGCTAGCTACGCTACCTAGAATTTGTTGAAATAACATCTTCCGGTTGTACTTTTAATCTCTTCCAGGCTGCTATCAAAGGAAAGCTTCAGGAGCTTGGTGCATATATTGGTACGTGAATGATATTCAGTGATTACCTCTGAGACAGCAGTTACCTGGTTGTGTAGTCTTACCATACACGATGTGCGTGTTTCTTTTTCTTCACAGATGAAGAACTCCCAGATTATATTATGGTGATGGTGGCAAACAAGAAAACCTCCCAACAGATGGCCGACGACCTCTCGCTCTTCCTCGGAAACAACACGATGAAATTCACAAGCTGGTGCGATTATATTGTTTATTTGTGGACTGGTTCTTATATAGCGCTTTTCTACTCTCCTGGAGTATTCAGAGCGCTCTGAATATGTAAAATATGAAAGAAAGTTGTACCTTTTTGCCTTAACTTTGTTTTTGTTTCTTCATTTTTAGGCTTCATGGTGTTCTGGAGAAATTAAGGTCTGTTGCAGCAGGTAAGCCCGGCTGCGTTCAATACATCTCTGCACTTTTTAACCAGCAATGGGAAGTTTGTCTTTTTTATGAACATGTGAGGCTCAGGAGTTTAGCATTGCTCATGTTTCTGTTTTTCTCAGAGCCCGCATCCCTCAAGCAGCTGCAGTCAGACGGCGCTACTGTGAGCGGGAAGAGCCGATCGTCTGTAGGTGAAAACGGCCGAGCGGAGGAATTAAGAGGAGATAGGACAGAAGCCCGTGTATCCAGCTCTGCACATGAGAGCAGGTACCTGACGCAGTAGTTTCTCAGGTTGCCCCCTAATTTCCAAATTATGCTTCAGCAGGAAAATCTATGTAGTAACTTAAAGCAAATTGTGAATTGATTGCTCATTGTTTGGGATAATTTTGCTCATGCTGAGGTCTCCAACCACTATTTTTCCAAGTTTAACTGTGGTAATATCCATTTCCTCTTTGGAAGGTCTCATAAATGGTGGCTCAGTTCTTCTGTGTGTTTGTATTATTTGTACTGTTTAAGGTTTTTGTTATACTTTTTTATGATGTAAGTCAGTGATAATTCACACAAAACACAAAAGCATGTCCGGATTTCCCCCAGAAAGTATTATGATGTTAAAAATGACTATTTACTGGAACAAAGAAGTACTCATCAACAAAGAAAGTCTTTGGTCAGAGCAGACCAAGAAGTGTGTTTGAGTGTGGTTACATTTTTCTTGTATTTTGTTTGTTTGTTTGTTATCAGGAGGGGGACCTTGGAAAAGGGTTCCTCACAGCTCTCCTCCAGTGTTAGGCCCCTGGTGGAGCCGCTCCCATCGGAGGCAGTTCTTGACATCAAACCAGAGATGGACGACGACCTCATCGCTGACGAGCCTTTAGAAATCAGCACCAACCACAGTCGTACACACGGAGCAGCTAGCAGACACAGCGCTGATATCTATAGACCCGGTCAGGGCCAGTTCACATCAGTAAGCTCTGCGGAAGCGTCCTTTCATGCTAGGCAGCAGGGCAGCAGAACCAGCAGAACCTCTAGAACTGGATCCAACAAGGTATTATCAGAGTGCTTATTTTGCTCACTTTCTGGTGACGGTGTGTTAGGTAGTTGGATATAGTAATAATGCCTTGCTTTCACCGTTCAGCAAGAAGAGTTTTCAAGGAAGCGGAAGGCACCGGTAGTGAGTTCTGTCGTAAGAGTGAACCGAGATGCAGACGAGGACAGCGACGATGTGGACGAGGACGAAAGCAGCTACAGTGGCAGAGGCCTCTCCAGTAGAGTGTCCCTCCCCTCCAAACCAGAACGGAAGTCAGTATGAACACTTGATGTCATATTAACCTCAGTATAAACCCTCAGGGTTGGGTTTATACTGTGGAAAGAAAACGGTTAAGTAAGGTAATGTTTATCTGCCTCGTGGATGCTTTTATTTATGGGACTTTTGTAGGTCGTGTGTACCCAAACCACATGTGTGTTTACTTGCAGTAAAGCTTAAGAAGTGAGTCACAGATGATCAATTTTGCGCTTTGCTGAGCTCTAACAGTTTTGAGGTTTGTATTGTTTCAGACCTACTCTCCCACCAGCCAAGCAAGCCAACAGAAATCTGATACTGAAAGCCATCTCTGAGGCACAGGACTCAATCACCAAAACGACTACCTACCCAACAAGTGCGTTCCCACTGTCGTACATTTAACCACAAACATCCTGTAAGTTAAGCTGATTTTCCATTGTTGTTTGTGTCATTCTCTTACGTTGACCTTTCCCCGCAGTACCACAGAAACAAACTGTTCCTGTGGCGCCTCGTACTCGTCTCGCCAGCAATGAGGAGATGAGTGCAGCCATCCAGCTAGTCCAGGAGCACCTCCACAGCCTGGCGCCCCGGGTGCAGACCTACACCGCCACAGATCTACCTCCCTCCAGAACATCTGGTATATATAATAGAGTTTCATGCGCACAGATGATCACATAGTCTCATTAGCTCACAAGTATATGTCTGTTTGCAACCTATGTCTGATGTTTTGTAGCTGAAGGAGCAGATGACCATAATTATTTATGTCTATATATATATATTTTATGTATGTCACAAGCCCGGATGGTTTTTATTTGGATGATTAGTGTATAGCAGAACTATGGATCATCATAACTGAACAGCATAGTAATGAAATAGTTATATAATTAGATGTGTGTTGACTTCGGCAGGCAAGTAACAATTTAAAAAAACTTTGTGAGGTTCTCAAAGTGCTGTTTTGTTTGTTTTATTTATTTATTTAATTAATACATTTTATTCCAGCTCCAACAAGATCGTTAGCATCGCGGCTTCAGTTGGAGAGCAGCGGTAGAGGAGAACCAAATGAATATGGTGAGTTTTAGTTTTAGACAAGCGATTTCCGAATGATATTCCATGCAACTTTAGAAAGTTTCAAAACTATTGAGAAGTAATGAGTCTTCCCAAAAACACTTGATAGCTCCCAAAATTCTATTTACATATTTTTTTTCAATCTGTCATGCCTCTAGGGGTGGAGGTCACTGCAGGCGGTGAAGTGAAGACATTTGATACGCGTTCTTTCATAATGAGTCGACCACAAGTGGGAGAATCTCCAGTTGGAAATCAGCAGCAAGTCCTGTCTGCTGTACCACGCACCGTCCAGACCAGGTTTGTATGTTTGTATTTTTACTGAGGTGGCATACACAAGGTGTCTTTCCATTATGAGTGGAATGGACTGAGTAGTGGCACAAAGTTGGTTGTCAACGCAATGAGTTCTCATAAAACAGGTGCTGTTGACATCTGATCAATCGTTGTGTCCTGGCAGCAGAGCGACTGATTTTATAAATGATGATAAATCTATAACATTACAAAAATATGAAGATCTGAAACATACATTGCAGACAAAGCAGCAGCGTGTGTGTGTGTGTGTGTGTGTGTGTGTGCACATGAGAGGAAAAGCACTTATAGAAGTGTGGTACTATCCATACTGTATAGATGTGTGAAGCAGGAAAGAAAAGCAGCAAAAATTCAAAAAAATCATTAAGTTACAGGAGAATTTGGTGGATTATAATCAAGTATCTCATTGAATTAATGTTTAAAGCGCAGTTTTATTTTCTGTTCTTTCACCTGCAGTCTCGGTAGTGTTTAATGGTCTGAGAGTAATGAATGATAAATGAAAACAGAATTCAAATGTAGGCTCATGTAAGTGCGATGTAAGGTGAGCAGGAAGTGCAAATAAGTTTACTATTTAAGGATCACTTATTACAGTGTTATTTAATGGTGATGCTATTGATTGGCCAGTAGGTGGTGCCATTGTTTCTGTTGACGATGTTACGAGGATGTACCTCGAAAAGAAGTGAACCACCTTTGTAGTACAGAAAACCCAGAGTTAACCACGAAGATAAGACCATATCCTGTTTCATAGTACAGGCCTGTGTCTTTGTATAAATAACGAGACATTTGTGCTATTACTGGATTGTCATTTCATCTGTTCTGCTTTTCTGACTTACCCTAGCAAGGAGAGAGGTGACTCTGCCAGCCCGAAGTTCATAGTGACATTAGATGGGGTACCGAGCCCGCTTGGTAACCTTGCAGACTGTGAAACTGACCTGGAAGATGTGAGACCACCTGCGAACGTACCTGACGCAGCGAGCCATGCCCACAGAGAGCCCAAAGTCAGCGTCCTTCAGAGGTTACAGGGAGGCATCACATCAGAAGGTGTGTGTGTGCTCTCAGCGGAGTTATTAAAGTGATATGATAATCAGCTATTTTATTTTTGTTTTGCATTTTAAAGCCAAGTTTTAGCCTCTTTAGTCCTGTCCTTTTACCTGTTGACAGATGAGATGATGGACATTGACATGGCAGAGGAGAATGCGGTCCCTTTGAAAAAACAAAAGGTCATGGAGCGATGCAAGTTCTGGCCGGTGTGCAAAAGTGGGGATGAGTGTCTGTATCATCACCCAACAACACAGTGCAAGTGAGTAGCTATGTTAAATACAGTAAGAATGATTGTTTAGGTTAATTTTTTTTCACTTTCAGTCATAAGTCCTGATTACATGTGTTTTGCTTTTTTCCTTAAGGACTTTTCCAAACTGCAAATTTGGGGATAAATGCCTTTTTGTGCATCCAAATTGTAAATATGACGCCAGGTGTACAAAGCCAGACTGTCCCTTCACTCATGTGAGCCGCAGGAGCACGGCTGCACCTCCTCCACCCAGACCAGGTACTCTCTCGCCAGCTTGACCTATGCTGGGTTTTCTTCTAGCCTCCTGTTCACTGATGGGATTCTGGCTAAATTCTGTGAGAGCAATTAGTAGTTTAAACATTTTCAGCTATTGTGGATCCACTAAAAGTTTCCCTAAATTACCTCAAGCAAGTTCACATATGGTTACTTGATGAAAAACAAAACACAAAAAACTGGTGGTGTGCAGATAGAAAGTGAAGCTAATCTGTTTAAAGTTAGCAGAGGAAGAATGCGTTCCTACTATTACCTTTTACTCATGTAAAACACTTGAATCTTCAGCCAGTTTTGTTGCATTATTCTGAATAAAGTAGACCTAACCTAAATGATACAGATCTGAAGTCTTTGCCGGGCTAATCTACACCTGTGATATAGATTATCTATTCATCAGGTCAGTCTGTTGGTAAGGTTTAAAATAATCACGCAGAGTAGATCTTTGTCAAGTGCATTGACCCGACTCTATCAGGCATCTTGTGCTTGCGTCTGTGGAAACCCCCAGTGCTTTTATAAAAAAAAAATCTGATTAGAGAAGATAAGACAGGACCTTGCTGTTCCCTTTTAGACTAAAGGTGAAAGCGTGTGTTGGGCTTAGAAAGAGGGCAGAGAATTTAAATGCTCCTCCCTGTGGGAGGACGGCCCTGAGAACTGGGTGACAGTACATTCACTTCTGTTGTCCTTGGTGTTGAGCTGACTTGGCATCTGCTGAAGTTGTATTCCCGTGTAAATTTAAAACGGTCTCACAAAAACCGAACAGTGGCCCACGTCAGTATTCGAATGAATCATTGTTGATTTCCTCCCCAAAAAATTGTTTTTAATGATGTCAGTGTTACAACAAAGAAGTCCTTATTGTTTTCCCTCAAAGACATTTAATGTGACACTGTTTTTACGTATCCATAGCACTTCCATGTTTCTAAACTATCATAATCATCCTGATAGCTTATCCTTGACCCTTATGTTTGCAGCAGTGCAGCAGACCCAGCCTACCAGCATCTGTCGCTTCTTCCCAGAGTGCAAGAAGATGGACTGTCCATTTTATCATCCCAAGGTAAAAACACTGCACAAGAGCTGTGTTTGTACAACGCAGACTGATCACTTTCAGATTCACAGCGAATCTGATTTTTTTTTTTCTTTTCCCTCCTTCTTAACTACAGCCGTGTCGCTTTGCTGCGATGTGTAAACGAGCCGGGTGTACCTTCTACCACCCGACCACAACCGTGCCTCCAAGGCACGCCCTGAAGTGGACAAAAGCACAGAGCAGGTGAACAGATAATGCAACTCAGATAAAGACCATCATTTAATATTTAATTCAGCATTATGTGTTTAATTTGATGATGCACCTAATAAATACGGTCTTTCTCCCCTCGCAGCTAAAGTACAGAGACTACGGCAGAAGCCCGACGGTCAGCGTTTGAAGCCGTGGAAAGTCCTTGTGTCTGTGGGCTGTCAATATTTCATTTACCGAATGTTTCAGTTTATTTTAATGTATTGTTTGGAGTGATTTTAAAGGAAATCGTTTTTTAAGTTGAGGAGTCAAGTTTTTTGTGGGTCATGCTGTCAAAATAATAAATACAGTTATATAAAAATCTGTTTCACATCATCATTTTGCTCATGCTATTCGTGTACTTTGGTGGGACACAGACCTTGATCGGTTTAACTGAAGGTAAGGCAAGTCAAACGTATCGTGCAGTAACATACACTGAAAAAGCATAAAACGCGAACATGTTTGACCTTTTTTTGCTTATCAAAATTCTGCTGGAGTGACTTTATAAAGTCTGCAGTTGTTTTTATTAAATACGCACGGATCCAACCAGACTGTAAAATCTGTACATGCAGTCAATGAGCTAAAGACGCCTTCAGCACTGCAGCTGTGTGCAATAACACCTGCATCCTTCTAAAGTGTGAAAGCCACTTATTACCAATCATTTAAATATAGAAATAGTCCCAAACCTGCTCTCATTCACCTGGTGACTATAGACAAATGATTGTGTCTTTTGGCCTGTGTTATAGCAGGATGGTGGAGGATATCCTGTGCAATTGGTTTATTTCTAAAGTTAAGTGTGTTTCTAGAGTTCTTTCCAAAACTTGCATTACAGGTGCCACTGAGCAATCTTAGTTGTGCACATTCATATGCAGATATCAGAGATTACCCTGTTAGTAATTGTGCTTTGGGCGTTTCTTAAGGTTTAAACTAAATTTGGCAATGTCTCAAATTCAAAACGTCTGTATAGATGTACTGGTTGATTTATGATTGTGGAAAACAAGCTGACTAACCAGTAATAATGAGACATAATTTTTGTGACTCTGAAAAGTATAAACATCAATGTTTTTGATCATGATTCTGGATCAGGGATGTGGCACTCGTGTGAATGACTTGTTGAATTATAATCTGTGAAACATACATCAAACATATCAATGAGGGATAATATGGCGTCATATTGAGCCTAAGACAACATTCCTTGCAGAAGGTATAACCTGGAATCAGTTTTTGGCTTTTGTGGCTTTGTTTCCTTTATTTATCAGCTAGAATGTGTCGTTGACATTAATGGGCAGCTGAAGTTGCATTATAGTTCTATAAAGATATTTAAAGTGACCAAAAAAGCACTGGATTGAGTATAATGTAGGTTCAGTAACACAGTCATAAAGGAACTTGCAGAACAGGGATTTCTTCATTTTATGTGCAATCACTTTATAAATACTATTGAATACAATATAGTGACAATATAAACAAAGACATTCCACATATACATCTCTCTCTATATATAGAGAGAGAGACATGAAAGAGACAGAGAGACACCGGAAATCACTTTATGGCAGACGATCACGTTTTGGTACAACACCGGCTCTGTCGCGGCTTCGTGATGACGTCACATGACTCACAGTTAAAAGCTCTGTGAGCGTGCGTATTTCTCGCCGGGTGCGGTGGCGCGTGCCTGTAATCCAAGCTACCGGGAGGCTGAGGTTGGAGGATCGTTTGAGCTCAGGAGCTCTGAGCTACAGCGGACTATGTCGATCGGGTGTCCACACTAAGTTCGGCATCGATATGGTGATCCTGGGGGAGCCCGGGACCACCAGGTCGTCTAAAGAGGGGTACACCGGCCCAGGTCGGAGACGGAGCAGGTCAAAGCCCCCGTGTCGCTCAGTAGTGGGATCGCGCCTGTGAATAGACGCTGCAGTTCAGCCTGAGCAATACAGCGAGACCCAATCTTTATACACACCCTTTATACCTGTCTCTACATCACACAGCAACCTCATCAGCACTTCTTTGTCTTTTTCATTTACGTCAAAAACATTCACAAACCTGCTGCTCTGCTCGTCCTATACCACCTCCACCTGCAGCACAGCGGCAACTACAGCCTCCACCCTCAATACTCCTGCTGGCCCACAGGTGGAGACAAACTCAAAGTAGAAAATTTATTCTCACAACTTTTTGTCTGGAACATCTGTTCAATTGAGGAAACATAAAATGGGTCCGCTAGAAATGAAATTACTTGTACACAATTCTGCGATTTGCAGCCTTTAATCACAAGTTCAAAAGAAAGTCTTGAAATCAGGTGTAAAACCTAAGAAAGATCTCAGATGCTTGAGTTACCAAATCACAATCAAACAGTCGCATCAAAGCACTTGCTACTGTAAGGTGTAGATCCCACCTTATTGTGGAGAAAAAGCCAAATCATTTTTAAATGACCTTTTAGCAAGGACTTGGCGACAGTGGGAAGGAAAAACTTTCTTTGAACAGGAAGAAACCTCCAGCAGAACCAGGGTCAGGGAGCCACAGCCATCTGTTGTGACCAGCTGGAGGGTGAGAGGAAAGAGCAAAGAAAGCATAGAGAGACCGACTAAATCAGAGAGAAGACAAAACTTTAAGTCCTGCAGTAGCATGAGCCTACAGCAGCATAAGTAATGGATGATTCAGGATCACTTGAAAAGTTCTTAGATGACACCTTACAGTTGTTCTTAGCTGGTCTTGGTGACTTCCCTCATAAACTACCAGATAACATTAGTGCTGAGTCTCATCAGTGCTCTGGGGTCATTATTAATTAAGTAATCATTTTCTATAAACGCCTTCATTGTGTTTTATTCTGTTTCTGTCAGCGCACAAACATTTTTTTTTTTCAGAACAAAAAACCCTCACTGTCTGGTGAACTGCACTTTACTTACCCTTTAGGGTTTAACCCACTCATTGAACATTCAACATTTCAACTCCACTAAATAACAGTTACTTATAAATAACATTTAAACACCACTGACAGAGAAGATTTGGCATAATCTTCATGGGCACAACCCACATACCTTGGCATAACACACACATACACGCACGCAAGTAAGTTCCCTGACTTTTACCTGACCAGAAATCTTCCCATGAGGGACAAACAGCTTGTTTGACATTTATGTCAACTTCCAGTTGTGCTCGTTTGTTAGGAGAGGGACACTTTAAACCTTTAACACATCAAAAGCCCAGCGAGCCTCTGAAATCTCCTATGTGGGCGCGGTGTGGCCTTTGAGCTTCATTTTAAATATTTCGTTTTCAGCTGTATTTGTTGTATTTGAATAAAACATGGACTCTCAATGAGATCAGCACACAAACAAATTAATGACTTGGATGTTGCGACTGTTTTACCCTTTTGTTTTTTCTTCTCTGCGGGGTGCCGATGACATCACACAAGCAGCGTCAGCCTGAGCAAGATAGCAAAACCCGGTCTTTTTAAACCACTCACACGACAAAAACCATCATTACACATCATTTTCCATCATTCATGAGTTTCATCAGCCTTTCTTTTATCTCACAAACAAGCTGCTCTGCCTGTCCTACACCACCTCCACCTGGAGGTTAGCCGCAAATATCAGTACTGCAACAAATCCATGTGAGACGATTCCAGTTAAAGAACTGTTCAACAAATTAAGTTAATTAAAAATAACGATGAGTGACAGTGATGGAAATAGAAGAACAAATTGTTACTTTTTTCTTCTTCTTTTTTTAATACCTACCTTAACTGACAGTATTGTTGTCCACACGTCTTTCATTTAAAACAACAGCGACTGACAGTCCTTGGTGTCAGTTCCCAGCAGGAGGAAGTGATCGCCTCATTTTATGATTTCACTTGTATTGCACAGTAGTTATGACAGATGGAAAATTACAATATTTGGGCATCAACTTTTAGGCAGTTCTTGATTTATAAGACTGACTCATGTCTTGACCTAAAACAACTGCCCTACCCTTCCACCCCTTCAAAAAAATACAATATTACATAGTTCAGTCTTTTCGAAACAAAGAACAGCCTCAAGTATATGCAGCATTATCGCCATGTTTTTTTATTTTTTCATGGCAAACAGGTGGAATATGTTTGAAACTCAAATCCTTGTAACATAACAGAAATCCAGTACAAAACTCACTTGTTTTTAGCCCTTTACTTTTCAAATGTCGAAAAAGTTACTAAGTAAGTAAACAACGAGTGGCTGATACAATTCACGCCTGCATAACAGTAAAACTCAGAAAGAGTGGGCCAAAGAACAAGAAAATAAGAGCAATATTTCTCTCAAACTGGACTTGACACATTCACTGAAATGACTCATAATCGGCCTTTATTCTGAATTAAATATTTAACCGTTATTTGTCACGTTTGTCGTTTGCCTAATTATCCCTTACATGTATTTCGTGATTATTAGAAACCTCCCACGGTCATTTCCAAGGAAGGTAGACCACAAATGAGGGTATCGCAGTTTGCATTTGAAATAAATGGCCTGTCTGGGGTTTTTCCAAGTAAGGGAGTCCCGATGAAGAGGAGGGAGTATTGTTTAGAGCAGTAATTAAAATTCATCAAAACTGTCCTTACGAGCTGTCGCTTTTCTTTCTTTCTTTTTCTTTTTTACAAACTCTTACTCACACTGGATGTTATGTGATCAAGTGCAAAGCTTGAGTTTAATACAGGCGCCATCAAGCCTTCTGCTACTTCTGTGAGCCTCACCGAGCAGCAGAATTAGTGCAAGACATACAAACAACAGTTATAAAGATATTTCAAAAGCTTTTACACATTTTTTAAATCATTCACTCAATGTTTAAAAATTGATACGGCGGGATTTGGGGGTGGTTCTGAGCATCCCTACACTCCCAGCAACAGTGGGTCGTTGAGGGTTCGGGCTGTACTGCGTCCAAGCTGTGAAAAACGATCTTTAAACTAATATGTGTTCACCCTGGTTTAAGCCTAATTTGACAAAGCAGCTTTCCTCCTTTCTCTCTTTCTCTCTCTCTCTTTTGCAGCCTCAACTCTTTTGGACAGCGTTAAATGCCAAGTATTAGAAATGTCTGCCCTTGCCCAAGCTCTTCAAAATTCCTGTGATGGTGGAACATGTTTTTGTGTGGGAGGACTGTTCTGCCAAGCAAAGCTGTTTTAGTCCTGATTCTCTTTTTTTTTCCTCCTTTTTTTTTTCCTTCTTCTCACAAGAAAATCTTGTTCTTGCACGACCAAATGCTGTCTCGTGATGGGGGCAAACAAGAAAAGGACTAACGAGTAAAGGGCACCGCATGCCTTAAATGAGCCAAAAGCTCAGTTTTAAATGGATTGTGCTGGACGCTTAAACAAAAGCGTGTGTGATTTTTTTTCTTTTCTATTACAGTAATAGTGTGAGTAAAAAAAACATTACTTCCAGTATGTTCCCCCTCCTCAAATTGTACATTTTCTCGAAGATCCCCCACTCTTTGCACATAAACATCTTCGTTTAGAGTAAAAGGCTGTGAGAGAATTCTGAGTGGGGCATTGGGGAGCCCCTTGGGCATTTCTCATTGCCAGTACACTTGACATCACCTTACCTATTTCGCAGCTGGTGAGCCGCAAGCCAGCAAGTGCTGCACAGTTCTGGAAATTACCATGAAGCATGTGTAAATACTCACAGCCCAGTCATCCATGTGGAGTTTTGGGATGCAGTCTCTTGAGGACTAAGTCGAAACTTCATATCTGTGACAGCTAAACAAAAAGAAATAAGAAGAAAAAAGAAAGAAAAAAAGAGGAAGCCCATAATGCCAGCTTAACACACATGTGCGCCCCCCCCCCACACACACACACACACAAACACACACATCCCCACTACCCAGACATAATCACACTTGTGTAAAGATTAATGTGTTATTTTTGTGATAACCTGACAATTGTGCTGCTTCCAAACAAACAAGTTTTTAGTTCTGTCAAACTGGGTAATTCATTTGTGAGGCTGTGAGCATCCACTGATAATGTATTCAAGGAGTGAGTTAAGCTCTGGTTGTGTTATTTTTTTTGGACTTTACACAATTGCCTTGCTCGCCTTAACTTTCCAACAGACATGTGACTTCCAGTCTAGTGCAACTTACCAGAAACTACATCAGTACGTCTAATTAGGTAGACAGCTAGTATCAGAGAGAGAGAGAGAGAGAGAGAGAGAGAGAGAGCGAGAGTAAGAGAGAGAGAGAGAAAGAGAGAGCGAGGGAGGAGGGACAGAGAAGAAAAGAAAAGAGGGAAGAAAGCGACTCAGTGCTCGTGGTAAGCCAAGTTCTTCTTAGCGCTCGTACGGCTACAAAGGCTCTCACTCTCTCGTTCTGGCTCTCTCTCTTTCACACACACACAGACAGACACACACTTCACCAGATCACACACACTCAAAAACACAAAGCAGAAGTGGACAAAGACACAAAGTTTCAGTCGCTACAGTCGGCTATGGCGCAGGGCTCTGACAGCAATGACACAAGTTACAAGTCCCCATCACCTGGAAGCAGACAGGTAAGTGTGCATGGTTCGTTTACTTTTACGAGGATGTGCCCGGTTTTGTCGGAGCGATTTTAGTTTAACATCTCTGGATGTACTCGTGTGGGTATGTTTTAAACACGCACCTTTGATTGGCTGCATTCTTTCATGCATATTTTTGTGGGCAGCAACCAAGGCCACCACTAGAGACACCCATCCTGTCTCTGCTGGCTCTTTTCACAGTTTCTCAGAGTGTCTCACATGCACACATGGGCTGGAGGCATGACTCGCTGCAAGTGTAGGCTTTTGTGAATTGCAAAAAAAAGAAAAAAACTCAGCACCACTTTGCCCAAGTAGTGGGACTCCATTGTTTTTGCAAGTCCTCAAACTGCGAATGAGAGCTGAGAGCTGTTGGGAACAGACATCGTGTTAAATACAGTATGTACTGTGCATTTCTGTGCATGGGAGAAGCTGTCCATTACCCTCGGTGCTGGCTGGTTTCACATGTGTCAGTCTCTAGTGTTCACTATTGCTCAAACCTGTTCTGGAAATAGAGCGCTCAAGCGACGTATTAACGCTACAAGGCATGGAAATAACTTTGATCATCTAAATTCAGTTATTTCTGTGAGCAACGCTGGTTGTCTGGGGGATTTTCAGAGAGGTGCTAACAGACGTTCAGATGAGGTTAGATACTACATTTCTTATCTCTTTGATGTCCAACCGACTCAGCATTTTGAAATTGATTAGTTATTATGATACCAAGAAAATCGAGTGTTCAGGACATGAAACAGGGTGTGCGTTATAGCTAACCGATGACTCAGCCACTCCCCGACCCTGCCCTTGCACATTAGGTGTGATGTTAGGCAAGTCTTCCCTGAACTATCATTTTCACACCCCGGCTAGAGCATCCAGCACAAACTATTTACCAAGCTTCTCGCAGATTCACTCTTTCAGGCTCAGGAGACGTCTGGTGGCCTCTGTGTCATTTGCACAAACACACTAACTGAGGGCCTGCTGTTTTGTTTCAGAGCTCAGACGACCCAAAGAAGGTGATGCGGCGCGAGAAGAATCGAATCGCTGCCCAGAAGAGCAGGTTGAGGCAAACTCAAAAAGCTGACAGCCTTCACTTGGTAAGGACACCTTCCACCACACTTAACACCCTCAAAGCAACACAACGCGAACAGATGTCTCAGCAGGACATGCTGAAAACAAGTCTGCCATGCTGGTTTCAAATCAATAACTGCAGATTGACTGGATAAACTTAACACTCCTTGTATGTCAGAGCTGCTAATTCAGCCTATCTCTGTGAATAATGATGAAAGCATCAGGGGTGTTTTTTGCTATGCAATGCCCTGCCAACTGTTCAACCTCCAGTGTAACTCCATAGCACAAATGGAAAGAAATTTTGAGTACTGCAACAGACTGCAGCGCTTTCTAAGTGTCCGTGCAGCCCTTTGAAGCCTCTGGGAGTGGATTTGTACTATATTTACAAAATGCTACCTGACCATGTGGCGATGTGTCATGGCTTCTGTTGGGCTGCACACTTGGACGCTGTTCGGTGTGTTTTCAGAAGCTTAAGGAATAAATTAGCACGTGTGGGCAATCACTCCCTTTTCACAGCAGAAACGAGCATCAGAGACTGCAGCACAGTGTATGACGACAGGAGTGCGTTCACGCTCGACTCCTTTTGTTCACCGCTTTATTTGTTTGATCTTTTATAGCTCTTTTTCTTTTTAACGTTAGAGTGGGTAGTCAGCACATTTCTGCTGGATGCGCAGCTGGATGCTCTGTTATGTTAAAAGCAACCAGTGACCCATTGAACACTTCCACTAGCTCAACAAGGTGTCATTTCTTACATCAACCTATATTTCAAAACACTGATCACGTAACCACTCGCCATGTGACTTCCTCGTTCAAGAAAAGAAGATGCGTGCGGCACTGAGCTCTTTCACAGTAATGTGTCAAGAGCAGCTGTTTCAGTGAACTTTATCAGACGAACAGAAGAGATTTTTGACCTTCAAAAAAAGCCACACCGTAGGCTGTAGTAGATCCAGTGTAGCTGATTTGAATATGTGAGAATCCTTCCTGTGAAGTACGGTACACATTATCAATCTCTTTAAACCCATCAGTCACACAGAATACAGCCTGTGGTTTTACTTTCATCGTCTCGCTAGATAAACAGGAAGGTGAATTTTCCCTCTCTTTGACACTGTGGCTTATTTCCTGTTTCTTCAGTAGTATTTTTTTCTTCTTTGTAAATGAGCTCGAGTGCTACATGTCGTGGGCAGGAGGGGAGAAAAAGGCAGTCACTTCTTGTAAAACACTGATAGCAGTGGGCCGTATTTGGCTAAGTGACGCAAGTACAGGGGTTTGCCCAAGGGTTCTGTGACAGTAAGGACTCACAGCTCAGCTTTGTGATCTTTTGGCCATGGTGAGATGACCTTTTAATTAACCAAGTGGAAGATTTCTCTCCTACAATTCCCACACAAAGGTGAAAAAAAAGAACGAATGAAAAGAAAGAGAGAGAAAAGTATCAAGCAGTGACGTACCTTTTGCTCTACTTGCTAAAAACTGATCATCGGTTAGAAAGACACCTTCTTTCCACTTGTTTTGGAAAATGTGGCACCCAAAAATGTCAGAAATGTACCTTTTCACACTGTGGTGCAAGTTGCACACAGTTTCAATCAATAGTTGCAGGGCAATGTAACAGGGTAATGTGTATTTTTGTCTATTTTCCTTCTCCTTTTTGCAGTGTTGCCACCAATATTTCTACTTTTAGAACAAAGCAATGTAGATGTTGTAGATATTTCATGTTCTACTAACTCCTAAGTAACCAAAGCTATTCATTTCAGTACTGAAACAGAGACAACTTTATCTCAAGTGGCAACAACATGCTTTTACTTTTACACTTTTACTGAGTGGCCCATTACAAATGATCACTGAAACAGGCAGGGATGCCACAGTTTTAGCATTTTTTATACTATAAAACTTGAACTGTGGACTCGTTGCTTCACTGTGCTCGCAGTCTTTGTGTTGAAAGGTTGAAATAGTTTAATGATTCAACTACTCACCATATTTAATCCAGGCATCATTTCTTAACATAAAAGTTGATCATAAAGAAAAGAATTAAACAAATTCCAACTCTGACCTGATGATGGCGTAAGGCATCACTGTGATCTTAATCCTCTCTGTTAGTGGGAAGACATTTAACTACACATTTAATCCCTGAGATATCTTAAATATAGATAAAGAAGTGTAATTTTAACAGCACACTATGTGATAAATGTGTAAAGTTACAGAAATAGTTCTGGGCTCACTGCCCAGACTATCCAATATTTATATTTGTGTTTGTGACTGGATTTTCAAAAACATTTTTTTAAGAACTGTAATTTCTATAATAAACAGTGACAAACAGGAACTTTTCTACCATTTATTTATTTATTATTTAACTACTTTGGTGTAGTTTGAGTCACAGTGGGGAGGTCTTTGTAAGCAGAAAAAGGTGTAAAACCTATTTAAAAAAGGATTAAAAGTTTAAAAATGTATGCCCTCCTTAACATTTTCCAAAGCTGTCCAGTGGGCCGGATTGCAGTCTTTGCTGGGCCGATTCTGGCCCTTGGGCCTTGGGTTTGACACCCTTGGCCTAAGGGAATCAATAAGCTTATTCAATTTCCCTAAACTGGGCATGTATGAAAGCATGTCAGTTTAATGACAATCTAATCGTGGCTTAGATTTAAAGTCAGGCCATCCACTGTGGACAATGATTCTGCAAAGCTGTTGCGCTCTTCTGTTCTACATCGAATGGTAGACAAACCATCCAGCACATTCATACATGGACTATTAAAAATGGCCTGCATTATCCTTTTGAAATGTTTGGGGTTAAAATATACCGTGCACTAAAACATGCAAAAACACCAGCGCGGAAGCAGGATATGTGGTTGTGGCTTTTTCATGAACAAGTAGTAAAGACCATCACCTTTATGCTGTCCAACTTAACCTCACACAAAAAGCACACACTTTTATAGTAAATAAAGCAGCTCTGCTCTAACATCCCCTCCCTTCGTGTTTACAGGAGAGTGAGAACCTGGAGAAGGAAAATGCCGCCTTGAGGAAGGAGGTGAAGCAGCTGACAGAGGAGGCCAAGTATCTGTCGTCTGTGCTGAGCAGCCACGAACCTCTGTGCACCGGCCTGGCTCCTCAGACCCCGGACCTCCTCTATCCTCCTCATCACAGCAGCTACAGCACCAGCCAAAAGTTTGGGGTGTATCCAAACTTTTGACTGGCACTGCACCACCGCCAGCAAATCGCTGTACCACACTACCAGCGCTAACCCCCTCCCCCTCCCAACTGACTACTGAAGATGTACTGCGAAACAGACGACTGACCTCAATGGAGAGAGACTGACTGGAGATATTTCAATCAGTGTTAAAAACCTGATCACAGAGTAACATGACAGACCAACGTGTCTGCCACACACGGCAGCCAAACTGTAATTATTTATTTCGCTTCTGCTCGTCTCTCTGCTTTTCTGATTTATTATCAGCAATCTATCTGTGAACTTAAATGGCTCATTGAGTAGAATTATCAGCCAGTCCATGTTTACACAGAGTGAAGAACCAACCTAGTATATAAATGTTGAAGTGACTCAGGCGATATTTTTGTAAATTGCATACTTTTAGTGTGAAGGAGAGCCACCTTTATCATCTCACCCACCTTGTTTTGTTTTTGTTTTTTCGTTTTGTTTTTGTTTTTTGTGTTGTTCACTGTTTTAGTGTGTTACTGTTGATTGCTAATTCTCAGGACCTTTTGACAGATTTGATTGTGGACAAAGAGAATGTAAAGTCAAGATCCTAAGAAAAGAGGTTTTTCAGACTGTGTACCAAAAAAAAAAAGCAATTGTTGATGATGAAGAATTGGAACCTGGCGTTCAAAAGGTCTTGACTTCTGTTGATAAAGCTGATATGTGAGAAGAGCCAGCTGATCTATTTATTAAATGTAATGCCTTTTAGGATGATCACTGTGACCTCTTTTTTTTCTTTAATAAGACAGCAGTGTGTGACACCACCAGTGGTGCTGTGGTGTCACAGGAGCTTGTGACAGCATCCTGGAGGTCCCTAGATGGCACTGTTTACCAGAATGAGATGCACGATTAAAGTAGCTTATATTAAGGAGAACATAGTATTTTGAAACCTTCCCTGTATAACTTTACTTTTTAAAAACTTTGTGAGTGTGTGTGTGAGTGTGTGTCCTGGAGCACAGCTGAGCCTCTCGTGTCACCTCTCAGCCAGTTATTTCATAACTGCCTGCCCAAAATAAATGATGTTATCTGCAATGCTTTTAGAGTAAACAACTGCAATAAAAGTGATGATTACCAGCATGTTTTATAGTTCACACACTACTAAGATACCAGAGAACAAATGACGCGCAATTACGCGCGTTAGTGTCTATAATCTCGATGTTACAGCGTGTTCAGATACCACGGAGAGAGAGAAGAGTTTTATCTAATAACTCCGCCCTTGTGCATGAGCTTACCGAGTTCGTTTCAAGATCCCAACGCGGTCTTTTAAGTCCGGGTGGAGGGTTATAGTAGCCGGCTCTCCGACACGTGGTACCGATCGGGAAACTAAACTTCAGATAACTATTAATCTGGCATTAAATCATCTGCAGCTCAAAGTTTGTTAACTTTCTCAGGATCTGGGTGAAAGTTCGGGTACCAAAAATATCTTCAGTGCTCAGCCGGGAGGAAATGAACCGATAGATTTTGGAGACAGCCGCAAAAACATTGGAAGCTCGCCTCTTTTAAAAACTTTTTCTCTTTCTAAGCATATATATTTATGTAAAACAGAGTGGAAAGGGAGCTTCTGCTGCTGAATACATATCGTGTTAGGCCTGACTTTCTTTTAGGTTAGACTTTCCTAAAGCGCTGAATGTTCCTCAATGAAAAAAGAGCGAATTCAGGTTCTTTCACTTTTGTTGAGTGTGGGTTAACAAAACCACAGCAGCTGAGTGCCAAGTTTATTCCCGATGAGTATTACTGAGGAGACCTAGAGGAACATGAGTGAGAAACAAGCGCTGGAAGACACTAAACCAAACGAGGATCAGAGTGTGTGGAAGGCGGACTCTGACAACCATGTCAAGCTGGAGGGGGGCGACGCTGCGAAGCCCAGCGACATCTCAAGTGAAGGGAACGGCAGCGAAGGACTGCAAGCTACCCGTCTTTACCACCGACGATGGGTGATCGTCTTCTTGTTCAGCTTATATTCGCTGAGCAACTCTTACCAATGGATACAGTACAGCATTATCAGCAACATTTTCACCAAGTTCTACAGCGTCGATGATTTCACCATAGACTGGATGTCTATGATCTACATGCTCACATACATTCCCTTCATCTTCCCGGTAACCTGGCTGCTGGACAAAAAAGGGCTCCGGGTCATCGCCCTCGTCGCCACGGCGCTCAACTGCGCGGGGACGTGGATCAAAGTGGCCAGCGTCAGACCCAACCTGTTCTACGTGACATTCCTGGGACAGTTTTGCTGCTCTTTCGCGCAGGTCTTCATCCTCGGGATGCCATCTAGAATCGCGTCGGTGTGGTTTGGTTCAGAGGAAGTGTCCACTGCATGCTCCATCGGAGTCTTTGGGAATCAGGTAGGGTGTTCGATGCAAAGGCCGTCCTATAGTTGGAAAGTAGGTTAAATTAACGTTTAACCTACTTGAGAATGTATGGATCCTATGTTTAGGCTAATAATGCTAATAACTTGGACCCTGCCATATCTCCAAGCACGTTTGCGTAATTACGCACGTTTAAGTGACCATAGTGCATCACCAAGCAACAGTACTGGATGCTGGGGATGTGGGACAGCAACAATGCACACAGCGTGGACTGACATGCAAGACAAAACAAAAAAGAGCTACAACAACAAAAACTATGTGTCATAATTTATATGTAACTTTTTAATGAGCGACAAAAAGTTTCCCAGACTCTTCCACTTTCAGGAGAGTAATAGTAATAGTAAACCATATATATATATATATATATATGGTTTACTATTACTATGTACCGCTATAAATTAGGAGCAACAGGGCAGTTGAAAATCATGTGAGCTGTCAAATCAGCACAAAGGAGTGCAAAGATCAGCAGTGTGCTTTTGGTATCATGAAATACCAAAGTATCAGACTTAACACTAAAAGTTTCTGAACAAGCAACGCTTGAGTCACCTTAACATCAACTCCAAGCAAATATCACTGAAATGTCATCATTTCTTACTGGGAAACAGTTGGATACAGTCTGAATAACTAAGAACAAACTGTTGTTCGCAATCTGGGAATCTGCAAACACCTCCCAAATAAACTCAATTTACTTTTTTTGTCTCTTTTATAAAACACAAACATAACAGATGCTTAAAAACCTGATTAGACCACTGTCTAACCCTCCAATACTTTTAATTGGATTCATTCTAAACTGCCTGGATATCAGTGCTTTTAATCCTATCACAGTAGTATAATCATAATCATCATAATATCATAATCATCTAAATGGTTTGTTACATAAGGTTACACATTTAGTGCCCGCAATGCTGGATAAGCAGTTTGTTTCTCCAAGTCTGTTCTGCAGTATAAATTTTAAACAGCTTGAATGCAAAAAACCCTGAAAGATTGGAGAATTCTTGGTATTTTCCCCAACAGAAAACAGATACTTCAGAGTGAACAATAACTAAGACTTTGAAATATTAACTGAAAAACTGAAATTGGTGACCTTTAACAAGAAAAATGGTTGAAGTTCAGCAGAGGAACATGTTTTTCTCAGTAATTAGTTAGTTAATGGAAGATATTAACATCCTATATTAACATCACATGACAGGACTGGGTGTAATAAATATGTGGACATGGGGTAAAGGAGCACAGTGTCATCACATGCGAAGGGACCTGGGACACCAGTAAGGCAACACTAATTCCAGCTGCTCTTGCTGTCTGGCATCTCTCTACTGCAGGCAGTTTGAACAGAGGACAGCAAGCTGTTAGGACACAATCTGGTCTCGAACATTTCGGGGGGCCCGTTTCAGGACAGTTGAAATGCCGCAAAACAATACTTTGAAAGGGGACCGTGCAAATTCGGAGCTCAGCGGTGAAGAATGGCTGTGTTCCAAGGCTGCAAAGAATCTTGCTCCAGGCTTTTCATCACTGCAATGGAGTCCAGAGCCTTTTGGCAGAGCGGTCTCCACAGGGTCCCGCTTACACATGGAGACTTTGGGTGACCAGTCGGATTTGGCCCCAAAGGTTGAGACCAAGCTGTATCACCGTCGCTGGTTCATGCTGTTTCTCTTCAGTTTTGTCTCAGCAAGCAATGCCTTCATGTGGCTACAGTATGGCATTATTAGCAACATATTCATGCGTTTCTACAACATTGATGCTCTGGCTATTGATTGGTTGGCCATGATTTACCTGCTCACTTACATTCCACTTATTCTGCCCATCCTCTGGTTCTTGGACAACAGGGGCATCCGGGATGTTGTCCTCGTCGGGTCAGCCTTCAACTGCATTGGCGCTTGGATAAAAATCGGTAGTGCCAGTCCAGATACTTTCCCAGTGACCTTTTTTGGCCAGTTTGTGTGCTCAGTAGCCACAGTGTTTATCCTCGGTATTCCTTCATACCTTGCCTCTGTGTGGTTTGGAGAGAAAGAAGTTTCCACCGCTTGCTCCATAGGAGTTCTGGGAAACCAGGTTTGTGTGATCTCTGTCAGTATTCAGCATCTCTTTTTTTTGCCACAGGAGGGTCTGTATAGTGAGGTCAGAGTTGTCTGACAGCTGCCTGTAAATTATGCAGGGCAGACTGGATGTCAGGGTCACATACGACTGCTAATCGCTGCACCAATTCACTTTTAAAGGTCGTCCAAATCTTCAAGTTGTGTGCTCTAAATCAGATTTTAAACTAAGTTATAATGTAACTAGTTAAATAAAATTCTAGGCTCAAATGTCTTCTTCAGATTTATTGGAGCTTTGATATCAATGTCATAAGTGATGTCATCCAGCTCTGTGTACAATTACTTCAGTCTACTTTTGCTTCTCAAGAAGGCGACTGAAACTCTTTCGCCTTCGGTCTAAAATGAAACAGCGAGGCCTTATCTTATTTTCCTAAATCACACAAAAAGAAAACCCAAGAAGTCCTCTACAGACACAAATAGAAAACATCTGAGCAGGAGGTCTGAGGTCAGTTGCAGGCTCAGGTCATCAGGTTCAGCAAAGCGGGGTATACCATATGTGACATTTTGCAAACTCAGCAAAAAACCTCCCTGGAATAGAGGAGCCTGTTCTAAATAGAATCATTCAAGACAAATAACAAGTATTAAAACTTTTTAATACGCACTGTGTAAAGTTACAAGGCATGTAGAAGACATGGAAATAATGGGCTAAAAAAGCTAAGATTTTCAGTGTTTTAATTTAGTGAAAACTGTTTGTGGCACTTGTTTTCTTCTAATTCTGTTAAATTCTTCCATCGTCCTGCAGCTGGGTATTGCAATCGGGTTCCTTGTGCCTCCTATCCTGGTGCCTAATGTGGACGACATGGATGAGCTGGCTCACCACATCCGAATCATGTTCTACATAACGGCAGGGGTGGCTACTTTACTCTTCGTCCTTGTTGTCTTCGGTAAGGTAATCACGAAAAAATAACAAAAATCACAAAGATGGTACTTTCTTATTTCGTTCCGGTGGTTTCTAGCTACACAGACAGCTTGGGTTATATGTGTAATCTCTTGGTGTCTTCACAGCAAAACCAAATTATTGGGTATATTATGTTGGTTGCACTGAAACCCTTAATACTCATCTTCCGATGGGGGTCAGGGTTTTTGATACAATGCATTTTCAAAGAAAAGAGTTGAAGCCTGTGGTTCATTATTATTTCAAACACGATTTCTAGCTGCTTTGTGCAGCACGAAAGAAACTCTACACAACCTCCACCGTAGTAAAAACTGTGTCCTCAACGCCTCTGCATATAAAATGAAACTTTCCGCATGGCTAGACATCATGAAGCACAGAAGCGTTTTTTTCCCGTCAGGTTTTCGAATTTACATAAAATTGCATGAAAATGATGTTACTGTACCGTGTAACCGAGGATTTTTTGTGAATGGTTAAAGAGCGACATTCGGTGGTGCTTTCGCTCCTGTCTGCTATAAAAGGCTCGGGCATTTTGACATGTATTGTATGAGGTTTTTTCCTACTTCATGCCCGTGGGAATTTCTTATTGAGTAGGCTGACCTCATGAAGGTTTTAATTTACACCAAACTTACACTCTTGACAAGAAGCACCATTCAGTGGACCAAAAAAAGTGCTGACATGGATGCACGTACAACACAAAACCTTAGTTAAAAGGGGACTTTCATAAAAAAAGATATTATTGTAGCACAAGTAAGGTCGTCAGAAGTGTACTGAAATCCATCGTAAGTCATTTGAGCTATGGACATAAGAAAAAGAGAACTCAGCACTTTGTGGCAGAAGGAAGTGACATGACAAACAGCATGTGATTGATGAGGAAAAAATGCTTTGCTGTGTCTTTATGTATGATTCCCCTTCAAATGTGGCATTTGTTGTGAAACCCAGAATCATGTGCTGTGCCATTTATGGATAAGATAAAATAACAGTGCGGGTGTTTAATCAAAATGCAATAAATATGTTTTACTTTTAAAAACACTGACTTGCTATAAGGAGCATGTATGAATATGCTGTTTTCCTGCAGCGGGGTAGGGAGGGGCGGGGGGCAACGACGGAGGCTGGCGTTCCTCATAAGCATTCTGCATTCCTAAACACAAAAGGATGCTTGTGAAGGAATTTCCTAGTAGTACCATGCACAGCATTTAGACTGACTATACAGTCAGTGTTAGTGCTTTGGCTATAGTCTGCTGTTGTTAATGAAGCACTATGAAATGCAAACCTCAGCTTATTCAGTGCTTATGTGACTGTTCGGTCAGTCACATGGTGTTTGCGTTCATAAGTACGCTACATAATTGACTCTCGCTGTGTCAAATTTGCCTGTGACCCACTAAACAGTTATTTATGGTTCCTAGAGTAAGGTAGGAGGACTCACAATGCCTCTGTTTATGGTAAATACGAGGCTGGAGGTAGATAGTTTAGGTTAATCACTGGGTGAATGTGTAGCTGCAAGATGGCTGCAAGTTGAGTAAATTCCCCTACCAGCACTTTTGTTAATTTATACATTATTATTTGCCCAAATAATGTCATCTGACGTTTCAGAGGGATTTTTGTGTTTAATGTGCTTGAACTGGCTCAGTTGAGGTCAGTAATTGCAGTTTTTTTTTTTTTTAACATTTCTTACAGGTACTTGTGTTTGGTTGTTTTCTTGCTTCAGGTACATACAGACACAAGTGACACTGATCATCTCGTCTTCTCAAAGTGTATTCTCAAAATATCCAACCATTATTAGTGTAGCTTATTAAGTTTTCCAGTCACATGACCGCAAACTACGTGACATGTGCAACAGTGTAGGGTCAAGTGAATTAGACACTAGTCACACAGGCCTAGGAACTGGCCTATGACCACCTGACAAACTCTGATCGCTAGGGAGAAATATGTATTTCCTGACTGGCTGAAGAAAACCTTCTTGCAATTGCTTTGGTCACTAGAAAAATGCTTCAGTGGGCCGTAGTTTGCATGAAACACATCAACTTGTCTGTAAACACTCTCCAGCTACTCTCCAAGGAAAGAAAACTGTGAAAGGTGCAACACAAACTGGAAAGAGAGACTGCTTCCCTTCAAAGGACAAGTTACTCCTTTTAAAACATAAAGCCCAGAGGCACAACTTCTGCATATAAAGCAAAGATTTCCTATTTCTTGTTTGTGTTGCACTTTGTAAAATAGTGTTACTGCTTAACTAGTAGTTAGCGTGTAATTTGTCAGACAAGTTGACATCTTCCTTGTAACTAATGGAACCCAAATCACTGCCAAGGAGGATTTGTTGCAGCACTGTCTTTGTGATCGATTTCATCCACCATGAACCAGCAACCTTAAGGAACCAGTCACCAACCACATGCAATTTATTCTTTGTGACCAGTGGTTGTATCACATTCAATATAGCACACAGCCCTCAAGCAATGTGGGCACATTCCTCATGACCAGTGGTTAAATCATTTTCAATATGAAGACAACTGTCAAGTATTATGTGTATGATAACACACAATAAATCTCTTATATATATAAAAAAAATAAAATAGCTTGTTTGCGGGCTAGCATTTACATTTTTTTAAAGCGAGCTATTGTGAACAACTTTATATTTGCAGCTTTTTTATTTTGGCATTATTACTGTGACATTGTAGTTTTGTTTTTGGTTCTGAAGATGAATATGGCCATATTTGGATAAGAGGACATGCATATTTTTGAGCTAGCACTAGCTAGCTTGCAAGCTTGCTTCATAAGGTGTTGATGAAAATTTTGACTTACTGTCTACCTATCTAGAAAATTTGACTCAATAACCCAAAGTTACATATCTCAAAAAGTTCCACTTGCGTACCTTGAAATTTAAACGTACTTAGAAATAACTTTTTTCTGTGGCAGAAGTAAGCTAACTTTAAAAGTTATTATGATATAATAATGGATTGGATTTATATAGCCCTTTTTCAAGGCACCCAAAGCACTTTACAATGCCACTATTCATTCACACACTGGTGGAGGCAAGCTATGATTGTAGCCACAGCTGCCCTGCGGCAGACTTACAGAAGCGAGGCTGCCATACCGTGCCATCAGCCCCTCTGGCCAACACCAGTAGGCGGTAGGGTAAAGTGTCTTGCCCAAGGACACAATGCCCAGGACAGAGAGCCCAGGGATTGAACCGGTGACCTTCCGGTTACAGATACGCTTCCCAACCCCCTGAGCCCCTACCTTTGGCTATCAAAAAACAGACTTAAAACAAATATTCTTCCCGGAAAAACTCAGCTAAGCTCCATGCAGTGCCTTTTAGTTTCAAAGGCCTAGACACAAGCAGTACAGCTTGGCAGACATGTTGCCTCAAATCCAGACTTATCTACTTGAATGTGGAAAGTGTCATAATTCTAATTTCAGTGGCCACCAGAACATAAAAACTGCATACTTTGAATAACTGTTAATATTTAATAAAAATGCTTCAAAAGTTTGGCAACTTTACACCCAAATGGGGTCATTTTTTTCTGCTACAAGTTACCCATTACCCACAATTTCACAACATTATAACTTGTGAAGTGCTTGTGATTTGGCACTTCTGTACTGGCTCAATTTTTGAGTCACAAATGTTGCTATGTGATTTCAACACATATAACTCATCCCAGGGTGGCAGAGGAGTTTTTTTTTTTCCATTATATATATATTTTTGGAGGCCTGAAGTGGCAACACTGTGCACAGTTATAAAAAAGGAAAATGTTTTATTGTAGGGCCTTGATTTTTGGATCTGCTGACATTTTAGCGAGCAAGGGATGTGACTTATGCTGTTCCTGGTTACTCTAGTGTGAAACTTGACACCAGGTGGCTGCAGTAGTTTAATGACACATATATACTAGCTCACCCTCATGCATACATGCAAGATGCCATGTGTGAGGGTTGTCCTGCTGGCAGGACCATCTGTAGTCCTGCAAAAGGGCTGTGAGTCAGCAGGGCAGACAGAGTCCCAGGA
The DNA here is from genome assembly GCF_000239375.1 of Pundamilia nyererei. Classification (NCBI taxonomy): domain Eukaryota; kingdom Metazoa; phylum Chordata; class Actinopteri; order Cichliformes; family Cichlidae; genus Pundamilia; species Pundamilia nyererei. The sequence continues at coordinate 710,340 of NW_005187459.1, forward strand.
TTGAGAAATTTGCATAAACTGTGAGGTGAGAGAAGATGCTTAGCTTCTGCCTTTCTTTAAAACAATCGTATAAGTTAAACTTGGAGACCGTCTGCTTTGACATATGACTACTTACTGTTTACTGAAAAAGGAGAATTACCATGACGATGAAATCCAAGCCATATAGGAAATTTTACCTGTGATCAGTCTGAGAACTCCAAAGGTTATTTGAATAGAAATTTGCATTCTTCCATGTGCAGTGATGACTACGCATACAGCAGTTGAGATCACGGTATAATTTCAGTCTCATCACCACCATTGGCAGATCAACTGTGTAAAAGAGTAGGACACTTTTGGAGGATTAGTGAAAACAGCTTACTGTACACAGACCCTCATGTGAGATTTGCCAGAAGGAAAAAAGGTGTCCCTGGTTCAGTTACAAGAAATACAAAAACACACATCTGTTTATCCCTACAAGGCCGGGGGCACGTAGCTCCACCAAGATGTCTTCAACACCAGACAGTAGCTGATTTTCACTGGAGCAAATGAGAGTATAGTGGGTTACATAGAGGCGTTAGAGCCTGTCCAGTCTTGCCTGAATGTGTCACTGGCTCCTTCCACAAAGAAGCCTGTGGCCCTAGGGAGGAAATATAACCCTGAACTTATTTCTACCACTTAGCATTGATTGATCCTTTGAATATTACAGGTGGACGTATCCACCAATAGAGTTGCTTCTTATTGCTTTCCAGTTTTCATTGTAAGTGTGCAGACTGCTGCTGTTTACTGTGTTTCACACTGTTGTCGATCTTTCCACATGTCAGTTTTCCAGGAGCGTCCTAAAATTCCACCGACTCAGGCCCAGGCCACAGCTCGCAGCATTCCACCAGAGCAGTACTCCTACATAGCCTCCATCCGAAACCTGCTGCGCAACAAGCCCTTCATGCTCCTCGTCGTCACCTATGGTTTGTCACTACTGTTCTCCAAATTTTTGTTAAATTATGTTGTCATTAACTTTTTAGAACGGGCTAAAAGACATTAAATCGTACGTTGCATAATTCAACATTAGAAATTCATGAAAATATTTTAAATGTTTTTAGAAGGCGGATTTTTACTAAGGTAGTATAAATTCCCATAACCATGGTTGAACAAGAACAAGCCATCCCAAGTGAAAATGATGTTATCTGTGGTGATTCCTCCACAGATATCGGGTAGAATCACACCTGAAAATTCCCTTCGTAGTGCAATGGTGTTTATCTTATCGCAGATTACGTAGTCCTCAGTCATCAGCTATGACAGTATTCCTCGAGAAGATAAATTGGATTTACCCTAAGAGCTCCAAAGTTCATTTATAACCTGACAATGTTTAACACGTGCGTTCGGTCAATGTGACCTTAAGATCCCGAAGATCAAAGATTTGATGAAGTGGAAGGAGTCTGAGATAGGAATTCATTTCTTTTTGGGAGCTCTTGGTTACTTGAGCAAACAAAAAACAGAATGATAAAGTGTATTTTTGAAGAGATAAAGAAAAAAAATATAATCTAGGTTTTATGTTGCTGGAAATTGAATGTAGTTGCATTTTAGCACACAGTTTAACCAGTAACTCAGTAATCTTGAGATTGAATAAACTGGGAGGGATATGTTTCATTATTTTATACTAGTAACAAAAATAATACAAAAATTAAAAAAAAAAGTACAAATATTATCCCAAGGTGCATTCTTTGTTGGGGTTTTCTTGTCATGTGTCTAATCTTTCTACTATGTTTCTGACTCTCTGATTATCACACCTGTCCCTGTCACTTTAACTGAGCTGTAGCTGTAGTGCAGGGGTGGGGAACTCCAGGCCTCAAGGGCCGGTGTCCTGCAGGTTTTAGATATCACCTCGGGTCAACACACCTAATCAGATGATTAGTTCATTACCAGGCCTCTGGAGAATGAATCATGTTGATGAGGTCATTTAGACATTTAAATCAGCTGTGTTGGATCAAGGACACGTCTAAAACCTGCAGGACACCGGCCCTTGAGGCCTGGAGTTCCCCCAAGCCTGCTGTAGTGTTTTATTTTTTAGGTGGGGACACATTCAGTACACATTTATCCTCGTTTTAGAAACTACTCCGATCAGGTTTATTAGAAACAACTACTAAACTTTTTCATCATTCAGTTAATGATGTTAGTTTCATGATTCCTGAAAAGTGGGAAGGTGAAAGATATTTTTGTCCTGTGTTTTTTTCTGATTTCAGATTTTATTTGATGTTATTCCCTATTTTGCAGGTCTGAACGTTGGTTGTTTTTATGCTGTCGGGACCCTACTGAACCGCATGATCATCGTGCATTACCCTGTATGTCCGTTTCCTCTGCACTCATCTCAAATCATTTCTATTGCCTGTAACTCTAGTGACTCTTCAACAAATGAATAGTTAGACTTAAATAGTCAAATATAAGGTTTAATATTTTAAACTAATGTAACTTAAGTTCAATAAACAACACTGTAATAACAGATTTATCACAGCTAAACCAAGTTTGGAAGTTTGTTCGCTTACAAGCTCAAACCAATGCTATATTTAAGGCATAGGTGCCATTTCTCTTAAATCGTTTTATAAGTTAAACAACAGGAAAAGGGAACGATCTTCTCTGTTTGTAGTACTAAAAAGGTGTGTGCAACCTCCTTGTGTGGATCTCTAGTTAATCCTTGTAGATATACAGTTTTTGGGCACTGCTCATTGTTCTCGGCTTTTTTAGGGAGAAGAAGTGAACGCCGGGAGGATTGGCCTCACCATCGTCATCGCAGGGATGGTCGGCTCCCTCATCTGCGGCGTTTGGTTGGACAGAACGAAAACGTACAAGTAAGGCGAACATCGAAAAGGGAAAGTACATTAGCAGCAGTTCTTCCACAGGGGGTGTTGTGTTTTGGGAAAAAGAAGACAAAGGGACGTGCAGAGCAGGAGATAAAAATCAAACGTTACTTGTAACGAAACTGAAAAAAACAAACAAAGCGATGGGCTGATAATCTAAAAACTTACCACTTTTTCCGTGCCACCAGAAAGCAGCCAAATGAGTGCTGTTTTTTTGGGCCTTTTTCACCTTTTTTGACAGACATGGCGAAGAAAGGACAGGAAAGCAGAGGGAGAGAGAGATGGGGGAGGACATGTGGCAAAGGGCTGCAGGTCAGATTCGAACCTGGGCTCGCCGCTCGCAGTCGTATGGAATGTGGTCGCCCGCTCAACGCACTTTGCTAAATCGGCACCTGATTGTTTATTGTCTTCTCCCTTCTGAACTTGGCGTCCTGCATATCTTGTGTTGCGTCTCTATATCTGTTTATTCAGGTGCAGCATCCTGCTACGGCAGCGACCTCTGCACTCTTCCTCCGGCCCCATGTGCTCTCAGGCTGTGTGGTGACAGCAGTGTCCACCCAGTCGACTCCCTTCTGTTGTAGCTACAACAGCTTTGTATTGCAAATGAGGGGGAAAGCAATAATGTTTAGCTTTATTGTCTAATTCCCCACATTGTAATTATGCTATTACATTGTAATATTTATGAATGGTGTTCATTCATAAATTTATGTCAGTTTATATTTGAATATTATTACCAGTTCTACAGGACTGCATTTTTCATGCTTTAGTATTTATTTGTTATGAAGCTTTGGATGTATAAAATAAGCTTTCTTTGAGACTGTGTGTTTAGGGGAAGCAAACAGAGGTGGTGTTTACCTTCAGTGTTTGTCGCCCATTGTATTGAACTGTGAGATGTGGGCTCACACGAGGTGTGGAATCCACTTCCTTCCTCTCAATACATTTACAAAGGCCTTATTTTGTGTGACAAACAGTAAAGCAAACAGAAAAGGGTACCTGCTATTGAAAAGATTACTCCACAGCACACCTAGTGGCAAAATATTGACATCGACGCCCATGCAGGCAGCAATATTTTGCTGTCAATGGACAAAAAAAAATGATAACAGCCGTTCAGCCTTAATACAGGTTGTCTGAGGTAGGGTTGAGCTACACCCTTGCACCTCCTCTTTTCTCAGGCATTAAAAATGTTATCCCTCGACATTTGCCCGTTAGACTTTGCTCCGTTTTTCTTTGTTTGTTTGATTTATGTCAGATTTCTGATTAATAAATGTGGCATACATGAAACAGGACAGGAAGCAGTCTTTCCCACACATAAAAGATTTTGGAGACACAGATTAAATGAAATGCAGGGAAAAAGTATACCCTCGTGCTACAAACATAAGCTGAGGGATTTCCCTCCTGGAAAAGCAAGTTAGCCAGCCCACATGAAGCTAAAAGCCAGAAATGACTTGTGGTTAGCTGTGTAGGGTAGGTAGGAGCATTCGTTTTGTCTGGTGGGTGGAGCACAGAGGAAAAAGTGAAGGAGAGAGAGCTGGTTTCGAACCCTCCAGCTGACTGGGGCCTCTCTGTGTGGTGTCTTTTTTTCTTTGCATGTTCTGCGTGCAAAGGTTTCCTTCCACAGTCCAAAGACATGCATGTTTGTTAATTGGTGACTGTACACTGGTTGCCTGTCTCTTATGTAATAGGCTGGTGCCTCTCGCCAGATGACAACTGGGATACACTCTAGCCCCCATCCCCCCCACCCCCAGAGACCCGAAATTCTCTAAATTTCTGGCAAATACTTGCTGCAGCTTTACGTTTTGTTTCTTTTACTTGCAAAACTGCCGCACTACGTACTGTTACATATGTGCGTGCAGTCATAATGATCACTGCTGTGCTCACAGTGACATGTATTACTCATGCTCTTCTTTTCCCCAGGCAGACGACCCTTGCAGTCTACCTCTTGTCTCTGGTGGGGATGATCGTTTATGCTGCTACACTCAGCCTGGGACACCTCTGGGTGGTTTTCATCACCGCTGGAGTACTTGGGTATTCTTTTATTGTTTCTTCTAACATTTTGGTTTTTTGTTGTTGTTGTTTTACACAAGTAATGTCATTAAAGGAATTTATTTCTACTCATTTACTACTTTGATTCTACTTCAGAACACCTTTATTTCTGTGAATCGAGAGAGAACAAACGCCCCTCATGAATATAAAAATTTTGATAGATACTGTGGATCTGTAAAAAAACCCAAAAAACCCAAAAATAACAAAATATGGAATGTATCCGTAGTAGGCAAGTGAGTGGGCTATTGTATTTGTACATTTTAAAAGTATGTATAAAAGTACGTGTGCACACTTTCGATTCAGCCGTTAAACCATGCAAAAATCTTCCGTCATGTCCTAAATTCTGCTGCTGGTCATTTCCCTTGGCCCGGTACCTCTGTTGACATTTGCAATAATAATTTACAGCCCTGGTTGTTTCAGCTTCTACAAACATGTAGACCCTACGAAGTTTAGACAAAGGCCTGCATTTGCACCTAAACTCATGAGAAAAGGAAAAATGTCCTTATGTAAATACATAAATATGTGCATATATGTGCATTAGTTTAACTTAACTGAAATGTGTTTTATCAAGAAAACCCCCTCGCAGTGATGTTTTCCTGGAAGCCCATGCTGCAGAGCAAAACAAAGCAAAACAAAAAAATAGAGACAGCGACAGTATGTCATATAGTAATAATGGTGCAGGATTATTTCAGATCACAAAAATAAAAATACATAACCTCTATGAACTGGGAAAACCAAACCATTTAAATGTTTATGGGGGAAATCATCTACTAGGTTTCCTCTGGGTTGCCTCTCTCTTCTTGGAATTAAAAAACAATCTTGTTCATCGAGTTTAACCTTTATGTGGCTGTGAAATGATTACACCCTCAGCAGCACACAGTGATCTTCCAAATTGGAATTCCTTTCCTCTGGAAGTGCATCTGCATGATCTATGGCAGACATAACTTTAGCCTTGTTTTTTTTAAACAGGATTTTTTTAAAGAAATGTGTTTGACATTAAAGGTCAGCGCGTCTGCTGCTTTGTAGTCTCCGTATCATATTGACAGAAGAGAAGAAATGTGTCTGTCTACTGACTCAGACTGATGTGTTTTGCTATTGCAGCCATGTCAGAGGCTTTTGATTTGAGTTTCACTTGCTGTCACTTTAGTGGAAGAACAACACCCTGCTGTTGAATGAGAAAAAGAATCTGATGTGACTGGACTGCTTTGAAAAACCTGCTGTTCCTGTATAAATTCTCCAGTGTTATTAACTTGAGACAACATGAGTGTTGATTTCCTGGAAGAACAATCAAATGTTGTAGGTACAAAGTGTCCATGCACTTGTCAGCTAACATGATAAGGGGCATTTTATTGAACGGAGCCAGTGTCCTGTTTACGCATTTACACGTATAAAACTGTAGCAACAAAGCGAGCAGCAATTAAATAAACTCACAAATTCTTTTTTATGCCTATTGTGGATCCTTGTGTCCAGGTTCTTCATGACGGGCTACCTGCCACTGGGCTTTGAATTTGCAGTCGAACTGACATACCCAGAGTCAGAGGGAACATCTTCTGGCCTCCTCAACTGCTCAGCACAGGTACAGATCAATGTTTTCAGTGTGATAGCAAAAAAGAAGAAAAGAACCAATGAAATGATGGATGTAAGCTGTGTTCCCTCCATGGAAAAAGTGAGTCATTCAGCCTGTTGCTCTGGAGGAATTGACTCACTATACTGTAAATGCAGGTTTTCACGGGAATTTTGGATATAAACAATAAAATGGGATTTTGTTGACGGCTGGCATTGCTTTGAAATAACGTGCTTTTGTGGGGGGGGTTTGGCATTATGAGGCAATTTTGACTTCCTTGTTTATATATTTATTTCGTAGTTTTGTTTATGCATTTGTAATGCCTGTTCATAAGCAGGCAAGACAGATTCTCTCAACATCACGGCAACTGTGCGTGATATATTTGCAAAAACTCAGTGTGTAGTTGAGCTTCCTTCATCTGGTGCATAAACATATTCGCCAGCTGCAGAAGATCCAAGATGCATGAAAATAAAAACCGAGTTCAAGGACGGGGTTTGCTCTTTATCCTTCCCGGGTGCGTGCAAGCGCTAGCTTTAATCCTAACTACCCCATGTTCTGCACCCACACACAGGTGTTCGGAATTATATTCACCATTTGCCAAGGCAAGATCATTGACAATTACGGCACGCTGGCAGGAAACATCTTCTTGTGCGTCTTTCTTCTGATAGGCACAATAATGACAGGTAAGACCTCCGTGACTGTGAAAAATACACAGTTTTGAGTCATAATAGAGTACTGATTTAATGTCACACATACAGAAATGCACAAGAATTGTCTTTGCTGTCACTTTATCCTGTTACGAGTTTACTAATACTCCTATGTAAGAATGTCACGTTCCCAGAAAGCAGGACTTAGTTATGGTGTAATTTGGAGGAATACTTGAGAACATAATGCTATTTTTTATTACACTTTACACATAACAGACAAATTTGTCACCTCTTACAAGAAGGCTGTCTGCAGCTCAGATAAAACAGAGTCTGCGGCTTGAGGTGGCATTCTGCGTCATTCTTCATCATCGCTAGGAAGAGATTTTCTTTGAAATTAGAGAACAACAAAGCTGTATACAACTAAACTGTTCAGAGGGAGGAGTGGTGAACATTTTCTTAAGCCCTGGAACCATTTAGTAAAGACAGTGCATAGCTCTACAGACACGCACTCGGCAGGGGTGTGTTTTCAGGTAATAAAGGTGATTTCAAAACCACTTAGGAGATTTTTCATGACCCATCGATGGGTTTAACAGCAATGTTTAACTTTTTAAAAATGCCTTAACCTTTAATGACACTTCTTAAAGGTCAACAGACTGACTCACTAACTGCTTTTTGTTCATATGAGTAAACTTCTTATTGTGGTCATGAAGTTTTAAAAGAAAAACAAAATGTTTGTAAAAAAACAAACAAACAAAAAAAATCCGCCCTGCTCTCCGATTGGTGATAAACCTTTGTATGAACGTACATGAAGGCACCATTAGAAGGCAAGGCTGTGATTGTTTTTGTGAAATAGTCTCCTCCTTCCATGAAAATTGAAGTTAATTATTAAATTACAATCACGCTGTTTTTTTAAATAATTGCTTTTGACCGGAGTTTCTCAGCAGGCTTAGTTGTTTTTAGATTTGCATTGGTAGCCACACACTCTTTGAAAATAGTTAACAAGGTGTCTTAACTTGAATGCCACTATTAAGACTTGAACGTGTCTGTGCATAGGAGCCACCTACTGGATAGTCACTGTTATTACTTCGTTTCAATAAACTGTTTAACTTGTGTGAAGTAATACGATCCTGTTTTGCTTGTGTTCGTCTCTGTGTTTGCAGTGGAGGATCCATCAGCTAATGCAGACTTACCCTCTCTCTGTCTTTCTTTTTTTACAGCTTTAATCAAGTCTGATCTCAGGAGGCAAAATGCTAACCTGCAGGCCAAAGCAGCCGTAAGTTTTGAAGCAAGCCAAGGGTGTAGCGCTTTGCTTGTTTGTTGGGGATATGAAACAAAAGCGGTGGTACTATGAAGTCAAATAGGCCTTTTCACGGAAGACATTTTGACATGTCAGTGTAGGAAAAGCATTTTATTCTTCATCCTTTGGCTAGTACCATGTACTGCAACAGATGCCATAAATAAAATATTTTAATAGAGTGTCAAAATGTCTACTGTGAAAATGATCCATGTGTTAAGTGTTTGTCTGTCGTGAGCGATAAGTCACCTGTGCATCCCAGGCTCCACAGAGGAGGACTGTTTTTTGCCTTTGTTTTCTGTGATCCTGCATGTCTGCATCAGTTTAGCTAAAAGACGCTGTTGAATATTCACTGACTCTGTTGGCACTCTGCACACTTAAATATTCTTATGTAAACTTTTATGGAACTTGTCAGCCGTTATGACTTTATGGTTGCAATTTTCTTCTGTTCTTAAGTCATTCTGTCACCATACATTTCTTTCTCTTTCTGGGTGGGTTTCCAAGATCTGTGGTGAAGTTGCTGATAAGTGCTTAAAGTTTAATTCCTCACATATATATAAATGTGTTTCAGTCTCTCAAGCCATCTTAAAAGGAGTCAAATTAAACAAATTTTTAGCTCAAGATTTTTATACTTGGACTCTACTAAGACTTCTTCTGATTGGCTGCCCCTCACAAATGGAGCATTTAAATAGCAGGTGTCTGTTTAAGATGACTATGTTATTATTAATATGAACACAGAGCCAAGGTTTGTGAAAACTGAGCACTTAGAACACAGTGAAGCCTGAGCTTTTTGTGTACATACTCCGGCCTCACTATTTGAAGCTGATTAGCACGAGCAACCACTAAACATATATGTGTGTGACAGATCAGATTCTGGTGAACTTCACTCCAGACTGGAGCCCCACTCCTCTATAAACACTGAATGAGAAGTGATCAAAAGCATTTGTTTTAGGCGGAGAGGCACAAGTCAGGACAAGACTACGGAGCCACATCGCTAATCTCCGAGCAGCAGACTTCTTCTCAAGCCTGATCAATAAAAATTTTCTGCTTCCACAAAAAAAATAAAAAATGAAAAAAAAATCTCAAATCTTAGCTCATCATAAAGGTGCACAAAGGTAGGAGCACAAAGCAATCACCACACACTGCCACTGATCAAGAGCACCTGCTGTACACCCTTTTCACTGTTACACCTGTTTTACTGTCTCTATGTGTTTCTGAGGATCGTGCAAAAGAAATCATAATTACACAATCATGAAAATCATGTGATTTTTGATTCTTCCCCATGAAGCCCTGCTACTGATTTTCTCAGTAGCAGTTCTACTAAAATCAGCTAAAGTCACTTAAGGACAATTAAGTCAGCTGGGGGTAATCATTAACCCCTGCATGAACCTGTTGATTCCAAAACACTTCCTCACATTGGATTACAGCTACTTCTAACTATCCTATTTTTGAACAGCTGACTGGCTTAAACTTTCCTCATAAATGCGAATGGCACTTCCATATAGAAATAAAACAGCGCGGCTTATCACAGTAGGAAATCAAGAACGAGATCATACAGCTCATCATGCTGTGTGATTCACTTTAGTGTTCTTGTGTTTTAGGAGGCCAGTGTGTGAAGTTGCTGCCTGCGGCATGGCTTTGATTGGATTTGAATCACAGCGTAGTGTTTGTGATTTTTCAGATGAAGTCAGCGCGGTACTGCTAATTTTCCTGTTCTTGCCTGTTGTTGCCTTTGCTTGCTTACAGCGCTGTCCTATATCCTACTAATACCACCAGAGATTTCATCTAGTTAAAAGTATGGACGCTCAACATGAATGGAATAAAGTCCTTGCTAGTTGGATCTTTACTTAATCCTTTTTTTCACTCCATCTTTGCTTTAGTTATTTAAAATGATGAACATGTAATGTATGTGAAAGGAAATTAAAAATGACATTATAGCAATAACCAACATTAAGCTGATTACAGTCTTTAACAATAAGAAAATGTTGTTAACTACTATCTTCCATCTTCATAACTGATCTTCTGCCTTTCTTTAAGAGAAAATCAAACCTGTGAAGGTTTTTTTTTTTGTATGAAATCTTTTCTACTGATTTAACAGTTGCATCGTTTTTGCCTCCCAGAATGCTTTGATTGTGGCAAAAAACTTTCAGACATTGATTTTTGCAGTCGCATGTAAAATGTACACTGGATTGAGGCGCACTTTCTGCTGCTGTTTGTGCAGTGCCATGAGGATTTTATTTCCCTTTTTTGCCCTGCAGACACATAATTTTATCTTTAAGTTTTCTTGATCTTCGAGAGTCTTTCTTGAGTTCCACAGCTGGTTTTTTACTGTTGGTTTCCGGTGAAATTTGCTCTCATTTATGCTAATAGTGTTCAGTCAGCTTCATCTTTGACTCGAGTGTCACAAAGGTTTTGAAGAGTCAGATGGTTTACAGCGCTTGAACCTATCTTATCTGTTAATTAAGGTTGTAAGCAGGTTCATTTTACAAGTAAGGAATGTGATAAAACCTTTGCACGTGGCCCAATCATAGATTGTTTTCTACAGTACATATAAGGGTAAACAAAAAAGAAAATTAACACTTGAAGCGTCTCATCTTTTGCCTTTCTGTCCTTTGTTGTGTATTAACACAACAAAGGACAGAAAGGTGAAACATTTATATTTATTTAAATTCATTGACATTTTTGCAGTGCTTAGATATGCTCTAACACATAGCACAACTCTTTTCTTTCACATTTAACAAATTCAGCTATATATAGGCTAATTTATCTGGCTTAGGGTGTTTCTTTACATAGTGTGTATGAATGTGCACATAAGCTATCATTAAGTTTAGCTGAGCTTCAAGACACTACCGTGACCTGGATGACTGAGAATGTACACATATGTGTCAGGCTAAAGTTTACTCCAGAGACTCTTTTGGTGGAAGCTAGCCCAAACAGACTAAAGTCTACAGAGACAAACTGTGTTTTTTGTGTTGAAGGCATTAAAAAAAACCTACTGATCTGACCCATCTCTTTTGATTTCCAGGATTCTTCCGACTGGCACAATGGAAGCCTGAGTGCACCTTCTGTTATCATCGAAGCCAAGCTTTAGACACAAACACACTAACAAGCCTCAAAAATGACCGTGATCTCATCCCTGTTATAGTGCAAAGGAAGCCTTTAGATCAACTTGACGGCTAAGAAAAGCTCTTTGATCTGTATAATTACATGAATGAAAATAATGTCACTAATCAGAAATATTTTTGTAATATTTAAATATAAATGTTATGAATGAATCTGCGAGACAAATCTGAGAAACTTTTGTGCATCAACAGTTTTATTGGTATAGTGCACTGCTGATTATGTATACGATGAAAAATCTTTTTTTTTTCACTGTATGCAATATGTAAATACAGTGTAGGATTTCTAGAAATTTTAGGGAGAGATTTTTTTTATGAAATTAGGGAACTATTTATTTAGAATTCAGGGAAAGATTTAGAAAGGTTCTCTAATCCATAGCTTCTACTGTGAGGGAAGAACAGGAAAAATATGATGAATTAAGGTTGTGTAGTATTTTTGTAACAATCTTGTTTTACTTTAACATGAAATAAAAGCATTGCATAAACATTTTGATTCATTTGTTTTTTTCCTCATGCTTGTTGCATGCAGAAACACAGTGTGCTCACTGTTACAGCATAACTCAAACACAAATGCACCACACCCATCACAGGCCTGAGAGTAGAGACATGCAGTATTGTTACTGTTACACAGTTTTAGTGTTTAAATCATTTTTAGATGGAAGCATCTGACTAGACCCAAATTCGTTCTGCAGTTTCACAAAGATCTCATCAAAATACAGCCAGAGCCAGAAGTAAAGTACTCGTCTAAATGACAAGAATGACCCAAGAAGACTTTTTGTCGTAGCCTTTATCTCCACATTGTGACATCAGTCTGGCATTACAATAACGGGAATAAGACACGGAGATAGCCTAAGTTGATAGAGGAGCTGGTGCCATTCATGTGAAACTAACTGCCACGTAAAAACTGATAGTAATGAATCTGCTATTGAAATGTGTCATTCTGTTATCTGGATCCTGTGAACTGATAACACGGTACTGAGTTGTGTTTAAAGATAAACACATTACTGTCTTACAGTACACAAATCTACATGCACACGCTGGGACTATGGTTCCCGAAGAACTATAGTCTAAGTTGCTGACGAGAAGATGAAGTCATATGTGGGTTTTAACTTATCTTGGATAAATCAAACAGCACATGGCAGAGCCCAGCATTCTTCCTGGTCTGATCTAAACCGAGACACTGTTTGAAAATTGCAATTCAAACGTAAAAGGCTGCTATGATAAAAGGTGGCAGGTACAAATGATTCCAAATGCAAAATGTCTGTGAAGGTTCTCAGTCATCCAGGTCATCGTAGTCAAAGGAGCTTGCAAAGAAAAGCGTCTGGACTTCTTTAAGTTACTTGAAGACGTTTCACCTCTCATCCGAGAAGCTTCTTCAGTTCTAAGGTCAAATGGTGGGGAGTCCCAGATTTAAATTCCTTTTGCATTTAAATTCCAAATGCAAAAGCATGATGTTTTTCTGTCCTTCAGTGAAACAGGGAAGCACATCATACCCATCTGTTTGCTCTGATGAATATAGGATTCAACTGGATCACAGATTGCCATTGTTTATCCAAATTCCACTTTACAAATATACATGCAAGGCTTTGTGTACCTCATTCGACCACACGGTGGTAGCAGTGTTACATAAAGACAGGCACAGGATCGTCTGGGGGGGAGCAAAAAGAGAAATCGTTTACATTTTGGGGGCTTACTGATTGCAATGAAATTAACTTTAAAAGTGTCTGGTGCAGATTAACCTGACAATATTTATCTTATGCATAAAGCAAGATGACAATGGTGAACTTCTCATTGGCATGAAGAGATAACTGGCCTCTGAGCAGTTTTGTTATGAGATCATCCTGACTTAAGGCCAGTACTGAGAGAGCCGTTCTTGGATGATCTCATTGTTCTCTAGTTAGCCTGTGACTGATCCTTTGGCACAGACATGTTTCTAGATTTTGAGTCATGGGTTTTTCATGGTGCTACAGGTTCATCAGCTTATAAATATGTGGAAATACTACTGAGCAGTAGTATATCAGTTCTGCTGTCACTCACTCCCCAGCAAGGCTGCTTTTAAGATTTTATCAAATTTGTCAAGAAGAGAAGCTGTAGAGAGAATTTCTGGGGCTCATATTTTTGCCATGTACCACACAGTAGACACACAACTAAGAGTTTTATTAATGTGGAATACATGAACCGCATGCAGAAAGGTCACAAAAGCATGAGGACAGGCAGGGTGTGACCTCTGTCTCACTAGGGAAACTCCTGCCCACCCACGTGTAGAAATGGATGTTTGAATAAGGCCCCTTGTACCAGTATGACATTTCAGAGCTGCTTGGAAGAACTTACTGTACATGCAGGAGGAAGGTTGGGTCACTTGTTTCTTACCGAGTGCTTCTGCTTGTCTTTTGTCACTTCTTTAGTTGCTTTAGTTTTCTCCTCTAAATACCAACAAGTGTGTGTCTCAGTGGATTGAAGTTGCATGGAGGTAGAAACATTTTTTCTTCTTACCAGTTCATAAAACAGGGCCTGTCACAATTGGAAAACCGCAACACTGTATTGGGTGAGCTAAGATATGTAATTTTATACTGGGTTATAAATACCAGGTGTGACATTGCGGAGCTGAAATAAACCAGGTGAACATTTTTTAGGTTCCTGGGGCTCAGTATCATAGAGACGGTTGTTAGACATCTCCACTCTGGCACAGAAAACTTCTGAAAGAATCTATACAAGGCTGAATTTCCAGGCCTTTCTGACTGGTAAATAGGTGCAACAGACAAATATCTGAAGAGTCTGTAGTGGGAGATTTAAACCACCCTGATCACCATTGGCACCCATCTACCAAGCAGTGTAGATGCAGTTTATATGTATTTGCGTAAATGCATTTTTGTTATACAACAGTGTATTGCATAGTGGTAAATGCTCTCCTGGATCTCTCTAAATGTTATTTAAAAATAAGCCTGAAAAAAGAAGCCAACTGGACTTTTGTAAGTTTGTAAAGACATTTCACCTCTCATCCATGAGGCTATTTCAATTCTAAAAACAAACGGTGGAGAGTCTCAGATACCTTGACCTGGATGAATGAGAATGTAGGAAATTGCTCAAAACAACCCAACAGACCAACACTTTTGTGCAGCACCCATCCAGCCTCTTATCCAGTTCAGGACCACTGGAGGCTAGAGTGCTGGAGCCTATTCCAGCTATCACAAGGTCTGAACAGGGCGCACCTTGGACAGGTCACCATCTATGAAAGGGCACAGAGAGAAAGACAACCGTTCAAACTCATGGCCAATTTAGAATCAAACATTAACTAAACACGCCTGTGAGGGGATGCCAAAGTACTCGGAGAGAACCCACGCAGGCATACGGAGAATTTGCAATAACTCCATACAGAAAGGACCCAGCCAGCCATTGGCTTCAAACCCAAAGACCTTCTTTGCCGTGGGGCAACCATGGCAACGAGCGACCAAATTTAGAAGTCACAATCACAATCGACATTCCTTTTTTTCTAACAACAGATATCTTGTAATCTTATAGCTTTTAGAGATGCCAGCAGGCATTTCTCTTTTCAATAGAACTCATGCTAAACTAAGCTTACCGCTTTAGCTAGGCCTATACTTAAAACACACACACACATAAACACACACACACACAGAGCATGGGCCAGGTTAGTGCTGGCCTCACACACGAGTGCTAGATCATGCTATCAAAGTCTCAACAAGGAAGTAAATCATATCATCCAACAGCAATACTCATTTAAAACAGAGCCAACTCAAGATAAATGGCACCTTCCTGTTTTTCCCCCCTTGAGCCGTTGTTGTAACACACCTCATGGTGCATACCGTCATATGGCCCGCTCCTAGACATGCTGAAGTATGGCCTTGTGGAACTACAAAACTGCCAGTATTACCAGCATTACCACAGGATGGGTGATGGTGTACCTCACTCTGTGGCAAGATGATTTGTTTTGCAGTGCATGATGGTAAAGTGCGTCATTACCCCGAGAGTGCTAGCTCACAGATATTATCAGCTATCCACACCATGATCCATCCTGCACCCACAAAACCAAAAATACACAGTTTAAATTCTACACTATATTTAGCTTGTGCAGGAGAGGTAGCAGGAGGCAAGCATTCTGTAAGCAGTTGTTTATTTCAAATGAGGTTTAGGGACTAGATTGTAGGCCTGATCACAGCCGGTTAGAAACTTGAAATAAGCCATCAGTTTGCCAGTAACACGGCCGGTTAGCGTAAGAGTGCAGATAACCATCAGACTCACAAAGCATGGATCGGACAGAGAGATGTGGAGAGAGGAGGCCGCGGCGATCACGGCATGACACAGTGCCTCCTATTTGTCTTACCTTTTCAAACAGCAGCGAAGATTGATGTTGCTGGCCACATTTGACACACAGTAGTAAAGAGGGAGCGGTGTGGAGCCGAGCGCTGACACACGGGTGGAAAAAAGAAGGATAGACAAAAGTAAGAAAAAGAGAAATGAGAAAAACAGAGACAGGCCACTAAAACACAAGAAGGTCTAGCTGACAACAGGGATATCAAAACAATGGCAACAAAAAGACCTCGAGGAATCTTGAAACTTGGGAGATGAAAGTATTACCAGTACTGAAAGTGAAATTCAAGCAAGTGTGCTAAAGACTTTGTCATTCACAGATGGCCACTCTGCGTGTTTTGGAGAGGCTGCTCAGCGAGCACCTCATCCCTGCACATTCTGGAGAAATGTAACTCGCTCGCAGATGGACTGCAGAGAAGGGAGGTGCTGCTGTGAAGTCAAACTGTAAACTGAGTCCTGATATTTAACACTGGCCTGGCGCCAGCAAAGCAGCGCTTGGTACCACTGTTTTCTTCTTCTTCACTCCACAGAGAAGATAAAAAACAGTCTTGTTTGTCTTTGTTCAGTCATTTTTTTTACCCAATGTGAGCGTGTATGTGTGTGGCCTCCTCTAGTTGTTTAAAAACACGAGTGAGATTTTGTCTGTTTGAATGCTAATGAGTGTTGCTCACAGTAATATCCAAAACGTCTTGAGTGACTCAGACTTTCTTACAATTTTTTAAAGTGGTCTTGAACAATAGTTCTATAGGCTTTCTGGTCTCCAGCCATGAGTGCAACACGGTGGAGGCTCTGTCGTGGTTTAGAGCTGCATTTCAGCCAGTGATTTTAGAGATCTTGTCAAAACTGATAAAATTATGAACACACAAAAGCATCACTGGATTTTGATTAAACACGCAGTACCACGTGGAAAGAGTCTGATTGCCAACAACTTCATTTTTCAGTGTGACAATGATGCCAATGAAGTAAAAGCACACCTGAACAGAAAAAGACAAAGCGAAACACAATCAGTCATGGATTGGCCTCCCCAGAACCCAGACCCCAGCCAAAATCCAAAGAAGACCTTTAAATGCCCATCAAGAAGCCTGAAGAACTATTCCTGAAGTCTATTTAAAAAAAGGGCAAAGAAATCTGCCAAAGATAGTTCAGGCCACATAGAAGAATTAAGCCAGTCCTATCAAATACGAAAGTCTGTTTGCCTTAAGTACAATATTTCCATTCATTTCAATAAATGAACCTAAATCTAATGAAGTAGTTTATGCTCAGAAGTTGCCTCTGAAGGTATTCAGACTGGTATAGATGATTATTTTAGATGAAGACGACTTAAATTTCAGGCATACAGCCTTTATCAACACGGTCATTTTTTCCAGTAGACCTAGAACATTTACACAATCTTATTAAACATCCCTACTCTATAATTATCTGCAATTTTTCAATAACATCACATCATGGCGAGTTTTGTGTGGTCTGCTAAAGCACAAAAAACACTTGCCTTAAAAATTTCTGTCATGCAAAAAAGAAAAAAAATGGGCGTTTACACAGTGTGTTGTGGCTGTGTTGATTAGCTACTGCAGTTGGGGACTAATTTCTTCCAGTATTCCCCAAGGCTTATGTGTTGTTTTAATTTCATTGTACATGGGAGAAATGGCTCAGTGGATATAAAAATGGAAAAATCACTTAATTTTCCTCCACAACTCAGCTACTGTTTTGGCTTTTAGAGCTCACCCCTCCGCCTACACAGTCGTTCGCAGACTTGGTCGCCATTAAACGCTTTATGTTTGTGGGCATGTAGAGGTGACGGTTCCACCAAATCCTGTCACTAACACATTGACAAACAGTCTTGTTAGACACGTGGAACATTTTCTACTGTAAAGCACACATTTTGTGACAAGCGGGGTATTCATGCAAAGGCTTGCAGCAAACGCTCTTTGATTTACCTTTAACGTTTCCTCTAAG
This sequence comes from Pundamilia nyererei, assembly GCF_000239375.1. Taxonomy (NCBI): domain Eukaryota; kingdom Metazoa; phylum Chordata; class Actinopteri; order Cichliformes; family Cichlidae; genus Pundamilia; species Pundamilia nyererei. The sequence goes on from NW_005187459.1 coordinate 728,117, forward strand.
GGGCCTGGGTCATAACTCTGAGAAGAGGTTGCTCTGGCGCTTCAGGTTTCAAAGCTGGCAGGCTGATTAGAGCGTGCAAGGTTTGTGAGCATTGGCACTAACGCACAGCACCAGGCTTTGAGGCTCAAGATTAACCTGCACAGTAGTTAAATAAACACACATCCACGCATGGCCGCATGAATGGACGTTTCATCACCGCTCGCTACGTTTCCGTGATAGTACTGGACTCGACTGTACTCCATGATGCAATTAAAAATAACAGTCAAGCGCAAAACCATATGTGAAATACTGACCTGCAGGGAGGTATATGGGTGCAATGTACCTTCACTTTTTCACTTTTGGAGGGTTTCCATACCTTTTTTCAACCGTGTGATTTGGTTTAGATGGTGAGGTTGTTTGCTGCTTCCTCTGATCAAGTCCAGGATTGAGAACCATGGTCCAAGTAAAATTACCTCAAGACCAAAATGGCTTGACCCCAGCATGTCTGTGTGTGTGTGTATGAGAGAGAGAGTTAGAAAATCAGGGATAGAGTGGGGGTTGGCTTTCAGACAACTGCAGGACAGGGGCTTAGTGGGGGTGTAAGGTAAACCCCTGTGGCAGCAGGTCATGTTAAAACAGCATAGACAAGGGGGGTGGAGGGGCAGGGGACTTGTGTTTGTATACAGGGAACCCCAGGCAGCTCAGTAAAAAGAGCTTTATTATTTAGGCCTCTGCCAAGCAGAGATCAGGGTGGAAAATGCACAGGATCCCCGGCGCCAAGTCCCTTGCTCTCGGAAAATCCGCCCCAGAAGCGTCTAAGCGTAGGGCCTGGATTTAATCACCCAATGCAGCATTTGTCCTCAGTCTGGAGGGAAAAAAAGTTACAATCAGTCTACATCTATATGACCCTCAACCTTTTCTCTTAAAAGACACATTTTCTGCCATGTGTAGTTTTAATTTGGGGTCCAAAGAGGGAAATAAACTGCTGAAATAACTTAATGTAACATGTTCTGCAACTCCATGCTTGTTGATAAGGTATATAGCTTGATAAGGCACTTTTTAAAGTGGCAAATAATATTATTTTCCTGACATCTGTAATTATACTTTCCAGAAACAACAGCACTGCAAAAAACAGAGTTATTAGTTAGGTCTGAATTCAACAGATAAGCCTCAAGCTAAACATTCTGGTTGTTGCTGTCTTTGCACTGGGAGTGAGATCTGACTGTAAATTGTGCACACTCATACCCACAAATCCTCTCCTGCTTATCATTTTATTCATTCTAAATGGGACCATGATTTATGAAATGAAATTAATGTTTGTACTGAAGAAAAATTCAATTAAGGAAATAAGTCCATATCGTCATTAGGTAGGTGTTTTCTGAGGTCATAAATTGAGTGAAAACTCAGTCATAAACTTCTATTCAAGTAGCCTCCTTTCCAGCCATACAGGTTTAAGGCATTTCGTTTAATATGCAGGCTATGGTTTGAATCCAGTAAATCAGAAGGTAGTGCAATACTGGAAATGGGCAAAAAGCTCTGTCATAATGAAACTGTCTCTGTTCCCGTTTACTCGTGGGCAAATCCAATAGTGCAGAGCTCCAGAGCCAAAGTGCTCATCACTGCAGAGATCCTGGACAGTTCACGCCATAAAATTCAATAAAAGCGATAAAACACACTGATAACACGGTCGGCAAATGGCTTTAGGTCTTAGCTCTTGTGGCTTGTTTGTCGATGGAAACTTCTGCACCCGTAATTTGGAGCTGTTATCAGAAAAACACAGTCTTTGGTTTATTATCTGGCATGTTTTTATAATTTTTTCCACATCTAAGTAGTTCGATTTTAAAGCTGAAAAAGTGTGGAAAAATAATATCTAAAAGCTCATTAAAGCCATTTCAAAGGTAGCAGTCAAGCACTGCGTCTGATTTCTGTGCTTGCTTCATAACACCACCATTTATTAGTGTTTTTAGCAGAAAAACCATCAGGACAAATGTGAGGATTGTTAAAGGAAATATTTTTCACACACCCTGCCTACAGGCAAAGTTCTATCTGCTTCGAATCACCCACCTTGCATTTTCTGCCCAGAAAGGACAAGCTTGCTTGCTTTCCTTCCTATAAGCCAGCGGCAATGACCTCAGTTTTAATGAAGACCAGCAGGTGCCTGTTTTCTTCCCCTTCACCAAACAGTGCCACACACCCATAATTACTTCACTTTGCCTGCATGAAAACTGAAATTATCAGAACTGCACCAGTAATGCCTGAATATGTCCGAGGTGAATGTTGAAGATTCTGTGACAAACTCATTCAAGTTTACCTTTGCTCTGATTTGTAAGGTACGTGGATTGTATTACATCACATTTTTAGAGAGAATGGACTGTTGGAAAAGTTTGACATATTGTCCAGTCCTTGTTTCAACCTGTTGTATGCAACCCATTGGATTTAATCACTGACATGTACAAGAAAGCAACAAGATAGTGATGGCCATGAAGCTCAAGAGGAGGTGGAATCCCCGAGGGGTTACAGTGGTGTTCTGGTATCTTTAGTTAATGTGTAATTAAGTGACAGTTTAATACAACACAAGCAGTTTAACACAAAATGATATCAAGTGAATTCATTTGTCATGCGCCCCAGTGTTTTTGAGTTTCATGTTATTTTGTTATTTCATCTGTATTCCAGTTTCTTTTCAGTTATCTAGTTATTCGGTCAGGCCTAGTTTGCAGCTTAGTTCATGGTTTATCAGGTTCCCCTTGTGTCATGTCTAGTTTCCTGTTTTATTTTGTAAAAGGTCTTGTGTTCTGTGTTCATGTTCTTAGTTGTACTCTCCCCTGTCCTGCCATTAGGTTCATGTATGTCAGCTGTTTGCCCGCGTGTGTTTCCTCTTCCCCTAATCACCTCCTGTGTACTTAAGTCCTCTGTTTTCAGTGTGTCATTGTCAGGTCGTCTGTTTTCCTCGCCACAGTCACGGTTACTGTCATAGTTAGCTTTCATAGTTTGTTCCCAGTTTAGGTTTCTGTTTAGTTATTGCTCTTGTGCTGCTCTCGTTCTCGTTTGCTTTATTCATGTTCATCAGCAACAATAAAAGGCTCGCTTTTTGTTTAAGTTCCCTCCCGTCTCCTCACTTGTGTTCGCACCTGGGTCCACCACACACACACCTTCGCACGGTCTGTCTCCACAAACCGTGACACAACTTTGAAGACGAATGTTGGCTATTTGCAGTCTGCATCGCACTTTTTCCAAGTTTAGTAATTAGCAAGCGTCTGCATATAGGTCTGCATCTTCTATGCATACTATGGGCAATCATGTTAATTTGCTTGCTACCAAAGCAATCACAGATAAAGTTTTTGTATTTTTCAGTCTCTAATAACTTCAGTCTCAGATATAAGAAAGAGAGGACAGGAGAGGAAGACAAGATAATATCTTAAGCTATGATATGGAATGTAAATATGGTAAAATGCAATGTCCTAATCTCTGTTTACTATTTGGATCTGCACATGAAGTACACTTGATATTATCTTGTTATAAAATCTCTGACAAAAAAATGAAATAAGAATTTTTCCACTGGTGCAAACTCAGTCACCATTAGGAAAGGTCCTGAGTAGCAGCAGAAACATACGGGAGACACCATTAAGTAATATATACATCTCTATATAAATATTCATATTAATATACACAATAGGAATATATACTAACTACCTCCATGATGTGAAAAAGTGCTTGTACCGAATGCAGTTTTTATCTTTTGCCCTCTATTGAAATTAAAGGTTGTTTTTTTTATTTTTATAATGCTTCAAAATAACTCTACAAATACACGCCCAGATCAGGTGTCAATACTGCTTCTGTGAAACAGGCTTCTAGAAGAAGTTCAATTTGTAAAACGTGCCAATTCCACCTTATACTGGTTACCGGTTTGGACTGAAGTCATGATGGCTCATGTAACATCTGCTTATATATTGTAGTGTGCAGCTGTCCAAATCCACAAAGAGCGGTAAGGCTCTGAACCAGCAGCAGCACAGGTCAGCCGACCACAGCTTATCCACAAGGAAAACAAATCTACTGGAGCTCACAATAGACAATATTATCCGACTTATTTCTAAGTGAGTCATTTAACCTCACTGCACTGCTGCAGCAAAACTTAGGGTTCCCCCACTTGCCAAATCCCACTCCCATCTTTTACATACAGTCTTTGGTTCCATAGTGTCTTTATATCTATAAGACCTGCGTCACAGCTCTCATTCTCCTCACAACCTATTGAGCTGAAGCATTTAACATTTAATCAGCTGCATGCACTTATATCTCCCGTTCCTTAAAAACCTGAATGTTTTCATAGGTATAAACAAAAAATAATCAATTGTGCTTTGGCATTTTTGTTTCTGATGAGTGAATGAAACCCTCAATAAAGAGTTCAGCTTTGGAGAAAGGTTTTAACCTGTCTACACTGGTGAATTTAGTGGGAAGTCACCTGCCAGGACCTTTGCTTTAAAATGCAATCATAAAAATCTTGCTTTCGCTCTCTTCCTCTGACTCCCACACTAGCCTGAGAAAACACAGAGCCAAACACATTGTAGGTCTCTTTTTATACAACTACATCATGCTTCGCTGTTCCAATGCACTGCTGGCCACCACCGCCCATCGGCACGTGTTCAAAGAGAACATCTTACGCAAATATCACCTGCCATTAAAAAGAACTATATCGCCTCCACGTTAACTTTGATCCATCAAACAGATTGTGAGATCCCAAGCAAACTCATTGTCATTGAACTGACAGTCGTCATCGTGGATGAAGATGTTCGAAAGTTAAGGCACAGAGAGTTATATCCCCAACACACCCTGTTTGTGATTCACCAAACAAACACAGCTGCTGTTGGCTGATCGCATACAGGCACCGATCCAGCCTTTACACTCTTGCACAGTACAGTAAGTACACAACTGAAAAAGCTCAGGGTAGCATTTTAGGATCTTCCAGGCCACTTTGCTTTGCTGTTTTACTGTCACAGATATCACTGAGCATCAATTGGCAGTGTTACTCTGAGTCTGCTGGATCTAAAAAATGCATTCATGGCAAAGAGAAAGTAGATCCTCAGGACATAATAAAAAATAATGTGGTCTTTAAAATTAGATCTTAAAATTGGGTAAATGCAACCTCAGATGAGTAACAACACATGTGATATTATACTGTGTCATTATTTATCAACAAAAATTAAGCCAAAATGTGGAAAATTTCTTACTGTATCCACAGGAATTGGGAAGAAGGAAAGAAGCAGCAAAGTCATACGAGTACACGTAGACACAATGTACTCGATTCATTGATAAACAGCAAGTGCTTGCAACTCTATACAAGCAGATCTTTTGGAAGTTTGCTGGTTTGGAGCGTTCAGGTGTGTGTTAATCCAGTGCCAAGCAGGAAAGACACCAGCAATGACCTTAATGAGAAAGAACATTCAAGACAGCTGCCGATCTTCACATGAATGGACACAGCACAGCAAATTCACCCCAAAGGTCAAAAAATGCAATTTTCAGAGAAACTGCAACGTGTAGCTAAAAGCTAACGTAAATGTGTCTTTAAGCTATGTGTCTGTGCACAGTGTAGTAAGAATGTGAGAATCTGCTCCAAATTTATTCTGCCTTTGGATAACATGTATGTAAATCAACTAAAAAAAACAGAAGATTTATTCATATGTCTTTAAGGAACCTGTTATTCTGCTGCTCCACGGTGCACACTCTTTCTAGTTTTTGATTTACTCCGTGTCAAAATCCTGCTGTTCAGTCATTCTCTGCCTCCCTCGGGCTAAATATAATCCCGGATCCTCTGTCTGCTTCTCATTTGTCCAGCTCACTACTGGACGAAACAGGTGTGTGAATCAGCATGCAGATCCCTGATTTGCTGGATCAGCTGTCTGTCTGTTTCCCTTATTGCCCTGCTGGCTGCACATTATGTAAACCCCTCATGTTTGAATTTTAATATGTTTGAAGAAGAAAAAAAGTCATTTCTCTGGAAACAATTCCTTGGCAAGAAAAGGTCAACTGCAAATGTGATCATTGAGCGTGAAAAGGGAAGTTACATCACTGCTACAAAAAGCCAGCTGGGTGAATTATGAATTATGATCAATCATACTCAAAGACTTCCACAAAGCCTAGTGAATATGTAGCAGCAGCAGCAAGAGCTGGCTTCAGCAAAGTTAAGTCAACTACTGAACCCAGCACCTCTAAAGCTTCTGATTTGCTCAAAAGAAATATTCCCAGCAACCTTGTGTCTGGCTAGCATACAAGGGGACCAAGTATATTTCGGTTTGCTGCATTATATTTTTGGAAAGTGGGAGATGCATGTGTGCCTTCTTCTATCACTAAACACAACATAGGAGCTTAAAGGGTCAAACAAGCCCCTGGCAGCTCAGGTTTTATGGATCGACATACACTTTCCCTCAGTGCCAGTGAAGCTTTTATTCCCATCCCACACAGAAAATAGTCTTTGCTTGTGTCTGAGCCTTTTGTATTCCTTTCAAAACAGCAGTCATCATGCAAAAATGTGAAGTGATGCAACAAATGTTGTTCTTGGGGCAATACAAGCTGATAATGCATTGCATGCAGTTGGCTGCCCCCCCCCCTTGTGTTGCTGAGTTTGCTACAAGCGAAACTTAATCACAAGCTAAAAGTGAGACTTTGTTAGTCCACGAGGGGAAGTTTGGTTACTTCATTAGTAAGAATCAAGAAGTGTGGTAGATAAAACATTTAGATAATGTGCACGGGCTACACGACATAGCTTTTCTAGCAGGCCAAAGGTCTCTCAGAGCCACTCTTTCACATACGAGCTGTGGTAAGCCATGCAGTGAGGAATTAGATGCTGAATGTCTTACTCAGGGAGACTTTGACATGTGGTGGCCAAGCTTTCAACCCTGCAATCAACAAATCAACAGCTGAGGTGATTTTTCAAAGTGCACCAAAAATTAAAAAGAAAGAAAGAAAAACAACAACAACAACAAAACAAAACAAAACAAAAAAGGAACTAAGTTGAAAGTAGAAAAGTTATTCAGTTTTTATATTATAATTATTATTTCCACTCTTATTGGATAGCCCACCAACTGTACAAGGGCTCCTGGGCACATGCCCAGAATACCCATTGGATAATCGTAATAGGAAGCAGGTGATCTGTTGAAGGAAACAGCCACAAGAAGAAGTTAAATCCCTCTGTAGCTATTTTTTTACACTTTTGGACACCATCAGTCTCGAGATAAATAAAAAACGCTAGTTTAAAGCTAATATTGGTGAAGAGATTTGCAAGGAAATAAGGGTTTTGCTTGAAACCTGTGAGACCTTTTGGTATAGGCTCTTCCAATTCCAGCTGTCCCAGTGAAAGGTAATCTGAGAGAGACTCCGATCATCTTTAAGGTCTTTGTAATGACAAACCATTATAAAGACAAGGTTGCTAGTTTATAAAACACATAACAATAGCTTCCTTATAAGCATCATAATTAGCACATGATTTAAAACTCCAGTTCTTCATCAAATACTTCGACACGTTCCCGTTGTGTTGATTGTTGTATTTAGTTCTAATACACTGTGTCTGCATTCACACTCAAAACTGGTTATAAAAACCACACATTATGAAGTGGCTGCTACTTGCACTGAATCCTTGTGTCTGTTTTCGCAACAGCCCTAGAAAAACACTGTGCTGCCATCATCTCTCACTCTCCTCTCCACATCAAGCCCTAATGTGGACTGCTGGTGGCTTTTTCTCGCCATATGACTCTTATTAGTCTGATATGAAAACCTAGCTTCATCTCTATTCTCACAGTCGAGAGCTTTTCTCACCGTGTGATATTTCCAGCCTCCCGTTTGCAGCCTGCCTCAAATCAGCCACTGCCTACCACGCCACAAAAAGATTTATTTTGGATTTACAGTAGGGTGGGTTTCCACAACCCCAAAGTTCAGATAACAGCCGTTTGATAGTTTTAGCGTGACAACTGCATCTCATTTTTGTCTATAATTTAAACAGTAAACTGAGATTTTGGATCTCACTACACTTCAGCCGTTGCCCTTCTTCTCCAGATCACAATTACAATAACAACAGACCAAATGATCAATGACGGAATTGCATCATATCAGTATTTCCCATCGTGCTGCCATTAAACTGAATGACCTGCAGTTCTTTTGAAGTCTTCGCTGCATTGGGTGCTGCTCAAGGAGCCATTGGGAGGGAGGTTTTTGGATAAGGTGTCCTTGCACTGTCAACACTTGAAGAAATCAAAGCCTCCTTTCCCCTTCCTGTGTGAAAACGCCCTGATGTTTTCAATTTCCTGGTGAGTGGTGGACTTTTGACTCCTTTTCACAATAGCTTTCTCTCTCACACACACACAAACACAAAGCCCTCCTCTAATGAAGGAATCTTGTGCACTAAGTTAAAGCATGTGGTGCTGCTAACATCTGTACAGTGTAAGAGTTCAAGATTAAGATCACCACATCATAGCTAGCAAATGACCAGTATGGTGAGTTACTATTTTCTACAATTCTAAGAATAATACTAAAAGAATAAAACAATAACAATAAAAATATGCTGTATCACTCTCAAAAGAACTATCTGAAAAGTGGGTAGACTTGGGGAGCTAGCTTGTTAGTTTTAGCTAGCTAGCTTGGTTAGCAAGTTCCAGTGATATCGTAGTTTGTTAAATGAATGCTAATTCTGCATTCCAGGTACTGGAGTTTGTTTTGCTTCTTACCAAGGTAGATAAATCCAGGTATCACTGGCAGTACAGCATAATCCATGTTTTTTGTGTTTAAAAACACCGCAACAGCACATTCACGGATAGCATCGGGTCTGCGTAGAAGTATGAGTAACACCAAGGTGCCATGGCTTTTTTAGTGAGTCACAAATATAAAACAATGACAGTACAGATTAAAAGTTTTATTGTTGTTTATGTTCTCTGCCACCATCTTGGATTGTTGACTCGAGGTTTGTGGCGTTTCTCTGACGTTGCTTTTTAAAAAATCAAAATTGAGGGAGAGTTCCAGATTTGATTTGCGACTGCAACCTCACAAATTCCGACTTCTACTTTTTGTGGAATGCACCATAAATCTTTGTAGTAAAAAAAATCCCCCAGGATTTAAAACAAAAAACAAAAAAAAATATACCTGCTAGAAAAACTGTCAGCCATTTTCCTTGGTTACACCTTTGTTTGATTCAGTTTAACCTTTGTTTAACTCAATTCTACTACCTGTTTGGATTATAATAGCAAGTTTTACATTAAAAAAAACAAACAAAGCAAAACAAAACAAAACAAAAAAACATCCGGTATAGATGCCACAGAAATTAGGTATCTCCTTTGGCACCTTGGTGTTACTTCTTACTTTTCACTTTCTCTTTTTACCTGTCTAAATCACCACGGTGACTAAGGGTTTATAACTTTTCTGTTTCGTCCTTTTAAATGGGACTTTTGGGTGTTTGCCTCTTTGGTGTGGTTCATTTGGGCACATTTGAACATGGTATTCACACTCGAGTATAGACCCTCTTACCGAGTCAAAAATAGATTTTGAAAATAGAAATTTGTCACTCAAATTACTGTCATAACAATCATTCTTCAGGGTGTAGTGATACAGCGTGCCTCGTACTGTGTGTTCTTTTGTGCCTGCAGACTGTTTTTACATTCACATAGAGCCAATAAAACATCATCTTCTTGTGGTTTTGCCTCATCCAGAACTTTAAATTATTAGCAGCAGGTTTTATCCCTCCTTTGCAGATTTTTATGTGCTTGACGCTGAGTTGAATTTTCTGTACCACAAGCTGTGCAGTCCACCCACGTCAGCTATACACTTTAATATCTAATCTGCATGGCTTTACAAGGACCATGTGGCTTTGTGGCTGCAGTTTCATATTTGTTAAGGTTGAAGCTGACCATTTGAAGTTGCCTATATATCTGGACCAGATGGGCTAGTGCCAGGCGTAGCAGTTGGACTTACTTAACTTATGTGCAATGTACAAGTGAGACATTTTAGAATGAAAATGATGGATGTGTTTTTTTTTTCCTGCTGATGCTTTATGTGACAAGACTTCAAAGAAATAGGCGAGTACAGCTCGACAGCATCAGTCACAGTCACCCGAGGGAAAGTAACCTTTCTTTTCGCCTAGAGGTTGACATCTTCTCCTCTTACCTTGATTAAGATCAGAGGAAAATTCATTCTGATTCTGACAATAAAAGCATGTTTGGAGTATAAATGTGGGGAAAAAAGTGACTGCGGGGAGAAAAGTGATACTGAAAGGCGACCCCATGTGTGTGGTCTCCCCGTATCAGATGCCCTATAGAGAGACATGCACGCACCATGTTGATATTTAAAAGCCTTGGATGTTTGTTTAAAGTGAGTAATTGATATTTGCCACTGGAGGAATTTTCTCCAATTTGGCACAGAGTGTGAGAACAAGAAGAGTCCAGTTTGCCATGTCTGCCTGCTGTCGGCATGTGTTATGCTACGGGAAATATGCTGGCCCTGCTCCTCTCACTTCTTCGGAGTTCACTGCAACGGCAGCACCAGACCACACATACTGCCACTTTTATGGTTTTCGGCTGAGGATTCCTTCTGTTGCTGCCAAATTGCCTATTACTGAAACTTTCAATAAACAAGCAAAGAAATGTAATGCCTTTGTTTGGCTTGGAACTACAGCCGAACCACTTTAAGATCAGTTTAAGGACCCCAAAGAATGAACTATTTGAGAACTCAGAGATCTTAAATTGAAAATGAGGTCTTACTGGAAGACCCTGGAAGATTAGATTCCCATGAAACATTGCCTTCCTGAATTAATTTCTGAATACATCTTGTGGATGACTTGCTGCTTCAAAAACAATGCGCCTTTCCCGCCTGTTGAGAATCTGTTGATCACTGCTCCATTAAAAAGAACCGCCGGCGTTATTATGGCTTCTTTGATCTCAGCCTGTTTGACACCTTAAAACATGACATGAAAAAGTGCATCAAAGAGGCTTAGCCTCAGCAGGATTCCACCTCCGTTGTTGTTTTTGCCAGCATGGCGCTGCCTCAGAAAAGGGAGGATCTTTGCACTTTGTTTTGATTGTCGCTACTTACACCGCCAGCATCTCCCGTCATGCGCAAAATGGTGCTTGAATATCATTTTGATCATTTCATTCTTCTCCTTTCAGTGGCCCTCATTCATGCGTCAGTACAAAGTGTGGGCCTTAATCCTTTAATGAATGTCTTCTTCTGGGGCTTCACATGGCAGCACATTCCAACCCCGGGACAGTGAACATCTGGATGACTGCTGCAAAGGGTGTTTTATTTTATCCTGCATTGTCAAATGTTCATGTTTGAAAAGAACCGCTTTTTTTTCTTTTTCTTTGTGCATATCAGGGATGACATGAACTTGAAATGGAATGAATGGAGACATAAACGGAAGCCTGACAGGCGAGCAAAAGAGAGAAAATAAATCACCTGACGGACATCAGTTTAGCAAATCACTAAATTTCTGATCGTAAAAAAGCCACTCTGGAAACTTCCTTTTACTGCTGTTCTGGTTCTGAACTTACAAGACGTCTGACAGTTTCATTTGAGAGATTTGGTTTGATTAATGCAAACAGAGATGGAAAAAAAATATCAACATATTTTTCTCATGAATAATTGCTTTATGGACACAAGTGAGGCTAAAAGTGAAGGGTAAAAGTAATTTTTTTTTCCCCATTGGAAACCAATTTACTCTCCAGCAGCTATAAATCAAGTTGGGGTCAGCCAGTCAATTTTTGCACATTTTTCTATTTTAGAAAATAATTTCATGCATTGCTAACAGCTCGAGGTGTGGGAATGTTTCATTTATTACTCATATCAACAAAGCTTATGCAAAAATACTCTTATTGGGAAAAGATCAATAAAAGTGTATAGCTTGTAATTCGGCACAGGACATTGGTACCTACTCTGTGTCCTGATGTGATCTTCTCTCATCGTGACACCCATTCGGGATTTTTATGTTCTCTTCCTATGTTCTCTTCCTCACAAGTGCAAAGCAAACAATGGTTGCCATAATCATCAGAGAGAGTGTATTTTCTTCATTCTTCTCATTCTTCCCAACACAGCAACCCTGAAATTAGTGGTCCTCCAAGTCATCGAATCTGTGAAAAACAGTTATTGCATCTCTATTTCTAAGCTCCCTTTACGATCCAGTTTACGATGCAGTTTGTGTCCATGACCTAAATTGCTGCTGCTGTTGCTGCTACTTGACCGTACAGAATTCTCTAGGGCTGAACACGAGAATAAAACTGCAATTAATTACATCATCCTCATGGGCTGAAAAGACCAGATAATTGTCCCCATCAGTGCAAAATTTCAGCCCAATAATAGCTCACCGGGAGGTGTTAGTAATGCCAAATAACACAATCACAGGCTTGCAAAGTCCACAGGGGCACTCATTTTTGTATTTGTTCAGTTTTATTTGAAGATAAGACTGTGGGAAATTCAGCATTCATGGAAAAAGGTTAGTAATAAAGCAATTAACTGATGGCTTCTCCCATTGCCTGATCTCTGTCCTTTGTATATTTGCATATTTTCTTTTGGACAGATAAAGATTTATGTAATGAACTGTGGCTTTATTAAATGATGCTCTTCCATCATTGAGTAAAACTGTTTACAACTTAATAAAGACCTGTCCAGGGGCACCCCAACTCTTGCCCAGAAAATGAATGGATAAATGGAAGAACTTCATAAAGTCTGTATGTATATGAACTTTACAGTTCTTGTCTAATTTGACATAATTTTTCTCCCGTTCCCATTCCTTAAGAATGGCTCTTTGAGAGTCACTCTTTCACTGAGACCATTTCTGATGACATTTGACGAAAAGTCAATGGATCAACCGAAAAGCTAGATAGATCTCCAAGGCTTTCCCTGGATTTATTTCTATTTCTTAAGGGCATGACTTTCAGATACTGTTCACTGCTGCAGACAGTTTTTTCTGGCCTTCCACTTTGATTTTTGTGCTCCACTTGTCCGGTGTTTTCATATTTCTTAAGGACAGACTGGACTCCGTGCTGAGATAGTTTTCAGCTAATAATTCTTTGGGAATCACCTGACACATAAGTAATATTTTATTCCTGTCAAACTCTGTTATTTTGGGCATTTTTGTAATTTCAGCTAAAAAAAATTGTAACAATGTGTTCATCCCAAAAAGTTGATTCAGTTCATCTGGACATTGTGTGTTCAGTGGAAGAAACATTTCGTCAATCCTCCAAGTGACTTCTTCAGTCTCAGCTGACTGCAGGTTTCCCCAACCTTATAAAAAGTATATGTGCATAATGTCTGTAACTAGCACCACTGTTTAACAATGGGCAATAAGGTCAGTTTCATGATCATTAATGCAAATTAATTGATGATCATGAAACTGAAGTTACTGCCCATGATTAGTCAAAAATGCTATGTCCAGATGAACAGAAACAAGTTTTAGGAATTACCTAAGTTAGGTACCTTTTTAAATGCTTGAAATATTAATAGGTCAGCCTTTGCACCATACTATAAAATCACAGATTCTAATTTTAAAGAAAAGATGCTAATGTTAAACAGAGTTAAACACTGTTCACGTTCAACCTGAACAGTTGGATCTATAAAAACATAAATAATGGCCATGAGAGTAGTGAATGCCTTTAATCTGAACTATTCGTTCTCAGGTGCACAGTGAATCCAAACCGGGCCAGACACTAAACTCCTACAGCTTCTGTAAAAGTCAGCGGTTTGAATTTGCCCTATCAAAATACTGTTTGGCTTCAGGCGTACCGCAGCGTGTATTTGCAGTCAAACAATAATGGCTCGAACAGAAGTACGTGCTCCATCTCTTCCGTTATCAATCTGTCATCCGCCTCTCATTGTCCTCCAGTCCAACCATGCCTTTACCAGTTAGCCATGCAGTCATTTTTTCCCCCTGTGAATTATTGCTTTACATTTACTATGTGGTATCTTAGAGGCTCTTGAGAGAGGAAGACATCACTGGCTCATGGAAACTCACTGCAGAAGCCAAAAAGAAAGAAAGGGTTAGAGAAAGCAAGAGAGAGAGATACAAAGACAATTTTATGACAGACCAGGGAAGATTGCCTGTAGTTAGACATTTTAAGAACCATGTCTCCTAATCTTATAACAGCAGGTTTACAATCACTAGCTTTTACCCAGAGTGTTGCATATCCTCCCTAGGTTAGTTCATGAGCTATACAAATATGGAGTAAGGAGCATATATTGGAAATGCAGACCTTTAGCTGCAGCAGAATTGTAAGGCTATGTTTTATGAGCACTAGAGGTAAAGGTAGCCCTTTGGCACTACGCTATGAAGTGAAAAAGTTCTTCGAGTTGACATCCACTAACATATGATTCAACACACTGGCACTGCACACTTACTGATGTCATGTTACTGAAAATATATCTTCCCTGCTTCTTCAGCCAAGCTGGGATCATCACTTGGGCCAATGTTTTCTTTGCCTTTTAGGCTTACAGCCAACATAATGCAGTCTGATGCCAGTGAGTTGCTAGGCAGGAATCTTAATGACCTTCTATAATGGTATTCATTCTTGAGAAAAGACAGACAGAGCATCAAAGCAAAAAGGCCGTCTCTCTTGTATCTTACGGAATAAAGTTAAACCGCTGTCTTTTGTTTGTGTTATGTGTGTATTTTTTCGGTCTGTGTGTTAACAGCTACAGCCGTAACCCTGCTGCCTCCTGGACTGAAACCATATACAGCCTGAGCCACGAGAATGACCTCTGCTGATGAGTTTTGGGGTTTTTTGTTTTTTTTGTTCCTCCTGCATTCTCTATACTCCCACAGGGATGGCAACATTTAACTGGAAAATTAACAATGGGAAGATCAGCTTTCCTTATAATTAATTTCTGTGGCATTTTTATGTGCATGTACTTTGGGGACACTGGGTCACAGTTAGTAAAACTTAAAGGTAAGTGTAATAGTTTCAAGGTGCTCTGAAGTTTAAGGTTTAAAAAAAAAGGCTGATCTAATCTTTGGAAATTTGATTTTTTTTTTTAAATATTCTTTTAAAAGAGAAAGAGGGGGGAAAAAAGCTTTTCTAAATCTGAACTCATATTTACTTTTGCCTTCAGTTATCTGGGGATTTTATCTCCCACAAGCTTGAAATTGTAGATCTAAAACATTATGTGGAACAAATGGCATCCAGTGAAACATTTCAAGCCCGTGTGCCTATTATAGATGCAAAAAAAAATAAAACAATTTCCCCAAAATCAGAGGAAAAATACAGGAGAATTTAAAATGTGGGATGTGGGCTTGATGGGTATTTGGAAGAAAAAATACAAGAAATAATGCAGTAAATCAAATATGAGATTTTAGATAAAGCATATCCAAGAAATGGGTCCAGTAAAAAAATGAATTTTTGGCTACCCGCTATGCTTCCTTTGTGATATCTGGCTGTAAACTCCTTTTTGTTTTTCATCTTTTAAAACTGCTGTTTAATGAATAAATTTTTTTATATGCTATGCTGTTCTGCTGTGCATCACAGGACCATATGCAGTAGTAAGTAATAAATGTGTTTACAGGTTTTTATCTGTAGATACAGCTTCACCTTTGCTGTTACCTAATCCTTATCTCAGGGGTTTTTATACAACTGCACTCCCTGCATTATTTCAGATAGCTGACATTTTGTTGTCTGTTTCTCCACAAGTTTCCATCACAGGATAAATATTTGTACATGATTTGTACACTACGAGTGAAATATAAGAAGCATGCTGATGGGACTTATGAGCCTCAAGAAAATATTTATAGCACTGCAGAGAACGGTTAATGCTAATGGAGTTTGACACCCCTGTTATTATTGGTTCTTACTTCTGTTTGGGGGTTATTCAAACTCTCCCAAAGTGTAAAACTGATGTTCCTGTAAATGGGATATGTACAGTCATGTGAAAAAGAAGGTTTTCATATGACTTCATAGAGCCTGGTAAAACCCATTATTCAGCTCATTGTAGAGCCATCTTTAGCAGCAATAAACGAAAGTAATTATTTGCTGTATGATCCTATCAGTTTCTCACATTGCTGAGGAATTTGAATCCACTCTTGCTTCATTCCATTTAATTTTGTTGGCATTTATGCACAGCTGTGGTCCTGCCACTTCATTTTAGTCAGGTTGAGGTCTGGACTTTGACTGGGTCATTGCCACACCTTGATTCTGTTCTTTTTCAGTTAGTCTGTTGTAGATTTGCTGCTATGCTTGGTATCATTGTCACTTTTACACTAAAACAAATCCATGCACACACACACACAGACAAGATAGAGGAAAGAGAGACTGCTAAGTAGGGATGGGAATTATCAATTATCCATATCACTTATCAGTTTGATTGCTAAATGATTCCAATTGGATTCTCATTGCCTCTGTTTTGGGAGTCATCACCATCGCTAAGAAGCATTTCAATGATATTACATTGATGCTAATTAATTGCATGCTGTGTGGTCAAATGCTTGTGCATGTTGGCGGTATTTCCCCTCTTTGTTGTGATCAGTGTTGGGGTCATTACTCCCACAAAAGTGATTCTACTGTAGCAACATGAACAGGTAGAAACTGAGGCTGCAGCCTGACTCATCCATTTGTTACCTATTGGAAGTTCAGGGTCTGGCTGCTGGGCTGAGGTTAGCATTCACTCAGCTTTATCATCACTCTGGGTTCTTGGCTAACTTAGCATGCTATCTGTGCAGGTGTTTACAAAGAACCGAAGTTCATGTTAGCAGCATAATGCAGTTGTTTCTGTTGTGGATGCAGTTTCCACTTCATATGCCATCATATTCTTGTTTTTTGTGAAATAAGTATAAATAAAATATCCATATTCACACTGTAGACTGCACCAGTAATTTTCTCCTCTGGTACACAAACTGAAATCAGTGCAAGTGGAACCGATCCACAGGCATCTAGACTACAAATTCAAAGGAACTGAACTGCAGGAAACCAGTTATTGATTCCTATCCCTACTACTAAGTGGAGAGATACAGGCAGAAAATGGTGAGCCATAACAGCGAGGACAGAAGGACCATGACACAGTTGTTGTGAATTGGCACTATATAAACAAAAATCCTTTTACTGCAGTACACTAACTGAGGCCTGTAGAATCTGAAAATTTTTAGGATTGTTTTTTTGCAGTATCTCAGATTACTGCATGGTCTGAACTTGGGGTGAATTTGCTGGAAAGTTCACTCCTGAATGCTCCAGACCAGCAAACTGTCAAAGTTGTTGCTTTTATAAAGTTTACTTATATCATTGATGATCAGTTAATCAAGTGCAGTAAGAGTCTACTTCTGTTTTTCACTACTGACATAGCTAGACAGTAAAACCTTTGTTTTTCAAATGACTATAAGCCATGGAGCCAGTTAGTTGCAGTTACATTAGATACACTTTGGCATACCTAAAGTATACTGAATATCTCTGATAATGAAGAGCACTTTAAAACACTGATTCTCATTAGAGTTCCAAAGTGAGAGCCAAATTTCCGCCACTCCACCCATAAAAAAAGGAGAAAAGAAACCATACCTGATTAAAATCTGATTAAAATAACCCCTTCAAAGTCTGCTGCTCCACTTTCAGCCATGTACTATTTTTAGATTGCTCCCTGCAAGTCCCCTACTGAACATTTATATGTGCCCATTCCCAGGATTAACCTGGACTTTAAATTTCCACAGAGAGCAAACGTCAGCTTCTGTGTCAAACTGACCCAACGTTAATGTTCAAGATCGTCACTGGTGATCTAAGCCGTATCTCTAACTAGCAACCAAACCCAACTAAACAGCAGTTTTCAATTGAAGAGCCCTCAGTGTCCAAGCCCTAAGGTGACATATTAGGTCAAGTACAAGTCCAGGAGTATAATCTGCTCACCTAGCTTGAGCCAATTTAAAATTCCACTTTCTTTAGTTTGTTTATCCAAATCAAAGAGTTGGCATTTAGTGAGCTTTAGACCTGCTGCTAGACATTTTTAATCTTTAAAGGACCAGCTGTATTCCTCTGCTTGACTCACGAATGGAATTTGTTGTATATCTTCCTATTTAATTTCTGGCAAGGAAGTAAAAATGCTCCCTCATAATATTCTAATATTTTGCACTTAATGATTGTTTAGAAGTGAAATAAGTTCTCAGTCTAAGTCTGTCTGTGTACGTGTGTGTGTGTGCGTGTGTGTGTGTGTGTGTGTGTGTGCATACTGTACAAAAGCCTTTACATAACCACCTGGAATGCATCCTGTACTTTCAGACTTGGCTTCATGTGACTAATAAGTGTTGGGGGGGGGGGTTCACAATAATATTTTTTTAATGTACCCCACGTTTTTCCGGGTAATGGCTATGAGCTTAAGATTAACATTTGATCTTATTTCAGCCAAAGAATCCTAACACAAGTCAGTTATAAATCTGTTCTCCAACCACATCTGTAGCTATACTTGATCATAATAGAGAGTCTTCAATTGATCTACCATATGAAGCTAACCAACAACATACCTGAACAACCTCCAAATTTCCCTAGTGTCTATTTTTAACTCAAAGTCCTGCTGGATGTACTTTTGCAAAAAGTGATTTTTTGGGAACATATGGTACAATTTAGAGTTGGGCTCATAAGACAAGTGGAGGGCAACCAAGTGTCTCTCCAAAGCATAAAAAAAAAACAGTTGTAGTTAAGAACTCTCCTTGTAGCAAGGCCTGTTTGTCCATATGACGACAAAAAGAAAGAGCACGCTAAAATTTCAGATATCATGTGAGGGGGTTTAGACTATAGTGAGTAGAGAAAATGGGTAATTTCTCACAGGGTTATTCTCAAAGCAATGCATTAATCATGTGTCCTGTCACATAATCCTGCGCAGTTGACTTTTGTATACAGTAATAGATCTTTTCAGAAGATGAAAGCTGGAAGTGAAATTGTATTCCTCTTACTTTTCTTTGTTGTAAATTCTTGGCCTTGAGCTGTGATTAAATTGACAATTGCATGCTTGAGTTCATGTAAAATGCTTCAAGAGAAAGCATCCAAAAGGCTGACAATCCAAGAAAGCTAATTGAGAAGCCGAAATCAGAAGCAGTGCAGAAACAAAAAGATTTCGCTCTCCTTAAAAGAAAAAAAAGAGGGAAGAGAAAAAAAGTCCCCTCCACCTTTATTCTCGTAAATAAGAACCAGATGAGGGGCTATGCACCCCTGATCCCTCGAGGTAAACCAACTGCGCTCACGGGGAACAGCTACATGCTAATAAGCGCCCAGTGACACAGCTAGACAGCGAGGGGCCGTTACTGGGAGAAGAGACAAACCTGCTCTGCCACATTCACTATTTCTCAAGAAAAAGCTGGAGAGCAGTATTGCCAGATTACGCTCTTCCCAGCAGCTCTGGCACCGTGGAGCTGCAATTGTTAGTGTCTGAGGCTGAAGCTGCAACCTAATCTGGGATCTACTCCCAGATGCATTTGAATAGCTGTGATTGATCAACACGATTATGTAAGGCTGGCTTCATATTCTTTGATATCTTAACTCGTATTAACAAGATGACACATTTTTGACTCAAATGCATCGGTAAAACCACAGCATGTTTGCAGTCGATTGCCTCCAAGCACAGCAGGCTTCGTGTGAGGCCTAGCACTTGGAAGACAAGTTCAGACTTGGGATTAATTCGTGAAATAAATATGATGAATGTTGTTTGATGGTATTATTAAGCAAACTATCAGCAAAACCGCTAGACGCCTGACTGTCACAGATATCCAGGGTGTGTGGGACACCTTCCCGTGTTGGGAAATTTAGCACAGATACAGATTTTTATTTCTGACTCATGCTTTGGAGTTTGTGTGTTGGGGTGTGGTGAAAAGACTGAATTTCATGGCACTGGTTGGTTGGTTGCCTCTAGCTATAGTTTAAAAAGTTAAAATAAATCATTACTGCTTTTTTTCAGTCTGGGTTTATCTTATGTAAAATAACAGAGTGAAGCTCACTAATCAGGTCAGAAAACCCATTTTAAAATGAGGCACCACTCTCCATTACTGTAGAGTTAGCCTGTAATTTTCTTGGTGTTTGATGGTTGACCTGTTGGCTAAATTGTTCATTAAAAAATGCTCGTGATTCAGCTCACTGTGCACTGCTCCCCCCTCCAGTGGGTGAAGGCTGAACCCCACATTAAAACATTATGTCATTAAAAGTAAAAAATGATAACAGATGTTGTTGCGACCCTGCCAAGAGAGCATATATTCAACTTAAAGCAATTTAGGCTGGTGAAACAGTTCAAACACTGAATTTTGCTCAATGAAAAGATGTGAAGACATTATCTCAAAAACATGTCTTGGACAAACCAAACTATTGTACAATAAACTAAAGATTAGGGGACTCTTTTCTGGAAATTCCCTAATACGCAGCATCATAAAGTCTTTTTTTAGGCATCTCTGGACTGAAAAGAAGATCTTCATCCTTTCTGTAGCAGCACTGATTTCTTATCAGATTGCTACGAATGAAGTAAAATATTAGCTAGAAGTAGACATTGCAGCTGTCAAGGGACCATAAACGAGTCAGATCCCAGGGTGTTTGCCTACATTTAAAGAACTGTTGAAAGACTATCTGAACAATCTGATGTAATCAAGGGAGACAAAGTGAAACTGTCCAGCCTAAAAAGCATATCAAACCCTGATCCAGATTAAGGAATTTTACTTTTACTAATCTTGCTGGAGGATGATAAATAGTAGTATCTTTAAAGTGCAATGGAAATGTTTCCTGGTGGCAGTCATAAATATCCAGACTGTCAACAACAACACATAACAGCTTTGGGACGTGAACAGTAAATCACGTAAAATGATGTAAAGTACCGGTAAATGAATAGAAACGGAAAGTTTGGTGGCTAATAGCACGTTCTGTGCTGTGAGGATACAGAAGTTAAAGCAACATTCTGGGCTACCACAAGCATCCGCTGACGTCAAAATGCACATGTTTATTTGAATATGCACCATGATTTAAACAGAAAACTTGAAAAACTGTCTTTCTCAGTAATAGGCTGTAATTTTATTTTATTTTTCTAAATCTAACAATAAATGTACCAAGTGCACAAACCAGGAATATAAATGGCCTCTGAATATTATTGTCCTTCCAGTAGTTATAAAGGAGTCTTTGAGCTCACTTAATTACAAACTTACTCTGATGGTTGACAAAATAGGACTAAATACAGCTTTACTGCTTCCATAGAAATTTAAAAGGGTAAGTAGCACCCAGGTAATGCTAATTAAATGTACCTGATCAAACGATTATCAGTGTGTGAGCACATATATAAGAGCAGAAATACTGGCAGTTTGCAGGTCTGGAGAATTTATATGTGAACACTAGGAGGAAGGAGAAAAGACATCAGCAAACTTCCTCGAAAAAAAAAAGGAGTTGTTACTGCCCTTCAGACTGGGAAGGGTTAAAGAGGTCATGAAACACTAAACATATAAAGGCTCATTTACATCATGTAACCCTGCTCTCAAAAACGGACATAGCTGGAACATCGTCTGTGAAGTTGGATTCAAGAAATAAGTTCTTGGTGTCCGGGGCTGGGCGCTCAGGTATGTGGCTGCTGGGTGACCCCTCATCTGGGGGCTCTCCTCAGCTCTCCTCAGAGGGTGGCACGGATGCCCCTCCGGTGGTCTTCCTTGGGCTCTCGCACTCTGGGGCCTCTGGATGTCTGGAGCCTGGATCTCCTCCATGCCTGCTTCATTCCCTGGGCGACAGGGCTATGGCTCTCTACATCCTCTAGCAGACCGTTACATGGGGAAACCTTTTGAATACAAGCGTGCTGATCCACACAGGTGTGCATACAGGTGTTCACTGTTCATAGACATAAACTACACCTTTACTGGCTGCTATTTCCAAGCACATTGTGCGCTGTCGGTCCTGCTTGCTGCACAACAACATTCAATATTTAGTATTTACTGCTGTTTACACTTAGCTAGATAAACGCGATGGTGTTTAGTATGTTGCTCTGGTTTTTTTGCTTGTTTTCTCTTCTTTTTCTCTCAACAGGTTTTCCAGGAGATTTTTTTTCTCTTCTTTCTCTTTTTAAGTGCCCCTTCTCACTGTCCCTCTTCCCTTCTGTTTTTCCTTTCCTTCATCTTTCTTTCTCCCTTTCTTATCCCTCAGTCATGTCTGTCCCGTCTGTAGCAACTGAAAATAAAATAAAATAAATAATAACAACAAAGGTCGATCAAATGGACCAATACGGCAAGGCTGTGATGATCCATTTGGCAAAGTAAATCCATTGGGTATCCTTGTTGGTCTTCAGACAACAGTTCTGACGGCTAAAGAACAAAATGGGACAGGCACAAGAAAAAGAAATAAGTGCTTAAAGTTAGTTTTAAAAACACGTTTAGTGCCATCCTCTGTCAGTACAGAACATGACGTCATGTGGTCGGTTGGTTGCGGCTAATAGCCTTACTGTAATTTATGTTAGCTAACTAGTGACAGAAGTGCTAACTCTGGGCTCCCCCTGTCTGCAACAATGATTTTTACATTAAGAAACTCTTACGTTCAGCTAGCCAAACAACGTAGAGCCACTTACTGCTCAAGAGATTGACAGTGAAATTCAACAATATACCCTTGGTTTCTTAACTCTGGTTGTACCCTCTAAGACTGGGTATTAGTTTTAGTCTTGTTATTTTCCTGTTGAGTTCCTCTGAATTTTGTCACTAGTTAGCTAACATAAATTAATGTAAGTTTGTTAGCCACAACCAATACACCAAGCGCATGATGTCGCGTTCCCTACTGCAGAAGATGGCGCTAAACACGTTTTTAAACTTATTTCCTAAATCCAACACCACTAATGGTTTTCCAGCTATGTCCGTTTTTGAGAGCGGGGCTCCATGATGTAAATGAGCCTTTATATTTTTTGTGTTTCATGTCCTCTTTAACACCATTTTCACATTCTTTGAAGTCTATCATTCTGCAGAGAAAAAGTGGGAAACATTCACCACTCATGCCAATCTTTGCAGTGGATGTCTCAACTAATGCAAACCCAAGGTCTGACTCTGTAATGCTCAGAGAAACTGCAAAAACCCCAAGAGCTACATCTTAGACTCTGCGGGCCTCAGTTAGCATGTTAAATTTTCATGACAGCACAATTAGACAAAGACTGAACAAGTATGGCTTGTTTGGAAGTTTTGCCAGGGGAAAACCTCTTTCCTCTCAAAATAATATGGCAGCACAGTTTATGTTTGCAAAGCTGCATCTGAACAAACCACAAGCCTTCCGGAACAATGTCCTTTGGACAGATTAGACCAAAACGGAGATGTTTGACTATAACACAGCACCACATTTTGTAAAAACCAAACACAGCATGTCAGCACAAACACCTCATAGCTGTCAATCACTGTGATGGAGGGAGGAGTGATGATTGAGGCTTATTATGGAGCCACAGGACCTGGGCACCTAGCAGTCATTGAGTCGACCACAAACTCCTCTGTACCCTAAAGTATTCTAAATGTGAGGTCATCTGTCTGACAACTAAAACAATAATTCGAGGCACATCAGCAAATATGAAAAAGACAAGAATCGAGACCTGAAATGCTGCCGTGGGACCTTAAGAGACCTGTGTATAAACCAGTGCTTAGAAATCTTAATTAACAGAAGCAATGCGGTAAAGAAGAGTGGGCCAAAATTCATTCAAAATGATGGGAGAAAATTAGAAATTCATTTAATTACTTAAAATACTTGCTGCTAAAGATGGTTAAACAAACTACTGAATTATATGGTGTACATAGAAACTTTCTTTTTCGCATGAATGTGTGTTTAGAAGTATTACATAAAGTATTTTCTCTTCTCTGAAAAACTGAAATTAGCTGTGCTAAGACCACAAACAAAACACCACACAAAGAAACTCAAAGCAGCGTGGAAAACTGGTTCAGAGCAGCATATCATTAATTATTCTGGTTAAGATCTGGCATGCACTTTTTTCAAAACAGATATTTATCTACAAAGTGAGCTGTTGCTTGACAGCTGGCAAGCTGGTTTACATTGTCTCGTTAAACAGTGAAGCTATTTGAGCGTGATACTGCAAAACATCACCACGTTAATATGTTTAGTAGCTTTACAGTTTACGTTTGGCAGCTCTATGTTTCTTGTTTAATGAATCCCATTTAAATGTGCCAATAAGTAAGTAGAAACATAAAACCCTAAAATTATTCACTTGAGAAACTAATTAAAATAGCTGCAAATGTTAGTTCGTATTCCATCGCTGGAAGTTTTAATAGTAAAACAATTGTTTTTAGGTCAGGATGGGGTTCTGGTTCCCATTATGCTGATTATGTTAGCGGTGCTGAAAAGATAAAATGAATGCAGCCCGTGTAATGAAAGAAACATGTTAGTCGCTTTTCTGGAGAAGTGGACCATCGGACAGCCCGCAGCCTGGCTACAAGGATGTTTGTTATTTGCCTTTTGCAAACATAACAAAGCACAGCTGATCAGCTCGGTTTACAACCACAGCGAAACCACGATTTAATTTTGAAGGGAATATAAAAAGGGGTGAAGAACAGCGACAGGGGAAGAAGACGTCTTATTTTGTATGTTTATACATACTAGTTGGCCATCTGAACAAATTAGATTATCTAAGCATTAAAGATTAGAGAAAGTGAACCAGCAACAGTTTGTTTAGAGAAATTAGATTTTAGTGGAAACACCCTCATAAACAAAAGACAAACGGTTTAGCTCTGTGAGGCCATTCTCATCAGGACACCAGTGATTGTGTTTGAGAGTGAAGCATGTCAACAGCAACTACTAGTGTGCTCTGTCGGTGCACGTATTGGGAACACGAGAGGGAACTGTCCATATCAGTTTTTGTTTACAGTGACGACAGGATGTGGCCCGAAAACTATGCTGTGTTTGTTTATAATATCCGAGTGACTTGGATTATAAATCCTACATGTTGTATGAATGTAAGCCAGCCCCCAAGTACAAAGTCCTCTGTGACACTACCGTGTCCTCTTACTGTGCTCAAAGACAAACCAAAGCATCACTCTCACACTGAAATTTTTATATCATTTTGTTATGCCACATAACACACCGCTGATTATAAAAGACCAGCAAAAGTGGACGATCAGCCGGCTGATTTGTGAGACTGGGAGAGTCCTGCTGTTAGTAGAAGCCACAAGCATCCACTTCACTAAAGATGTTATTTGTAACACAAATCTGCTTTAAGAGCTCATAGTTTCTCAAATTCAGGGCTACTTGCTGACAAGGGACTGCTCAGAATTACTCCATAGTGTGTGTGTGTAGTTGTTCCTATGTTTTCATTTGACCAAGCCTTTGCTATGCAGCCCATTGACTGGTACACCAAGTGGATTCAACTAAAGTGAAATCAATTGAGAAGAAGTCTGTCGACTCACCACGGTCAGTGTCAAAAGGCTCTTTTTATAGTTTATAACAAATAAAATATAGCAATTAGTTCATTCTTCATTCAGAAATGATTACTAGAAACACATTATTAACACCAGGTTGGAACTCCCTTTGCCTTCAAAACTGCCTCAATTCTTCATGGAATAGATTCATCAAGGTGCTGGAAACATTCCTCAGGGACTTTAGTCCATATTGATATGATAGCCTGACACAGTTTCTGCACATCAGTGGTGTGAATCGCCTGCTTCACTACATTCCAAAGCAAATGTGCTCTATTGGATTGAGATCTGTGACTGTGGAGGCCATTCGAGTACAGTGAACTCATTGTCATGTTCAAGAAACCTTTTTGAGATGATTCGAGTGTTGTGACATGGTGCACTGCTGGGAGCAGCCATCTGAGGTTGGGATAAATAGGATGGGAGACCAAATCTGACCTTACTGTTTGAATGTTGTTCCATTATTATTGAGACCTGTCAATGGATTTCCAATCTTCCATTTTTATATTTTGTGTGTTAATTGTCACATCTGGTGTGGTCTTCTGCTGCTGTAGCCCATCTGGAGTTTTACAAAATCCTGTATGTTAGCCATATATTTAGGTTTTCAGTAGTATTGGCACCGTAGCACGATGGCTCCCTGCGGTTTGGGATGTGAGCGCTATAAATTAAAATGAAGCTTTACGTGTATGGTACAAAACTTTCACGTATACGCGTGCAGATACAAACTTCACAGTGGGACCATAGGCGTGCTGTACATTTCTACACACGCACATTATGTTGGACATAGAATGACTGTGGAGCGCTGCCAGCTGGAGGAATCAGAAGGTCCCGTGTAGATTAATGAGGAGACACAAACCAAGCATGTTTCTCATTGACTCTGTGGAGGAATTGCTCATCTTTGCTTCTCCTGGTTACTTGGAAACACGGAGGCCTAGGTATCTTGTTACTAATAGAAGAGTAATTACAGTGCTATTAGAGATTTACAATTTATACTTTCCAGTTTTGTTGTGTAATGTTGGCATTAAGCAACAGTCCAAGAATGCAGTTTCCTCTTTCCATAGGTAACTGATGGTAATGTCATTTTAAGAGCAGCTAGAGATTTAAAACATGAAGTTATTTTTCTGTTAAAAACATGCATTTAACTTCATCAGATTCTGCCAGACCAATGATATCACTCCATTTTAGTTGCTCATTACTGGAAACCTGACACATAAGTCTTGTTCCCAAGTCCTTGTGTGAAAAGCACATTGATTGTGAGTGCCATCTTCATAAACTTTGTCTCTGCAAAACATGGATATAGCCATAGATTTGCTTTATTTTCTTTTAATGGTTAGAGCACAAAGATAGGTGGTAAAGATCTCTATGAGAAAATGACCCTGTGCTCACCCTCTGTAAACACTTTTCTGCTCAGTTTATGATCTTGATTTCTAGTTTTGAGTATTGTTTATTGCAAAATTCGCTCATTTGCTAAATTCTGGTCAGATTTAGAGTAAGTAAGTAAAATAAGCAGAGTGTGGTTACTTTGTGATTGATAAGTCACAATTGTTGCTGTGTGCTCTGCTTTTCTCAGCTTCACCCTTCACTGAAGACATCTGTTTTCAAAACACCAAGATAGAAATTTGCCTTCACAAAGCAGTGAAGGATCACATCAGAGAGGCTAGAAGTCTATCTTTCATGCACTCTGGAAAGCCCAGATTAATTTTCTTGCTTCAAATGTATGTATATCTTATGATAACTGGCCTGGAAAGGATACATCCTCCACTCTAGGCCTAGAGAATTTATGAAGATTATATTTTATACTAGGTTTTAATAGGAAAAAGAATATGAAATACCTGTTTTTCCTATATTTCAAGGGCTGTAGTACATGAAATACCTGCAATTTTCTTTCTTTCTTTTGATTAGCAGTATATATATAATGATTCAAACTATGACCAGATGGCATATGTTACCTGAATTCAGGGCTGGACTGGGACAAAAAATCGGCCCGGGCATTTTGACTAGAGACCAGCCCACCAGGATAAAGATTGAAAATGTGACGTCATTCAGGGGTAAAACCGCAAAGGATTCTGGGAACTTGTGGCAAGAGGTACTAGCGCACGCAGGCGTTCAATTGAACTCAGTTACACAGCGATAAAAAGAAACGCAAAAAATGGCAATTGTTTTGCCACGAGTTCCCGGCATGCAATGCGCGAGAATCACGTGATTGCTAAACAAGGGGGAGGGTGCATCCAGCCTTCTCGGCTGTAATTGGTCCAGCCCAGAGTCGATCATGACCAATTGGCCAATCCAACACCTTTCATTATATATACTCTTCCTAAAAAAAAAAAAAATCCATCGGCCCGTAAAAACAAAAAATCGCCAGCATCTCACCGGGCAAATGCCCGGTATGCCCGATGGCCAGTCCAGCTATGCCTGAATTAGTACTGTTAGCATTTTTTAAGGCAAAGGTGCCCACTGAAAATGAAGTAAACTTATATTTTCAGCATTTCTTGCAGCTGCTGGGGCCTCTTTCAGCTCATTGACTTCGTAACTTCAAGATTTGTGTTACTTAGCTTTTATCCAAGTAGCATAAATTCCTTCTTTGTGGTGAGACCTTTGTATAACTGCTTTTTTTCACCAGTTTGATCCTCATTTACTGTGAGAGCATACAGTATGCCCAGACAAGCAGAAAGATAATAAACTTAGCAAAACTACTTGAGTCCTCGTTTTTGAGCTTGTGCAGGAGAAAGCACCCCGCTGACCCGGTCTCCATTACCTGGTAGAGTAGTGGAAGCTGTATAAGAGGCTGTTAAAGACATGACTACTCTCATCAATCTGATTTGCACTTTTGGGATGACTATAGGGGGGAAAAGGCCTGTCTTACCATTACCTAGAGAGTAATCTAAAAAGTATTACTGCTTAAAAATCCAATTGATTTAAGATTCTTTTTTCTATATGTGTGTGAGCACAGAAAAATATCAGCCAAGGCAAACAGAAATGCATCAAAGTATGCTTTAAATATCCCACAGATGTCCTACTTTAGCCTTACTCCTCATGTTTCTCTGAGCGTTTATAAAGTAGTAGGTAGGTAAAGCATCAGGGCCTATAACTTGATGTAAATGGAGAAGGTGTTTACAGCTACGAAGAGACAAAATAAATGTTCTAAAGGAAACTTAAACTCAGCTTCTGGCAGTGTTACACGCATTCCTTCAACAAAGAAGTCCTTTTATAATTTAATAGTCAGGATCATGAACAGTATGACTGTGTGTGATGTTCATGTATATACTGATAGTCTTCAGAATGATTTAAAACTAAGAGCTTGACATCATGTCATAAATGTTAAAACTTCAACCGCTATTAAAAAAAATGTAATAGGGTTGCACAATTATACAATTATTGATTATTGAGTTTATGTAATGCAGAAATGGTTGTGTTTGAGCAAGCAAAGCTAAGTGAAAAACTAAGATCACCCCCACTGCTCATACAGAGAACTTCTGTAAAGGCAGAAGATTTGTCAGTTTCCTGGTCTGGAGCTTTTAGGTGGGTGTTAGCGCAATGCCACAACCTTCCCATGAGTAGAAATTTAACTTCACACCTCAGTAAATGTGTTAAATATGAAAGTCCGTGGCAACCTATTGGGTTAGGCAAAGGTTATCCCAACTGTCAATCTGATTCATAACAGGGCTGATTCATTGGGTTTGTAAAGTGAACAAACCACAAGACATTTGGAATAATGTCATTTGTGGAGATGTTTGGTCATAATGGACAGTGCCACATGTAGAAAAAACAAACGCAGTATATCAGAACAAACACCTCACACAAGAAAGTATGAGGTGGCCATTTTTATTTTGTCACCTTATATTTCCTTGTGTCCTCTCTATCCTTTGGTTACTGGGAAATTGTTCCCCAAACAGGAAGCATAAGCAGGGACCTTGGTCCATAAGCGCAATTTCTCCCCATATTCATGCTACATATGGAACTAGTCACGCTTCTGACCTGATGTGCTGCTTTGGGGGTGCTGGAAAGTCTGGATGACTCCCTGCTAGGGATGGGTATCGTTTAGGTTTTATCCGATACCGGTGCCAAACCGGTACTTTTGAAACGGTGCCAGTGCTTAAACGGTGCTCAAACCGGTGCTTAAAGAATGGAAAACACAAAATTGGTCCAAAAACCTCTCATGTTCAGCTGTTTTTTGGAAAAAGATAACAATGTTAGCCTTTTCTGCAGCTATGGGGCATATATGGCATCACTCTTGGCTGGAAGCAGTGCTTAAACAATGGAAAAAACACAAACTTTGTCCAAAAACCTCTCATGTTTAACTGTTTTCCACTAAAGCGCTATACAAATGCAGGCCATTTACCATTTTTCTTTGGTCATTTTAGCCTTTTTGGCCAGGGTGAAGGGAGTATCTGCCATCAAACAAGAAGACAGCTGCATGTAGCTATGATGATGTTTGCTAGTTCACCTTACATGCCTTACACGTAATAACGTGGTTAGCCTACTCAACGTAAATTACACACGAACAACATTAAGCTACTCACGCAGAGAAGAACGGCTGCTGCTGCCATCATCATCCGTCATCATTTCTGCTACACTGGCAGGACTAGGGGCCAGGACTCTCCTCTTTGGGTTTTTGGGTATGTTGCTAACTCCGGGTCTGATAACAGGCACCACACCAGCAGTAGATGCGCTCGGTGTGAGGTCTCGCAGCAAGCTATCAAATACCGCGCATTTCTCGGCTTTTAAAAAAAACGCTATGCATCGCCAGGTGTTTCATCGGATTTGAGGTGTTACCTCCTTTGACAGTATCACAGTATCAGCTTAAAGCACTTGTTGCAGGCTGCTGAGTTTGCATCTTTTGCTGTGAAGTACAGCCAGACTTTTGACTGCTTCGCCTTGGGCATTTTTAATCTGTAGCTCTGCTCTAAAAGAACGTATGTACCTGGGCCCGCCTACTATCCTCGGAAACGTAAAATGATTGGCTAGAAGTGTATCACAGCTCAGGGGGAAAAAGCACCGAAATAAAGCACCGAAATGTGCGCTGCTTTTCGGTCTGGTTACTACCGTTTATGTCAGATGGCACCGGACACCGGTACCCATCCCTACTCCCTGCCCTGTGCATACTGGTTTTTGTCTTCAGTGTTTTTGTTTTGTTTTTTCCATCCAGGGCTACTGTCCATTTAAATTGTAGAGCATGTACTCCTGTTATAGAGTTATCATTTGTAGAAGGAAGATTATGTTTCTTTCTTCTAAACCTTATGGTGTAGTTTAAGGCAAAGTGGCCATTTTGAGTAATTCTCACTTCTTCACTCCTCAGAGAAGCGAGTTTTGTGTAATGGTGTGTGCTAATTTTAAAGGGCGTGCAAATTATAATGTCACACTGTCTGTCTTCCCACAGTTTGCTTCCCTCCTCTCTTTGTCTCTCCTCTCTCCTATTATTGGAATACTGTCACGGAAACACACACTCTACTGTAATATAATGCTGTAGTTTGATCCAGACCTCCCATTCATTTGTTTAGCTATAAAGGTCTATGAAGTTGATACATGTTTACATATTTGTTCACCCCTTCACTCTTTTCCAGTAACTATGGCTGCTGGCTTGACTCGTGCATGTATGTGTGTATATGTGTGTATGTATATGTGTGTGTGTGTGTGTGTGTATGTATGTGTGTGTGTGTTCTTCCCATCGCTGAATTACACAACTCTTTCCACCCTGGGGCCTGAGAACTAGTCTGATGTGACCTGATGATTTTATTGCAGCAGCAGTCTATTTTGACTCTTTCTCTCTAGCTCTCTCCCTCACACACACACTCAAACACACACACACACACACACACACACAACTTTCCCTCTGTCTCTCACTTCCCCCTCTAATTTTTTTTTATACCTCCACATCTGTTAATCTGCTCAGGGAATAGCAGCACAGTTTTCCAAACCTCTGTGCATTTACGTGTCATGCAATTCATCATTGGTAAGTCTTGGATGAGCACAAGTTCTGAGAAAGTCAGACTTTAACCCAGAAAAGGACCCTGAACTCAAATCAGATTATGGTTTGCTCATCCAGCCAGTAGCCGAGAACTTGAAATAGGTTTATTGCAGGTTTGGGCTTGAGGTGGTCAGCTTTCCTCAAAGAGAAGCAAACAATGTTCTTATCTACACCTTCGAACATAAAAGATGAAAGTCCAGGCTTAGCAGAATCCAGATACATCAGGTTTTTTTCAGTGATTTTCGAAAGACTTACCCAATTAAAATGAAGAAGCCACAAGAGATATTATTACCTGTGAAGTTTCTTGTGTTGGATCCATTTAGCTAGTGAACCAATGAAAGACTAGTATTTGTTGTTATTACCAGGCTGCTGCTCATATTGTCGATGGCAACAAATTCAACTGTGGTTCCTTGCCAAGTCTTTCACTGAAGTAGACGCTTTAGTGTATTTCCTTCATGTGTTTCAGTGTCTGACTGTGCTCAACAATGTGGCTCGCCACTACGTGGCCCTAAATGAGCCCTTGCTTGAATAAGAAGACACATGCAAAGGTGCCGCCTCTGTTAGGAAAGGCCTTATCGTGGCTAACTCCGCAGCTCATTCCATTAAACTGACATGAGAAAAAGATACTCGGATATTTTACTCTTCCTGGGAGTCCGCTGGTTCACTGGTTCTATCCACACACATAAAGAAGTCAAAGAGGTAATCCAGTTGCAGAGCTTTTAATGTATATGTAGCATTTATGTATACTGAAGCAATAAGAGCCCTGATTTTTGTGATACTGAATTTTTTTCACAGGGCCAAACTGCGGACTTGTACACAAGTAAGTAACATGTCGTCTGCTGGCTTTCGTTGATGGTTGAAAGTCACTCATGCATGGGGCACAGCCGCTCTGTACCAGTAATGTGTGTTGTTGGTACAGGGCTGTCTGTAAACCCATTAAAGCCTCGACCCCTGTTTTTAGACCTTGTCATGCCCTCTGGTCTTTGTGTTTCCATCAATGTGCTTCATTTCTGATTAATTGTGACAGGGAACAATAATGGGCACGTAGAGAAACGGAATTCTTTCTGGCTACTTGTCAGTCCGTATTAGCTCAACCAACAACCCCTCCAATCGGTGTAACCCATTAGCAGAGCTGACATAAAAATATAAGCAACCTCTGATCACCCAGTCTTTAGACAAGCAACTAAACATTTGGTAATGAGCCATCAATAACACCAACTTTTGGGTAAGAATTGCACAAGATCTGCCTGTTGTTCTTTTTCATTCATTTTACTCCATAGTGTGTCTGATATGCCAGTTACTAATGCTAATACAATCTTAAATGTTTACGTGTACATTTCCCACTTTATAATTGTGTCTTCAAAATTGTAATTAATAGTATAGTAAAGTAGTAGTAAAGTAAGTTAATTATTCTTAGATTTAACTATTTAATAAATCATTATCAAACTCTTACAGATGACAAAGTAAGAACAGCCAGAGTCATGCAGCCACTGGGGAAGCCTGTGTGGGGACTATGCACATACACAGCACTGAAGTAATATCCAGTGATTATTAGTATTATTAGTAACAATTTCTATCATATGTCTTTTAAAGAGCCTATTTCCACTGTAATAATCTTCTGAGCTTTATCAGCAAATTTAAAACTGTGTTGACATGGCCACATTAGTAAATAGTAAGAGTGAGTGACCCAAGATAATTACCCTAATGTACAGTGCTGCTCAAAAGACTTTCATATCATTTTTTAAATTGGTCTCCAGCAGAGCTAAAGTTCCCCAACATTTTTTAAGGTCTTTCAATTTTTTTCTTTGGACATTTGCTGCTTTTACACCTTTTTCCCTTGTTTGTTTGTCAAGGTATTTAACACTGACCTGTGAGTCATTAGAGTATTTAAAAAATCACCTAACTCAAGGAATGAACCAGTTTGTGTCTACACACCACAGACAACTTAGAAAAGAACAATTTTTAAAATGTATCTATAGGTTTTGTTATTAGCATTGTGTTGCAAACACATGGGATTTGTTCTCATTTCTCTTTAACTGAATCTAAAAAAAAAAGAAGATAGCACCGCTTGACTGGCATAAATAGTATTTTTGCACTAACCAGCTGATTAACAAAAAGTTATTTGCTGAAAACCTGACATATCTCGGTATGGTGTGCAGCATGTTCTTAAAAACAATTAAAGAAACTGAGCAAGTGGAGATAAAAAGAAAAAGTTGGCCTTAAAAAACTATCACAGATGACAGTATCTGAAAATCATGTCCTTAAGAAATAGGAAAAAATGAAAGGATGGCTATCAAGAAGCCATTCCTAGAGAAGGAAAATATGGAGAAAAGGCTAAGATATGATACATTACACAAGAACTTGACTGGAAATCAGTGGCAGCAGGTCTGATTAAATTTGCAATCAATATGTATCGAGGAGGTCGAGGTTTAACAATGAGTTTCTACAGTCATCTGTAAAACATGGGAGAGGCTCTGTCATGGTTTGGAGCTGCATTTCAGACAGTGGTGTTGGAGATCTTGTCAAAATTGATGGAATTATGAACACAAAAAAGTACCATAAGATTTTGATCCAGCATGTTATACCACCTGCAAAGTATCAGATTGGCAGCGGCTTTGTTACCTGGATAGAAAGAGCACACAAACGAACACTATCAGTCATGGATTGACCTTCCCAGAACTTGGATGTTAATAATAATTGAAGCAGTGGGATCATCTTGACAGAGAACAAGAAGCCAAGGCAGCCAACATCCAAAGAAGAGCTTTGAATGTCTTTCAAGTAGTCTGGAGAAATATTCCTGAAGACTCCTTAAAGAAATGACAAGAAAGCTTGACTAAGAGAGTTCAGGCTGTGTTGAATAAAAAAGGGTTTTATATCAAATAATGTTTTTGTGTGTTTCGATACCTTGTTGCACCTATGTCCTATTTTCCTAGTAAACTACAAAGAAATAAGGGGTGGCGTGTGACTTTTACACAGTACTGCAAGTAATAGCATGAGCTTAGGCACCGCTGTAAAAACTGTCTGGCTCTACTACTGAAAGCAAGCATCAAACTCGGAGAAGAACACATACCTAGGTATGAGGCGGTACTGAATGTAATATGCCTTTTTTTTCAGTTTTTTTTGCATGATTTATGCTATCCATTTTATGAAAAACAAGGAAATAAAGAGATGCCTGTGCAGTAATACCCTCTTAAAATAAGAGTAATTGCTTTTTGCCTGGGAAAGCTGTTAAGCAGTAACCCCTGAGAAACTTGAATTTATCACTCTGGTTTAAAAAAAAAAAGAAAAGGCTGTGCATGCGCCTGCAGGAAACAGGTGGGGTTGGTGAGATTCAAGAAAGAAAAATGATGTTTGCATGGAGCCAAAACATTATGTGAAAATAGCATTTTAAATGACATTTCAATAAGGCAGACAAGAACAGTTCATACATTCATCATCTCCTAATTTGGAGTTAAATGTTTGCACAGATTTGAACGTTACGCTTTAAGAAGGGGCTCGTAGACTTTTGCATGATGTCTTTTTAATAACAATCATTTTATCAAACAACATGACTGCCAAAAAAACCAAACAAAAAAACAACAACATGATGTAAATGTCACCTAAAAGCTAGATGACTGCGATTGGGCAAATGTCAAACAGTACAGGGATTCAGAAATGAGTCGGAGAAAATGAGGTCTAACTGTACATCAGGCCACTGTCATGTTATAACTTTTCCTCCACTCCCTCTTCATTTCTGTTCCATTAGGACTTCACACTGTAAGAGAGCACCAAAACAAACAGAGACAGAGCAAAAGGGAATGAAAGACTGCAATGTTTTGGGAAGCCCAGACTGCACATGTAAATTCCTTGTCAGCGGGCTGGAGTGAAGGGTGACAGGTGAGTTGAGGGAGACAAAAGAAATAGAAGAAAACAGCTGCACTAAAAAAATGGCCTTTAGTCAGACAAATAAGGGGATTCCACATAACAGGTTAAACTCCTATATGGACAATAATGTTGCATATTCTTTCTAAATCACAAAGGAAATGTAACAGTACCCACAGTTTAATATAAAACTGTTACACGTCAATCTTCTTCCCAGTTAGTGAAACAATCACTATACGACAAGTTGCATAACAGACTAAATCTGCTATTAATGTAAAAGAAGTCTCATAAAAACCTGTTGCATAACACGTGTTCTTTTCCAGTATATTCTTTGATGTCCCAAAAATAATGTGAACCTGTTAAAGATGAAAACTTCCAGTGAATGGCAGTGTGCTCGTGGCTAGTTTCCATCACAGTTCTTCCCTTCCATACAGGTCCCCTCTTCTTCTTCTTCTTCTTCTTCCATTCGTTTTAATAGATTCACCGAGAAAAAAAAATAAAAACGAGACCATTGCTGCTGGCTGGCCAAAAAAAGAAAAGCTTGGCTCAACCTTCTTTGTTCATTGACTTTCCATTGCAAATCCAGCAGGCATTCTCTCTCAGCTCTCCTTTTCCCTGACCACAGCTATGGCTTTGGATACAGCAGCAAGTCTGTCCTTTCTCCTTTTGTGTTTGAAGATAATGCCCACTGTTTGAAGTGAAGGGAATTTAAGGCAAGTTTAAGGGAAAATTGGGCCTGAAAGAAGAGACCTGTCTATATTTGTGACGACTAACAATGTAAAATCAAGGCTAGATTCAAGAAAGAGTTACACAAAAATACTACAACGTAGCCCTCTTTGAGTAATTATCAATGAAGCAGCTATAGTTAGTTTTTTTGTTGTTTTTATTTTAAATTCTTTCATTTTGTCACAAATAGGTGCCCTTGTCAATCTAGCCTCTAAAGTATTTATGAAGTATGTTGTCCATCCTCACAAATATAGGGGGAAATATTTTAAGCTCAAGTCTTATTTGGGACTATTTTTTTAGTTAGATTCAAATTAAACTACTTTACTTGTCAACCAGAACCAATTGAGGGAAACAATAAAAAATTAGTATCAAAATATCAAGTTTGTTTGTTTTGGGGTTTTTTTTGTTTTTTGAGAAAATCTGCATCGTTAAAAATGTGCCACCTCCTGAGTGGTCTTCAAATCTAAGCCATGAGGCCACAGTTTAAGTATTTGTCACAGCTAAAAGTCCAAAAGTCATGCATGGGTTTGGTCTGTACCGAGTAAAATCCTGCCACACTGCCTCACATTCATGTCCTCTCAGCTACACTTGCAAGACTTGACAATCATGTTGGAGAGTTGCTCCACTTTAGGTGTCCGTCCAGAGTAGTAGAGTATAGTGAGGGGTTCCAGGTCTTGGGGGACACAGCAGGGGGAGGCGGATGCCTCTGGATTCAGAGTGTTGTAGAGGCTCAGCAGCTATTGAATAGGACATAGAAATTAAATAATTATAAAATTCACATTTGTTTTGTGTACCGTGTATCTCTGCTGTCTCTTCCTATGTGATATTACATGGCAGAGACATGGCACACAAAGACTTCTGCGCAGAAATCCATGAGAGAAAGTAGTAACAGCAAAGAGCCTCTGCCCCTCTACCAGAGAGCCAAACATCTGGTTTTTCACAGCCAAACTGGAGAAATATACACTCACTAGCCACTTCATTAGGTACACCTGTTCAACTGCTCATTGACGCCAATATCTAATCAGCCTAACACATGGCGGCAACTCAGTGCATTTAGTCGTGTAAACATGGTGACGATGACCTCCTGTTCAAGTTCAAACCGAGCATCAGAATGGGGGAAAAAGGGTGATTTAAGTAACAGTGAACGTGGCATGTTTGTTGGTGCCAGACAGGCTAGTCTGAGTATTTCAGAATGTGCTGGCCGGCAGGGATTTTCCCACCAAACCATTTCTAGGACAATTTTAAAACAATAGTCCGAAAAAGGGAAAAAGAGAAAATAACCAACTCTGGGCAAATATCAGTATGAAAGATGAACATAGCTACAGTGACATCACCCAGTGGTTTGTGAAGTCCTGTTCTGAAGCCTCGTGACGAGGGCTTCCCATGTCGCCACCTTGGTTGCAAAAACTGGACATGACGAGGCTGGGCAGGTCTGACTGCGAAACCAAACGCTTACCGCCTAACAACTTGTGACTGACAACTCATCAACTCGTAAGCCAATGTCTTTGTGGTTTCATAGCATGCATATGGTGCATGAAACATGGTACGATGTACACTGGCAAAAAACAATAACAATATGAAAAAAGAGTGACTGCAGAGTGACCTACAAGCTTAGCAGAAAAGTGACTATGGAAGTCACGACAGAAAGCTGTTTTCCCATAGACATCTATAGGGCCAGAAGTCTTTTTGCAACCACAACTATTGCCATCTGGTGACGTTCAGATAGAATGCACGTTTAAGACACTTCTGCATTGATGGAGTTTTCCGACCCACAAGGTACGTCCATGTTTTATACATGAACAACGCAAAAAAGCAAAAACACTGTGTTTATATCAGACATCAGTGGAGAATGGCCAGACTACTTTGAGCTGATAGGAAGGCAGCAGCAATTCAAATAAACCACTTGTTACAACCAAGGTATCTCTCAACATGACAATAAGGTCACTGTACTCTAATGGCTTCCACAGTCACCGGGTCTTAATCCAATAAACCAACTTTGGGATGTGGTGGAATGGGAGATCCACATCATGGATGTGCAGGCGATAAATCTGCAGCAACTGCGTGATGCTGTCATGTCAATATCCACCAAAATGTCAGAGGAAGGTTTCCAGCTCCTTGTTGAATCAGAACTGCGTGCAACCTGATAATAGCAAGGTATAGCTAATGAAGTAGCCCGTGAGTGTATAAAGCATACCTTGTTTACTACTGATGCAAGTGCACAGATGAGGTTCATGATACACACACACACACACACACACACAAAAAAAAACCCACCATAAAAAATCATGAAAGGAACCAATTTCTGGCTAACATAGCTGTAGCTCTTTTCCTTTCCCCTAAAGTCAACTTTCTTTTGACTGGATGCCCCAGCAGGTGGGGATTCATTCAGTTTACATATCAAATAAAGAATATAGCTCTTTCCCCATGTTTAAATACAGGGCTCAGTCTTGTTAACACAAAACAGCTGCCTGGAGATTCAGTGGCAAAGTGGCT
Source organism: Pundamilia nyererei (assembly GCF_000239375.1). Classification (NCBI taxonomy): domain Eukaryota; kingdom Metazoa; phylum Chordata; class Actinopteri; order Cichliformes; family Cichlidae; genus Pundamilia; species Pundamilia nyererei. The sequence continues at coordinate 766,462 of NW_005187459.1, forward strand.
AGAGTTTCTGCTAGAAGAGTTACAGCCCAAGGCATTTTTATTTTAATCAATGCAATACCTATACTCTGACTGTGAAAGCTAGCTTTCAGATATATTTATCAGATATATTGATTTGTGATCAAATGGACAAGTTTTTTATATTTTGTTTTTTACACTGTAATTTAAAATACCATGTATAGTTGTAGTGAATATACATATAAAACATTGACATTTATGATGCTTTTTTTTCTGCAATCTACGATGTACTTATTTTGTTTCTGCTGCTGTAAATTCTACTGTGCAAAACTCCCTCAGCAAAATCCCACTTACCGAGCTGTGCGTTGTGTCTGAGCTCCTCAGGTAAGGGCATGGCCCAGAGCAGTAGTTGGCATCGTAACCACTGGGCTCATGGATCCACTTCCAGTCCAAATCACGGCGGAAATCAATGTGCAGCCGGCGAACACAGCAGCTCTCCTCCGTGTTTCTGTGATGAGGAGGAACAACAAAAACATAGTCAGTCTCAAGAAATGTTTTCAGTGGAACATTTAGGTTCTCTTAATATTTCATTGTTGTATCAAATATTTAAGCTCCTACACATGAAAGTACCATTAAAACTTGACAGCACTAAGAATAGATTTCTCAAGGACCAGCTAAAACTGGCGTGAATCCCCTTACGAGAAACAGTAGTTTGTGTCCAGCGCTCTCTTGCGTCGGCGTGTTGACTGAGTGTCCAGGCGGTGGGGCGGGATCATCATGAGGATGAGATGAGGGAGATTCTGTTCCATTTTCCTCTTCAAGTGATCCAGATCCAAGCGACTGTGCTCCTCCTCTTCATCAATACCTTGATTATAAACATGATCCAAGTGCACAACTATTAACAACTATGGAAAAAATCCATCCTTTTTTATCTGAGAAAGACCTTAAATATTATTCACCATAATATAATATAATAATATAATTTGCTTCAATTCATCAAATTGAAGCATCTATGCTTAAAAATTATTTCTATGTAAATAACCTTTGATTATTTATCACAATAAAGATGTGATTTGGTTATTACGAAGATTACATTTTCTTTCTTTCTTCCTGTTAGAAGGGAGTTTTTCCTTCCCACTGTCGCCAAAGCGTTTGCTAATCAGGGGTTATATAATTTAGGGGGTTTTCTGTGTTTCCTTTGTGCTATTGTTGGGTCTTTGCCTTGAGGCAACTATTGGTGATTTGGCGCTGTATAAATAAAGGTGTATTGAATTCAATGAAATGTTGCCATGTAAATGTATTGCAGGGATGGTAAGAACTCACACAGAGCATAAAACATGACTTG
>NW_005187459.1:767945-795325 GCF_000239375.1 Pundamilia nyererei
TGAAGGTGTGGCATGGACAGTGGACACTAATTTCCAAACCCATATTAGATCCTGCAATTAAAAAAAGGCAAGCTTTCATTAACCTTAATGGTAATCCTTTATTATTCCTAATGATAACAATTCTGAGTTATTATGAAATGAGGAAATATGGAGATCTCAGGCTCACCTCTCTTCATCAGCCACTCCCGCACTGTTTCGGTCACATCAAAGGAAATCCATTCTGCGGTACCTTTGGTCAGCACATTCTTGGCTCCAATGAAGCGCTGCTTTCTAATGTGTTCATTTCGCCTCACGATCTGTGAAGCAAAAATAAATAGTTGGTCTGAAGCCTTTTTTCTCAACTGTTTTAGTTGTTCTTGTTCTGATTGTTCAATAATAGTGAATCATGTGGAGGAAAGAGTGCATTCAATATATTAATAAACTATGAATACAGAAAAAGTACACTACACTGAGGCTATGTCGACATGTACATGGGTATTATTTAAAATGGGAGTTTTTCGTTTTTGCCTTGAAATATCACTTTTCACGTGAAAATGCAAAAAACAATGTCCAGGGCTGTCAAAAGCATACCGGGTGGCACTACAGCATAACTCTAACAATACGGAAATGTTGACCAATCAGAAGCTGACAAACAATGAAGTTGCACACACAAAACTGACACTCACACATCTTACTTTCCTCATTCATTTCCCTGCCTAGATTTAAATCTTCACCCTGGAAGGGGTTTTTCAAAAGCTCCAATTTCAGTGACCGTAAAATGACAGTAAAATGCCATTTATGTGTTGGAAAAGGCTAAAAGCTATAGAAAAGCTACATTTATCAAAATACGTGTGTGCACGTAGACGGACTGCAGGCAAGGGGTGTTTTTAAACTAAATGCAAATTCCCACCTTTGCATAATAAGTCATATCATGTCATAACTGTTCAAATGATGAAGAAGGTTTGAAGTGGCAAAAGACAAAAATGACAAAATATGCATTTCTTACATCAGCCAGACTCAATATGCTAAAATTTAATGGTGCTATATCTTAAATAAAAGATGTATTTTTAATCAACAAAAGGCCAACTCTGCTATTATAACAGCTGTCAGTTACTTTTAGTTAAATTCCCCATTAATGCTGCTTTTCCCAGTGTTCAAGTAGATTGTATCATTGCATTTGATAAAATCGGACTAAACCTTGTCTTTCCATTTTTGTTGGCTTGTATTTATTTCTTTATAACTAAAGACATGTGGGAATGTGCACAAGATCTATAAATTTACATTTGACTATTTCTGTTATTATTTACTTAACTTTTGGCAAGGTTGCCACAGGTCCCTGGTTTTTCTGTGGAATTTGGCTATTTGGCTAGAACATGCTATAAATACCTCCTCTGTCACCAGAGCAGGATGCAAAAGAGCTTTTTTCTAACTGCTATTAAGTCACTGAACAAGTTATGACCTGTTTATTTATTTATTATTAATTTTATTGACAGACATTCTTTTTTTGTATTTTGCACACATCTAAATTATTCTTTTTTTTTTTCTTGTGACCTTCTAATCTAGAGCTTTTTTTCCCATAGGTTTTTCACACACATTTTACTTGTTAATCTGTGGTGTGACAATGAAGTTTAATCTGAATCCATGTTGGAGGTGTTTTTCGGTCAGTGGGTTGGGCAGATCTATTTTTATGAAAATAAAAAGGCAGATTTTAAACAAAATCATTTATTTACACCAAAATCTTACAAAACCAACCACAGAACACAGCATACATGTAAATACCAACATGCCAACCATATGTATCTAAGCACCTGCACACACACCAGATTGCTATGATGCTTTTAACTGCCAAGATTAATACCAACTCTGGGTACTATGTTAATAGTATATTTTTCTGTCATTTAATTGTGTATCAGTTACTTTGGTGTAGCATTGGGGAGGTCCTTATCAGCAGGAAAAGTTGTAAAAGTTAAGAAGCTACAGTTAAAACTTTTTCACAGTTTCCAAAAACAAAGAGTGGACCGAATTGGAGTCTTTTCTGGGCCAACTCTGGTCCCCAGGCCATATGTTTGACACCCCTAACTTAGATCCTTATAACAGAATATTGCATTAAGGACATTAACTACAATATTCAGTACGAGAGATCTACACATAACTATAATTAAGATCATTATAGACATTTGTAGATGTCTACTACTTGTTCTTCGATAACACTGTCTGTGGCTAACTGTCCCGGTTCTGCAAAGATCTTGCAGGCCTGCTGAACCTTTCAGTTGTTCATCTATTTGTTACCTAGAGCCTAACTGCAATCGAGTTATAATTGTCTATTTTTTGTTAGTTGGAGCCTGAAATAACAATAGAACTGACTAGCTATTTCAAGACCGGTTTCTCAACAGTTCAGAATTGTAGTTGTATTTTTCTTTTGTTTGTTTTTCCTTGTATACAAAGATTACATCCAGAAAAAGTATTTGCGGTCTGCCTTTTGTCTAGGTAGAAGGACAAGGAAACGGTACCTTTACGCACCTGGTAGAGCTCAATCCGCTGTTCATTCCTCTTGGCAGTCGAGTTTGGAACTCTCAGCGCTCGAAACTCTGCTCTGAACAGGTTGGTGGCGTTCCTCTCCATGGCGGAGATGTTAAAACGGAAAACCTTAGAAGTAATGCCTTTTGGGCAGTAAGACAGATCGTCTGGAACAAATAGAATAAAACAAATGTTTTGTGAGGGAGCATGCTTAGAAGCATTTTATGTCCGTAGATAGATAAGACAGATGGACCTTGTATAGATAAAGATACACAGTTCAAATCCGATCTTGGCCATAGTGGTTCTGTGGTGTCTGGCACTACGTTTATCACAGTGAACGACTAGTGTTGCTGCACACCTTAATCAGAACTTGTCAGTGTTTCTCTAACACATTTTGTCTATATTTGGTGGAAATGAAAATGTCGTCACTGAAATAGCATTATTTAGCTTAGTGTGATCTCACCTATCTGGTATCAAAAACCTTCCTATCCTCAGTCCCACTGACAACTTTTTGGACCTGAACCCTTTCTGACCATGATGACTTCTCCACAGCCCAACCTCAGTCCTTGAGACATGCCAGACTCTGTATAAGTACCATGCTATAAAAGGAAATCTTTCCGATGCTTGTTGTCCACACTCTCAACACAGTAATTTGAATGACCTTAAGGCTGCTCTGTGAACAAACTCGAGGCCGTGGCAGGTGTAAATGAAGCAGAAGGCTGCCACAAGACTGACAGGTCAACCTATTACCTCTGAACCCCATCAAAAACCTAATGTATGTAAATGAGATAAAGAGCGTGATGTCACTGGCCCAGACTCTAATTTTCATTCCACAAAGTCAGCCTCCAAGCACTCTTATGCCTCATGCAGGGAGCACCATTGGCGCTGTGGCTTGTAATCACTGACAGTCTACTGTCTTAAAGGAGTGGTTTGATATTTTGTAAAACTTACATTCCCACTTCCTCGCTGTAGGTTACGTGAGAAACGTGACATCACTGCTATGAATTCCACCCCAAAAAAAAGGATGGCGCGAGCTAACAGCTAGTCACACGTCATTTCATTCTCAAAAAATAATAGGATCTAATGTTGGCAGCTAGATGCAGTATTCTTGGCGTGTGGTAATACATGATGTCATTCACAAGCATGTGCCTATTGTGGAATGATAATAAAATCTGTGGCCACCTTTAATGAATGACAGTACATTCTAAAGTGTAATCAAGGGTAAATAACACAAACCTCTAGAGCGTAATTGGATACAAACAAGTCACGTGACGTTGAAAAGAACAGAAAACTGACACGGTAGAGGTTTGGGAGTATAGTTAATGAATGCATTAACAGGGCCGGATACTGCACCACTGCTCAGTCTTGCTGCTATGCTTTCCAAGTACCCATTTGCATTTGAATTGAAAACAGTCCCTGTGGTCCAGAAAGCATTTTTCCCCCGTAGACCGCCATTATCAAAAGAGACATCTGTAAAACTGTTAAATACGATGGATCAAATTCATGGAGTCTTAGCCACAAAAGTGCGTTTTTATTTCTTGTCTATGGACTGCAGATTGTGGGACAAACCAGTCAGTGGGCAGCTAATGGTGTAACCACAACAACAAAGCTTCACTAAGAGCTACAAAGTGTTCGAGTCACTTTAAGAGGGGTCACAGTGTTTCTACCCAACATTACACAAAACAGTCTCTCAGTAAAACCTTCCCAAGTCTTATCTGCACCTGAATCTAATCTAACTTTAACTGTAGCTTTATCATTACACAAAAGAGATTAGGGGTGCTTTGTAAAAGGTATCCTGGTGATAGGCGTGGCAGATCAAAAAGTGCTTCGTCTGTATGTGTCGAGGGCAATGAAAGCTGATGTAATTTGTTTTTATTTTGAAAGATTTGTTGGAGAGTTTGACACATCATCATACCTTAAAGAAGATATGGATTTGTCTCCATCTGTTATATAGATTTTGAGTAAATACATTAAAAAAACCCTGCATTTTTCTGCAGGAGAAGACATGTTTTAAATTTGCTTGAGTTGTTGATGAACTGGGTTAAAACAGAGGGGACCTTACCCATTTGCTCCCATTGAGGTAAAACTTATGTTTTGAGTTTTGTATGTCTTGTATGAAGAAGTAAACTGGATAAACATGGAGAATACATTGCTTTAAATGTTGTTTTAATCTAAAAGATGTTTGTGTTGCTTTTTTTTTTCTTTCCTGCAAAATTCAAAAGTGGACCTCAACCAATCTGAAAGTTCATCATCTTTCCTTCTCCATCATATGAAAATCACATTACCCACTCTCAGTTTAGGGGCTGAATGAATACAAGTGGATACTGGGCATTGACAGAATGCATATTTCCAAGTATGAGGTCACACTGGACATATTAAAAAAAAACACTGGCATACACATACAACTCTTGTATTTAAGATTTTGTCATCAATCGGCGTGTGTTATTCTGTTTAAACACCAGTGAACAGGACACCGTATATAAATCTTCGTCGTCACATTGTCGTACCTCGAGACCATCCGTGGCTCTCAAATCCAGCTACGAGTCCACCATCTCAAGGCGCCTATTTCCTGGTGTTTTTGTCAAAAAACATTTTGTGAGATTTGAAACAGAACATTGCTGAGGGAAAGTAGGTCTTTTGAGAAACACCTGTTGATTTCAAAGGGACTGTGATGCAATGGTCTTGGCTTTGCTCTAGACCATGAGGCCCGCTTCGCCTCTCGCACACACACAGCAGTTATCCTATTCTGCTTTTTCGGTAATCCAGACTCAGTCGGACCACATGCCACTTGAATTTCCTTCAAGTGCTGACACATGTCCCTCCAGCACAGGTTTTCCAATTACAGTTCGTAGCTTTTTATTCTATAGAGGAGAAAGTCAAATATGGGTTTAACACATGTAGAGGAAATAATGTGAGCCTAAGCAGTCTTTATGTGTTATTTTAACAAATATTCCACATATAAATTTAAACTCATTTTAAGCCAAGTAATGACTTGTTACCTATACCTGCTGGCAATATGAGATGCTGGCATAGTCTTTAGACTTAATTGGGTTTAGGGCTCAGCCTCACACACGGTTTAGTAAAGTTAAACCTGAGCTGTCCTGTATGTGATCTCATTCTCGTGGGCCACCCGCGAGCATAATTAACTAGCCAAGACGGCCAGTGGGGTCACTGCCATCTCAATAGGCAAGTGGGTGGCACCAGCATGAGGGCTACAGAAGAGCCAACTCCTCCCACGTGGAGAAACTCTAAAGCAGAAAAGAGTCCTTCTATCCCAGCTAATGGGGAGGTCCTGCTGTCTAGCTTTTCCTGCTCATTTCTGATAACTTTTCCAACTCCTTCTTCTATAGGCATCCCCATCTGCCTGTGCAGATGTCCCTCTCATTTGAACCTGACTGGAAAGGAAATGGGAACATCTGGGATGGGAGACATGAACCATAGAGAGGGGAAAAAAACAAAGCGAATAAGAGCGGAGTCAGGAGTGGGAGGAGAGTGGCCTTCCTGGAACACAGGTTCAGACATAAAACAGGTTGGCAAGCACAAAAGAAATAAAGCACATCATTCACAAGGGCACTGCTTTCTGTTCGCCTTTTAGTTTTACAAAAATTCAGAGAAGAGTTTTATACAATTAAACATTAATCTGCCAAAGGGGAATTTGTTTTTTCTATGTTTGCGATGATTATGTGACACTAACCAGTTACCAGCACAAACACTAAAAAGAGGATTTAGTTTGTAAAAGAGAGGACGGCTTGAATGGAGTTAAACGTGGAATATAAAAATACATATATTATAATAAAAATAATATCATAAAATTGAGAGAGTCTTTTGCCAGCTAGAAATTTTATCAATCTAAAACTGTCAATGAAACGGAATTACATAATTGCTGTTTTGAGTCTTGTGCCGCTGGGTTTAGGCGTACACTCTTCGTTTGATGCGTAATTACGCACTATGGACACGTTGGTGGCTGGCATAAATTGGAGAAAGACAGCTTGGCTGTCTGAAAAAGTGCGATACTTACTGTTCTCCGGCGGTCCGTTGTCCATGTTGAATTTGTATATCTCTTTGGCATAGTACTCTGTCTCTGAGTTGTCTTGACCGCAACTCTGCTGCCGATCCCTCCCCAACTCCTCCAGTAGCTCCTTGGTGCTGTTATACAACGCTTGGATTTGATAGGGGATTTTACTCGGTCCAAGGGATTGTGGAGGACTAGTCAGCCGAAGTTTGCTCAAAATTTGACCCCGTATCGCCTCGACCCTCTTCCTTTTCACATGGTCAATATCCACAGTGGCACAAGTTGACAGGGATGAGCTCAAAGTTGCGCAGTTGAGGAGGATGACAAACAGTAAAGCCTTACCCAAATGCATCTTTCTCTCTGCATTTGTTCGCTCGATGGTTGAAATGTGTGGAGGACTACCAAGGTCCGTGTCAACTATCCGTCAAAATCACAGTCCTGTGACCTATGGTTCTTCTTGTGCTTCTCTAAACTTCCCTTGGAAACTAATGCTTAAAAACTCCTCGCTTGATTCGTTTTCTTGACCCCTTCGCCTGCGGAAATCCAATTTTGTGTTCGCCCATTAGACACAACTCAATTCAAAGTCCCGAAAAAGACGCTCTCCCACATATATGAAATTGATCCGTAGAAACAAGCAATCTGGTCTTTTGCATACTTGTACTCACTCCAGCAGATTTATCCGGTGGCCTGGCACACTTCTCCTCTAAGTCTGTATCACTTAAATGTGGAGCCGCCTTATTGTCTCAGAGGAGGCAGACCGCAGGTTGTCCCGTTAACGAGGTATATGCGACTCTGAGCGGTCGGTATGGCCTCACATGAGCTTTATAGCGGTCGTTTCTGACGTTTTGATGGAGGAGGGTCCCCGGGAGCGCCCAAAACGTAAGCGGGCAGTGAATGCAACGCTCCAGTCATCAACTCTGACATAATAAGCAAGTTTCACGGGCAGGCCCATCAAACAGCAGGGACAATTTAAGCTCCAGCCCACATTTGTTTATTTACGAAGGTATTTGAAGTGGTGTTCAGGTCTGGTCTTGTGGTCCCCGTTTGTGTGAGTGTGAGTTCGCGTGTGTCTTTATAGTCGTACGTCGCTGTAAATTATAACCGTGTTGAAATCTCAGTTGGTGCGTCTTCTGATTGTCTGCTGTCGTATGCCCCCTAGTGGCAAGTTGTACCACTTGCAGTTGCCAATTTTGTTTCCCCAACAAATTGCTCAAAGAGCCTTACACTTGAAAAGGATGTAATACTGTGTGGTGTTTATTGTCCAGATACAAACGTTTGGTGTTGTCTTTCCCTCTAAACAGCCCCGGAGGAAAGTTGTGGTAGCAGCTTTAACAATGGCAATAAATAGAGGTCACAAAGTTTACACATAAAAAAAATCCATAAAGATAACAAGTGATAATTCACTGTTGGGTATTTTTGTATGTGTTTGTTTTGCTCTGTTGTCTGATGTTGGAGTCTTCCCACAAAGACCAGCACAAAACAGGGCAGCGGTTGTTGTCCAAGGTTGCACTCAGATTACATAGATCCTTTTGAAACGTCACTTTCAGGCAACGTGATTACATTACTGTTGAAAAGAACCAAAGTTTCCTCGCTGTCAGCGCAGATTTTCCCATGCCCTCTGCAAACCGCCATCCACACAGAAATTTTTTTTTTTTTTTGTGCTGATGTCTGAAGGCCTTGGAAGCCTGTAAGTTATTATATATTTACAGCCCCCCACCTCCACCCCTCACCCAGCTTGTTTTATCTCTTTTCATAGAGCATATTCACATTTCTCAGACCTATTTTAAGTCGAAGCTCAGTCAGACACTGGAGGCCCCGTACCCAAACATGGCATTTCGCCGTGTTTATTTTGTCCACCAGTTTGCATAGCAAGAATAATTTCATACAATTGCCAAACTTGGTAAATATTTGGCATTAAGAGTAAGCTCAGGTGAGTAAGTGTATCATATACACATTTATTGGTTGACTTTGCAGGGAAGCATTATTGGGTAAATATGCAGATTATAGTGAAAACATAATTATGATGTGAATCCACTTACTGTCTGTTTTATTTTTTACAGCCAGATGTCTTCTCAGAAAAACATGGCTCATACTCTTTATGTAATAACTCTGACTTCCATTTACTCTTTGACTTGTTAGGAATGCCAAGTATCCCTGAATCACGGTTATTGTTTAACTCTTTTAACTGTGGTGAAGATTTTTTGTTTGTCCATTAATAACCAAGATGCTCTGTCTTTGCTGCTTTTGATACTTTAGTCACAGAAATATATGTATTTTTGTGTCTACTTGAATCCATCTCCAAACTAAAGTCTCTCCAAACTCCAGCTGAAACGCCTTCATCTATAACTTGATGTCGGGAGCGATATGTAAGCAATCCAAACCCAAAATTAACTTAAATGAGGGAGTTTGGTTTTTTTTTGTATGATCCCAAAAAGAGCAGAGTTTTTCTATAGCTATTGTCAGAGTATTTTCAGGCAGACACCCAGGTGTCTGGTTTCTCTCAGCCGCTTACCCACAGTGCTCTATGCATACTTTAATGCACAAGACTCAAGTTTATCAGAAGAACTTTTGAAAACGACTTTGGGGGAGAATGTGAGATATTTGTGACAAAACAAAAAGGCATTTTTTGACTTTGTTTTTGCTCTTTGCTGTTGTCCGTAATGCTCTGGTGAATCTCAGCATTTTCCCTGTTTTGATGGCTTTGAAGGAGCTCTCTGCTGTGCAACTCTCCCACTGCTGTCTTATTCATCCTTTGGCAATTCTCCATTAAGCCAGCAGGTGATGCTGCATAACAAACAATATCTGCTGTTAGTGTCTGAATCCACACACAAGAGCGGAGGAAAGAAAGCATCTTACACAGCCCCAGAGCTAAATCTAAATTATAGTGGACTCATTTTTAAGTGCAGATGTAACAACAGGCAGACCTGTGCTCTAAACTGTGCTCTCACATAAGGATTTATTTAGATGTTCTGTAAATGTATCACAAAAACCTGATGGAACCTCAAACAAGAGCAAAACCAATAACAATGGGTTGAGATGATAGGTGCAGTAGGTTCAACCTGCCTGAGGCTTCTGTGTGTGCACTTTGCATGCTCTCTCAGTGCCTGGATGGATTTGCCAGATGCTGCTTTCTCCCGTAATCCAAAGACATGCATGATATGTTCTTTCAGGTGATTCTTAATTGCCTGTTGGTGTGGTTTTCAGTCTCTCTGGCCCCCTTGAAGTGACACAGGTGCACCCCACCTACTGAAATAGGCTCCAGCGCTCCTTAAGTCTTTGTGGAGAGGATATGGGGGTCTATATCAGAGGGTCATGAACACGGAGAACAACAAAGTGAAGAGAGGACTCCCTAAGGAGGCAAAAATCATCACCTTAAAGCCCTAAAACACACACATGTGGATACATACACGCACGTTGTAGTATTTTAACTGTCTGGACGGGGGGTGGGGGGGTGGGGGGGGACTCTTAGACACAATCCCAGACACCATCATCAAAGTTCACTTTTACTCGAAGCGTCCTCCAGTGATTACCTCACCGCTGGGTCAGGTTTAAGTGAGTCACTCTCAGGCAATCTCTCCGTCTCGCACAACACACGGAAAAGGAATGCAGCTACAGATCCGAGGATGAAAATAAAAACACATGCTCTTAGCCACACAGAGAAGTATGCCCTGTTTTTTGTGGGGTTTTTTGCTGTCACGTAGGTGGGATTCCTGCTGAGTATAGCTGTCAGAGTGGTGAACGTAACTTTGTAACCTCTTCTGTGAGTGAAGTGGCGATTCATTATGCTTCTGTAGACAGACTGATCTGACCACGCGCACACAGACTGGCTAGACAGTCAGGCAAACCCCAAATACTAAGCAGCATCCTGCCAGATTTCCCTACTACAGCATGCAGACAAGCCAGCCAGCACAGTAAAGTCTGCTTCGTCTGGAGGTTACAAGTCTATGAGTCATACGTAGAGAGTCAGTTGTGTAGGAATGCTACAGGAGACCCCTAAAACTCACACCAGTAGAGACAATGATGTGTATATGTCACAGCCATACGACTCAAATGAATCATTTAATCTGTCCACCATCTGTGTTAGTCATCAGCCCTCTTACTACACGTCCATAGAAAGGGAAAAACATGGCAGCTAGACGATGACTTAAAGTGAGATCACGTGGAAGCAGCAGACGTTTGTCTGTCATTTTGTCACTGATGTGTCTGAGGTTTATTTTTTTATGGCGTACAGTACTTAAAACACACAAGTTAAAGGCTTATGTCTGTGTTATGTTTGAGGTTTCAGGCAGCTTTAATTACTGTACTGACATCTCCAAGTGGTGGGAAATTATCGAATTAAAAATAAGTAACACGCTTATTTTATTTAGAAACGCTAAACACACCACCATGCATTTCAAGGCACTGAGGAGTTTTGCTGCTTCAATACGAGCATGGCTGCTTAAATCCTAGCTAATGTAAACTAACGTCTGCCTGATCTTTATAAACACACACATCTGGATGTGAACATGCAGCAATCTGTGGGAAGCAGTCGTGTTAGAGCACACTTTGGCTGCACGCAGGTAAACAGTCCACTCGGGGAGAAAAATACAGGAACAAGCTGACCAACAGGAAACCATTCAGGAAAAATGATTTCTCTTTTCACTCCCCTTTTTCAGTTCACTGCTTTCTGTCTTGGTGAGGATTTCTAGTGGCTGCACAGGAAGTCCTAAAACTCTGGTGGCTTCCCCTGGAGGTTTCCAGAATTAATTTTGCTAGGGTTAGGTCTATAAAGAACATTACAAAGCCACTTTTCTCGACTTTATAATGATTTTATGACATAGTCTCACCTTATAGGATTTCAATGTTTTGGTGACATCTTTCTTTTATTCCTTTAGGGACCAAATGCAGTTATCAAAAACACTTCTGAACAAGAAGCTATTTAGTTAAATTCATTTTTTACTAAATCATTTCTCATTCTGTTTTTAGACGTAGTAACCATCCACGTTTTAATTATTTTTTTCTCCACTAAGGGGCAGAGGATGTCAAATCTGCTGACTGCCATGGCTTTGTTGATGTGACCAAAGTGTTAGCCAAAAGGTTTTGATCTGCTGAAGGACACAGATCTGATTCAGCCTCCCACATCCTTGTGAATGTAAGTCCTTTTATTGCTTTTGTTTATTCAAGTTTATTCAAAGTTGGCATCTATAAAACAAAAAACAATCAAAAAAATGCTTGTTTTTTAAGAAACTGCTCTAATAACACTCATCACGTCAAGTTACTCCGTTTAACTGTCTCTCTGTTGCTTATATAAATCACCTTTATCATTATTTATCCCTTCTTGTAGTCACTTTTTTGTTTTTTGTTTTTGGCAGGGTTTTGTGACGGCTTGCTCCCATAAGATGGCATATTGTGGTGGTCTGATGTCACAGAGGTGAAGACTGTTCACTTTACATCTGGGTCTAAAGGGGGAAACGATCTGCTGAGTTAAGGCCTTTTTGCAAAACAAAGGACAAGGTGTCATTGGGCCACTGCATGAATATGAAATAGCAGCGCCCGGCATGTTGATTCACACTCCAGACAAATACTGTCACGGTTAAGGCTGAACACACTTAGCATTTCTGGATTAGCACTCTGTGAGAGTAAGATGGCACAAAGTTGCTGTGCTCAGTGATGTTTGTTGTGATTACTAATGGCAGGGGTTGTGCGAATGATTGATGGCAGAAGCTCTTAGCGATTCCAGTTATGATTCAGCTCAGTTTAATTGTGTTACAAAAAACCACAAGGGATTCTTTTTCAGTGACTTAACTTTCTTATGTTTCAGCCTAGTTTTTGTGCAGTTAGGACAAAAGTTACCACATTTACCATTCTTAAGCTGATCAGCTGTATTAGGAAGGCCAAAGAATAAGGAAAGAAAGGGAATTCTCCAGTCCTTTACCAGCTTATCCTTGCTATTTTCATGGAATTTCAGAGAAAACCGCATATGGCTTTCCCCCCCCCTACTGCCCTCCAACTTTAGCCCTCCACTCCCCCACCTCTGTATTCCCGTAAATGCTGCAAGCTGGATAATGAGGAAATTGGCTCTTGGAATTGTAGCAGTTTTGGCATACATGGTAAAGAAAGTGTCAAAATAATAGCGAAAACAAAAAGGAGCTTTACTGGAAACAGGCCAATTAAAAACAGACATTGGACAGTAGATATGGCAGGCCAAAGGTTAACGACTGTTCCCTGTTTGGACAAAAGCAATGATAGTGTGCAAATACTCTCTCTAAGACACAGAGCTAATGTAGGTTTGTGCTCACACTTGCACACAAGCACAATGGTAACACACGCACATAGACACACACAGCATGGGCCAGGTTAGTGCTGGCCTCCTCATGCAGAGTCTAGACAGGAAGCTGGTCCATGCCAGATTAGGGATTTTCTCCCTCACACCCTTACACCACCATAACACACACCCACACACACACTTCTTTCAATACATCTGTGTGTATTTTGTGGTTCCGTGTGTGTCAGACAGGGAGAAAGAAAGTAGGAAAGAAAGGGAGGTAAAAGGGACGGCAATTTGGTGACAGAGCCCTGTGTGTACACAGATTTTGTGTGTTTATATGCTTGTCTGTCACTGAATCAGTCGCACACAAAATACAACACAACTCAGCCAACGGAGAAACACAGATTCCATGTCAGAAGCTTTTTTCGGCTCGATTACTCGTTTTTCCTCCAAATGATGAGTCTGAGGCTCAGTGTGAAAAGTTCAACACGTCCTTCTCAGGTACAGGGGCGCACTGCATCCTGTAGTGCTTAGCTAAATTAAACCGAGCCCCTGCTGTTCTCATCTGCTCACCTGTAGCCCCTGCCAGGCCTGGCCATGACCTTTGAACCCACACAGATGGGTCTGCATAATAAGACACGGGCACACACGGCTAAGTGCCATCTCGGACATGTTTGATGGGTAGCTATATCGGACTAGAAAATTTTAAATACTGTATGCACTGAATTGCTAATGTGTTGACCTTCCTGAGCAGGTGAAGTCTTGTGTGAATGTGCACATTTCTATAGTTCACTCCGTGAGTTTGACTGATCTCTTAAGCGTAAATACAGACACCAATAGAAGTCCGCCTACTGTAATAATCTTTGTCTCTCTGTGTGTTATTGGCCTGAGGCCAGTGACCTCTGTGCCCCCTCTATGGCAGGATGTGCTGTACTTTTCACTCTGGCAGTATGAATATGCATAGCCTCCTGGCTCATTAGAAATGGCAGTGTAGACATGGCTTGGAAAAGAGCTTTTTAAATAATATTGCATATAGCTGCACCTTTAAATAGTTTTATATTTACCTGGATTTCAAAATGTGTTTATATTGTCATGCTATTTGCCATTGTCAAAGATTTCCTTTCTTTGTTTGGGATTTTTTGCCTTAGGGGGAATTTTACTGTTTTTATTTAATACCTTTTTATGACACTTGTTCGGTTTAACCTGAACTGCTGTTTTTAACCTTGTGTCACATATGAAACATGAGTATTTGTGATTTTTTTAGACTTCTACAGCAATGTGATTTTCTTTCTTCCTAAAAAAAACAAAATAAATGGCACAATACATTTTTAATCAATAAATTAAAAAAGATATAGAAAACATGCTACAAATTTAAATGTCATGTATGTAAATTAATATTTCTTTCTTTTCCTTTCCTTATGACTAATAAACACTACAAAAGTTAAAAAAAAAAAAAAAAAAAAAAAACTGTGTACACTAAGAAGTTGCTCTGGTGCCAGGTAAGCAACAAGGAAAACAGTACTATAATATTAATATCAAATCTGCTAAAAACTGAATTTTAGACAGACCGGAAGTTCCTTATCCTGAAAACAAATAGAATATAAATGCTGATAAAAATATAATTTGCAATTATTTTAGCCAAGCAATTACTTTTCCGACATTAGAAACTAGGACTGTTGTGGAGGACCACACCAATAAGCTGACATAAAAATATTGGTAATTGCTAAAATTATTTTTTATGTTTCTGTAATAGTGAATCTACCAATATTCTCAAGCTCTTTAACTAGAATTTTATTTTTAATGCTCAAATATAATTACTGCTGATATCCATGAGTTTTCAACTTTACGCTTTTACAAAAAAAAAAAGAAAGCCAAATTACAGTCATATACTTGCATTCCTGACTAGAAAAATATTAAATAAATAGATGACAAATGAGTCTAATAAATAACACCATAATTCTTAGTTTTAAACAGATTGTTGACAGGTTTCTAAAATAAAGTTTTCTTGTTTTTATGTTTCTATTACAGGCGGTCTAATACATTTTTTTAACAGTCTACTTATTTTAAATTTGATGCCAGCAACACGTTTCAGTAACATTAGGATGGAGGTAGATTACTACAAGTGGCAGCTCCTGTGATAACCACTTGAGGCCATTTCAAAAATTGTCCCAATCGCCATAACTCCCCTAAAATTTTAAACTTTACATCACTGGGAACTCACAAGACCAGTTGCTGTAGTTTTAAAAGCAAAACGTTTACTCACCTGTCTGATGTGTACTAATACAAACCCATTCCATCACTGACTCTGGC
Source organism: Pundamilia nyererei (assembly GCF_000239375.1). NCBI lineage: Eukaryota > Metazoa > Chordata > Actinopteri > Cichliformes > Cichlidae > Pundamilia > Pundamilia nyererei. The sequence goes on from NW_005187459.1 coordinate 783,011, forward strand.
TTTTGGACTATGTGCTGATAAAAAGCTGTATAACCCCCCCTCTCCAGCCTTTTATGTTGGAAACCGCTGTGTTTATTTCCAAAGAGACTTTCAAATTTTGACTTGTCCAACCACAGGACAATTATCCTGTTCACCCCAGTGCATTTTAAATGAGTACAGGCCCAAAAAAGACATTTTTCCTTTGTTTGTATATGTTTTTGTCTTTTTGGTGCTTTTTTGACGTGTATTTGTGGGCACTATGACAATCTGTTTCCACCAACAATTGTTTGAAGAAAAAAAATGTCTCAGCCCATGCAGTTATTTCCACTTCAGAATCATGTTTGTCTTCCTCTTTGGCCTAAAGTTCTTGACAGTCCTGCATTAGTTTCTTTGTGTACAGACTCATTTAACATACACTGTACATGGCTAAACCTTCAACTCCTATGCAATATATTGTTGAGAAACAGTTAAAACTTTTTAGATGTTTGAATTTTGCCCACCTCTCAAAAGTCAACATTTCTGGGCTTTTTGCAGAATTGAACAAAATCAAATCAGCGCCAAATCAAAACAACGGTTACCTCAAGGTGCTTTATAGTGTAAGGTAAAGACCATAAAAAGTTGTGTTACTTTTTTGACCGCTTGGTTTTGGCTTACAGAACATTTATCACTACTTTTATTGTTCCTGTCCAAACCTTTTTGGTAGCGTGGAGGTAGGCATATCTGGAATATCTGTGACCGATATCTTGATATTGGGAATTCAGTGCCATCTCAGTAGGCTGTAAGCACAATAAACTGAAAAAAAAGGCTATTACCCAAAGGTGGATGGTTGGATGGATGAATATTAGGCCATTTGACTGCATTCTTGTTGTTTATACCAAATTCTGGACCTATGATCCAACTACCACAGCATAAATTGAGACTCATCAGACCACAAAAACATATTTCTAATCTTCTTTCAATTTTCATCCACTCTCGGTTTCCAGTTTTTTGCTTATTCAATGCTGCTGTAGCTTATATGCGTCACAGTTGTCAATTTAGAAATGCTCTACTGCATATCAGTTACTCTTGCCTTCCTATTAGCTCAAAACAATCTGACCATTCACCTCTGGCATTAACAAGTAATTTTCATCCAGATAACTGCCTCTCACTGAATATCAGACCGTTCTCTATGAATGCTTAAGATGGTTGTGGGGAAAAACCCAGTAGATCAGCAATTTCTGAAATATTCAAATCAGTCCATCTGGCAGGAACAACCATACATGTTCAAAACCACATAAATCACCGTTCTTCCTCAATGTGATGCTCAGTTTGAACTTTAGCAGGTTGTCTTGACCACATCCACATGTGATTGTTTGTTTTTTGTTTAATTTGTTAATGAGCAGTTGAACAGATGCAGTTAACAAAGTGGCTGGTGATGAGTATATATTAATATACATCTCTCTAAAGCTTTAAGTGATGCTGTACTTATTGCCAACAAGTTTTTCCTGTTGAAAATTTAATATATGAGTATATTTGCACCTTGTCTTAGAGAATATATGACAAATGTGCACTGCTGACTGCTGCATTAACAGTATATTTCATCCCCTTCTTGGTTCTGTCTACGAAATGGTCCTCTTCATTTCCCACATGAGTGGTTTTCTTATCATCCAGGTCTCCTATCACCTGCCCCGGGGGCTGAAATAAAGCCGATAAAACACCCAAATATTCTGTTAAACATGGACGGCCTCTGCCATGTGGCCGATCCCTGCAATGCCTCCTGGGTAATTATGGTAATAACTCAGCTGTCAGAGGCGAGGCCAGAGGCCCTGGGATGACGAGGTCAGACTAAAAAGGCTGAGACGAGAAGAGTGGTGGCGGTGGAAACAGGGTGGCGGGGTCAAGGTGAAGCGGGCAGGGCTCGTGCATTGCTATCCCATAAACCCTTGCTGTCATATCAGAGGCCGTTGGATGAATGTGGACATTCCCTCTGATCTGTACTCCTCAACAATCAAGATGCTGATGAGGGATGATGACAAGTGTTTGAGCAGCACTGTTTGTGCAGCCTTGACTATCGGACGCCTGCTGGGTTGGTGGGTAGGAAGGTCAAAATGTGCCACAGTTTGGGCTGCTGAACTACAGACTTTTAATAGTTGTGAGATATTTCATGTCAAATTTTGAAAAGCTGATTGGACAGTCGACCATATTATTTTCTTCTTTACTGAATTTGCGAAAGGCAAAGGACAAATATGATCCATTATGGGTGCACGTGGTCTCAGAGACGGAGGTTTACACCATTACTTTCAGAAATTAAAATCGACTCCTTTGTATTCTCTGTATTGTCTGACTGCCTGCACAATCTGACGGCGATCTCTTGTATGATGAATAATGGAGACAAAACCAGATCAAACTCTGTGTTTGGACTTTTTTTTGCAGAAGATCTACGTGTATCAGTTGGTTCAGTGTTCAGGTTAGACTTTATCTTCATCTACCCCATTCCATTTAGAGTCATCTATTCTCTGTAAAGAGTGTAAGTGTATGTAAGTTTATTAATCATTAACCCACATTGGTGTGGATTCAAAGAGGAGTAAATCAGAGGGTTGCTGATTGTAAATTAGTCTATGAGAAAACATCCTGGGCTCCTCCGATGTGTGACCTCAGTAAATAGTTTATGTTCTAAATCACAAGTTTAAAGTCTTCCCTAATTCCTAATGCTTTTTATTTTTGTAAATTATGGTCTTATTTAGAGTAAAGTAGATGACAAGTCAAGATATTTTGGTCAAACATTAATTAAGCTTCAAAAACCTACTCCACTAGGGGTGGACATTTACAGTCTTAAAGTTATATCACCATATTTTAAGAAAATTAGTAATAATGATATTTATGATGACTAGCAAAAAACAGTTTTTGGTAGGCCTTTAATGCTTCTTCACTTTGCTCATGCATCAAAACACAGATATGTAAATTGATTTATCATATTATTTTTTTTTCATCTTCCTTATATTACTGTATATAGTGAGACTGCTGGCATAAACAGCTGTTCACAAACCCAAAACAAATCAATAATAAATGCATATTTTTATTCCCATATGGAAAATAAATAGAAAAAACGTATAAAAGACTTGCATAAGATTTGGCTTGCTTCATATAGTGAATCATGTAAGGCTTATATGATTTACTCATGAAAGTGGCCACATTTTCATTACTTTCATATATTGTTTTAGTAAGTATCCAAAACATACAAGTTTCATTTATAAAATCTTTCAAGGGATCTTATATCTGTTTTCACTCTTGTATGCTTTTCATACAAGTTTCACACAAGACAGATACAAACTTTATAAGATTTATATATATCTTTTCCATATGGGTTGTTCTTGTTCTTTGCAAGCTACGTATTCATTGAAGACTAAATTAATTCTTTTTAGTGCTGCTGCACTAAAAACAGTTTAACAAAATGCATTTACAAACAATAACGTATACGTAAAGTAACGTAGATATAAGGCTGCTATTCGTTTTGAGACGTTGTAGTTTACTACTGCAAACAAAAACAAAGGCAGTTTCCATTCTTCTTGTCCAATGAGCTACTGTCATTGATGACACAAAATGCTGGTGGTAGAAGGTATAGCACAATAGTACTGACACAGCATAAAATATATTTAAGCACAGAAGTAGCAGTAGCATGTTGGAGTGTTTGGGTCTAACTTTTTCAACCAGTTAGTTAAAGTCCTTCTTTTCCTCCAATTGGATTGGCAGTATATCCTTGGCCAAAACACATGTAACTGCATCAGTATTTTCCATCCGCATTTTGCTCATCCAATTATGTGGAGTGCAACTACTCAGTTTAGGCATTTGTTTTTACTTTTGGAGTGAACATCACGAGATGATTGTATCTTCACTTGACTGGCCTTCATTAACTGGCTGTACTCAATAGTGTGTTTTCGCTTCCAGCAGAATTTTTTGGAAGTCTGGTCTCTTGTTGCAAAACCACCTCCATACTATTGAAATTGCTTCTTTTTTAGGTACTAAGTCGTGCTGACACGCTACTTAAAAAACCCTAAAACTAAAAGCAAAGTGGGAAAATACATTTAGTTAACTAAAATAAAAATTTAAAGTGGACTTTTGAAAAAAAAAAGAAAACTAACTGGAATACCTAACATCCATATAGGGTTTAAAATATTTCCTTCACAGGGGTGGATCTAGAGAAATTTTGCTAGGGTGGCATGGAATATGTACTATATGTGGTTAAAATACATAAAATGCAGAAAGTATACACGTTTCATTTAAACATTGTCTGTAACATTCTTAATAGCTTTAGCCCAAGTAATTAAACATTTCAGTTACATAAAAAAATTTGAATTTGAATTTTTTGTATAACAAATAAGCATGTAGCCGAATAAGTACTAAATCTAGAAAGCTACACAACATAAGGTGGTTCAGTTAGAAATACAAGTCTAACATAAGTTTTAATTGCTACTGATAACAAGAAATAAGGAAGCTATGGGTGAACCATTTTTTAATTGTGGGGCCATTATGCGGTATATTCACTTTAAGAATTTGCATTCAATATTAATTACTAATAGGCTTAACATGTTAATGCTAGCTTATTTTAATGAACAACATTGTCATGTGCAATGGTGGCACTAGGGGTGGCAAGAGATTATTTTATTATTTTGCCACCACAGTAGATCCACCACTGTTATTTCAAATAGAAAGTGCTGTTCCTGTGTCTTTTGTTTGTACATAGAAACTATGTGACTGAGGCTAGTTTGTGAATGCACGCCATTTGTACAAATATAAATTGAACATAATGTTTGCACGTTCATGCGCACATTACACTTACGTTTTAACGGTCATTATTGAGTTCAAGTTTTACAAATTTGCAGTTTTAATTTCCTATCTGGCATGCTTTACGATTCTAGACCAGCGGTCCCGAACCTTTTTTGCGCCACGGACGGTTTGTGTCCGACAATATTTTCATGAACCAGCCTTTAAGGTGTTGCGAATAAATAAAACCAGTGTCGGTACCTAAAACAAGAAGATTTATTCAAAACACGGAAAAAGACCCAGGGAAACAGAGTTAACGATAAAAATAATTTAAAAAAATAATAACGCTAAAAATGGATAAAAACCCTGAAAACCATAAATGTCACACCCGAGCCTCATCTTGCCCAGCCCGGGGGTTGGGGACCGCTGTTCTAGACCATTAACTTAGGTTGAAAGATGGTTACAGCAGATGGCAGAGAGAGGGAAACTTTCTAGACATTTGCATGTTACATACAAAGAACCATGATCACCTTAAAAGTCTGCAAGGATTTGCCATGAACTGTGTGGCTGGTCATTCCTTTGAGGTAAGGTATTGACTTCCCTTTTCAATCACTTCAGTCTCAATTTCTGTGTTCACAATTAAAATTAAATAATGGATTAATATGAATTAATCATTAATTAAATTAAAATTTCTGACCTGTTGCAAAATATTGAAAGCTGTACCCTTTCCTCATTTACTGACAGTATAAATGTGTAGTTTTAAATGCTGCTCCAAGTCATCTTTAATAATAATTTAGCAGTAAATCAGCTATTTGCGGTAGATCAACGTTTTGAAGTAACAAAAAAGATATGTAGAACAATCATTGTAAGTAGTTCATGATAAGAGCACACACCGTGTGGCTATATTATGGATATCATGAGATGACATTTTTTTAATCACATGAAAATCACATGTAGTATTGTGGATGGCCTGATATGGCACAGCCTTAGTGTTGGTGACATCACAGTGGCTACATCCTTTATATACAGTTCTTTGATTGTATTGATTGATATTGCCGATAAGAACTTTCTTCATATAGTAATATGATGTCCATGTTAAAAATTAAGACAATTACTAACTTAATAATGATGTAACTCTACTAATTATAACATTCAAAAAGATATGTATAAGCATCATTTAACAGTAAAAGCTCACAATAATTACTTACTCTGTTGTTTGTGCGTGTGTTGCTGTGCATGTGTGTAGCCTGAGGCTTTCTTACATAACCTATATTTAGACTGAAAGTTATGCTAGACGAACAATGACAGAAACACAATATTCCCCCCGTTTTCAGTCCAAATTCTGGTTGGAGGGGAGACCACAAGAAAATGTTACCATTCAATCACCATTTTGGCTTCTTCAGCATTTCCACATTTCCTTGAGCCTTAAATTTTCCCCTCCTGTGCTACTCCTTCATCAGCCAGGCCAAGGCTTTGTCTAGGTCATTCCACTCTCTTTGCATAGAAATATCCTCTCTAAATTATAAATTTGATAGGAAGTGGATTGAAATGACAAGTGTAATAATTTCCAATGACACACATCTCCATTGAGACCGAGGCTTAATGTAAAAGTGATCAGAGCCAGAGCTATCATCAGGCATTCACATGTCAAGGAAAAAGAGAAAGCTGCATTTAGGGAAAGTGTGAGCAAAAATCTAACATTGCAATGAATAACCTCATAAGGCACTGGGAAACTCTCCACTTAGGTTATTGTGAAGTTAACCAGAATTAGAATTGATAGATATGGACTCAACCTTAATTTTGCGCCATAGATCACAATTTTTATGTGCGTATTTTTTTCCATTTTAAAGTAAGAGGAATCGCCAAGCCTTAAATATCTCACTTCAGAACCCATTAGTTATTGATGCCATATTCGTGCTTACACAGTTTCATACACTCCATCCATGCTGTGGTTCATTGAGACACCTGACCTGCAAACAACTATAAATATGTATTTGCGTCAGCTTGTCTAAAAATAACTGTATTACAATTGAGTATCCTGGAAAAGGTCCAGGCGAGTTGTGGAGCGAGCAGCAGTCAGCATTCAAAGTCCAGAGAGAGACATGGCAGTGTCAAGAAAGTGCAGGCATATCGATAGCTTTGTGGTCAGCAGGAGAGAAAAAAGAACCCACTTCACATAGGGATCCTTTGGGTCAGAGGATGTATTTCTGGAACATTAAGACTGAGGCCAAGAGCTTATTTAAAGTAATTCTCCCATCAGAGCGTTGAAGCTTTAATGATAGAATCCAAGATGTAAAGCTTTTTTTACCATGTTAGATAAAACAAAGATTCAAGATATATCTCAATGTCAACAGTAATTACTTAATAGTCATCTATAGATGCATACTTAAGTTTTCAGCTAGTCAGTAAGTGGGTGCAGATGCCATCTGACTAATAAACAAAAGGAATAAATAAAGAAATAGAAGTGCTGGCATGTGATAACAGTGAATTAAACCAAATAGCTATCTACAGTCCTCTGTCAACTGCCAGCATTGTGGTCTTTGACACTTTAATATGTATTTTATATGATGAATTATAATATTCATATGAGGACTATTAGGCCCTCCTATGAACATTTCATTCTTTTGAGGTATTTCCCAAGTCCTGTTAAACAGAGCACGGAATTTTTAAAACAGCTTTTCCAAACATCCTAATTTTACTTTGGGTGCTTAAATTATTTTACTTTGTGCACAGAAACAAAATTATTTTAAGAAATAAACTTAAAATATGCAAGGTTAAAAATTTGATTTGTCAGTTGGGTCTCATTTTTGCTGGATAACAGCCTTTATCCTGTAGTTTTCAACAACTCTCACACACGTTTCCTTAGCAATCCCAGCTTATTCTTCTTTGGTGAATCTCTCAAGCTCCTCCAGATTTGATGGTCTTCTAGTATGGACCTTGGTCTTCAGTTCATGCAAGAGGATTTTCGAGGTTTTACAGAGTTAGAAGTTAACTTGCTAGTTTCAATTTAAAGGTGATACCTGAATGAGGGATTTCTGAAAACCTTGGAGTCTTTCAACATAAACGAAGGATCATAAAGGATTAAACAGCAGTAACGCGTTACTGCCCATCTCAGCTGGGTAATCGGATTACGTGTTACTGTAATCAGATTACTTTTTCAAGTAACGAGTAAAGTAAGGGATTACTATTGCAAGATTAGATTAGATTAGCTTGCCGTTACTTTCCCGTAGGAAAGCTGCGTTACTGCGTTACTAAAACCGTGACTTTTTTTTGCAAGAATGTCTCATGACAGTGACGTAAGCGAGTGCCACGTTTGTGACAACAGCTGTGTGCAGATCAACAATGGATAATATATCCAGTGCGGGAGAGAGTATGAGCATTCAGCGTTTAAAGTAGAAGTACTGACCTTATTTTGAGTTTGATTCCATAAAAAGTGACAAAAACCCTAAACTTCCAAGCAAGCACCGAGTGCGCTACCACGTAATGGGAAATTCACAGAGAAACTCGCGGATTCTTCAACTGACCGCTGCGGCACACCTGCACCAGGGCAAACATCTACCTACCCCACTCCTGCTTTACAGGTGAAAATAGAGCAACAGGACCGCTAGTCTTTGATTTTATTTATTTTCTGCTGTGTTTTACTTGCATCTATTTGAAAGAGTGAGTGTAAACACAAAAACATATTTTATTTTATGTGCTGGAGTGTGCAGAAAATAGGTTTAAATGTTAAACTAATTTCTTCAAGTCAGAGAATGTTGCATATAATTAAATTTTTGCTTGATGCATAAGGTTAAAAGATTAAAACTAATAAAAACAAGTTTAAGTTTTAAAAAGAGACTTTTCCATTTGATTACATTTTGTATGATGGATTATGCAGAAAAAGTAGAATTGGGCTGAAAGATCTATCACTTTATCACCTATTCAGGTTGTAAATCGTGTTTTTAAAAAGTAACCAAGTAACTAAGTAACTAATTACTTTTGAAAATAAGTAATCAGTAAAGTAACGGGATTACTTTTTTGGGGAAGTAATCAGTAATTAGTTACTGATTAATTTTTTTCAAGTAACTTGACCAACACTGTTAAACAGTAGAAATGTTTGTAGGGTTATTAAAATTATGCTAGCTGGCATATAATGGTGTGCTACCTGGTGGCTACCTACTGAGCTATGGTTAGAATAATAATATAACAACATTAGCAGAGCAAATCCAATAGCTCTATTTGATCCGGAAGCATGTCATCACTTAACAAGCGGATTTAAATTGAGCACATGCTTATGCTTATTTGTTTACGCCGTTTGTCTGTAGAGAGACTGCTCGCACCTCAAAATGACTGCCTCAATCATATGCTGTGTTCTTCTATTTAAACTTTCAAAAATTTTTACTGTTTCTGAACTATTCTACTTTTTCTGATGATAAAGTTCCATTCATTTTGAATTGAGGGCAAGTTCTCTCTCACCTTTCCCCTTTTGGCTCTATATACTGAAAATTATCAGTTCAATCACAACGTAGGATTTCTTCTTCTGTCTATGTTGTGTATTACACATTTTGCACAGCACGCTTTACAGAAATCATTTCAAACTGTATAATAATCAAACTATAAACATTTTCCCATGTAAAAAATGATTGCATACTGCAAAGGGTCACCTTTACTACAATAACAATACAGCAGACACATTCATAAGCCCACATCTTCGAAGTCTGTGCATGTGCTACAACTTCTACCTGAAAATGTATTTTGTGAAAGAAAATACAGAAGATGAAAAGTGTTTCAAACACCATATACATAATATATCAACTACCAATACTAAAACCAGATGCTCACTTGGATGATGAGCGATTAGAGCGATTAGAATCATTCTTGTAAAAACCTAATTCTAATCTGTCTCCCTTTAAGTAATACTATTGCTTACTACATTGACATTTAAAATGAGAGACAATGAAATTCTGTTTAATTACACTCATAGTCGGGGGGCCGTATTATAAAGTGTTAGACACTTCAATAACAGATACTACAGATGTCCCACAGGAACAAATGGAGGAAGACAATAAAAAGGCCAAAAAAGGCTCCCAGGACATTCAAAAGGTTGTCACAAATTTATTTTTGTTACTGACTTTGTTACTGAAAAAGTTGCAGTCAGACAGAACTGATATATTTTAGAGAAATTCACTCTTTCATTTCAGGATCAATGTGAGAGTGGTGATCACTCTTACAGCATGTAAAAAGAAATTTGAGCAGTCACTAAAAAACTGCAGATCAAAGAAAAACTTTACAAAGCAGTTTGCAAAAAACAACAATTCCTCAGGGCTGAGTTTCACAGACAGAGCAAAGTTAAAAACAGTGAATCAGTGGAGAAACCCGTTGATGATGTTGATTCTCTGCTTCAGCCTGCGAGCTCTGTGAGCTCGAAACACTTAAATCAGCTTCAGTGGGCAAATGTTTGGCGTTCACAAAGGCACCTGAAATTCTCCCTGATGTTCTCAGAAGGAAAACACCTTTAACAACAGAATATGATTCACCACACAACACCACTCTGTTTATATTATATTATATTTATATTTAGGTAAAAGTAAAGGTTTTGTTGGCGCTCATGAGATTGTGGTTAGGTACCCAGACTGAGAGCCATAGTCAGCGTAACATGGGCAATTCTTGGCACTCAGACGATAAAAAATCCAGAATTAATAAAAATGCATCCCAGTTGCAGCTTCCCATGCAGTACGTGACTTTTAATGTAAAGCTTAAATTAAAATATTCCTTCATTTTACCATAAAGCTAAGCAATTAAACATGGCTTGCATTTGTGGATGCTCAGAGAACATTCACAGTTGGCTTCTAGAAGAAGTGTGAGGCGAACTCCAGGATAAAGAACTTATTCTAGTGCAAGAAAACCTTCAAAATTTTAAAAAGTACATTCTCAAAGACCTCCGACTGGGTTAAGATTTTAAATAAATCATAACCCAGAATAGCATAATTTAAATTACGCTGTTTACTAGACCAGCGGTCCCCAACCCCTGGGCCACGGACCAGTCGTTTGGTACCGGGCTGCGAAAGTTGAGGCTTGGGTGTGAAATTCATGGTTTTCACAGTTTTTATCGTTAACTCGGTTTCCCTGGGTCTTTTCCCGTGTTGTAGTTGTGTGAAATATTTACACGTTACCATAGCGACCAGAGAGCATTAAGGGGCAGAGAGGAGGATGTTACTCTCAATGTTGTTGGCGCATTTCAGGAGGACGCTGCTAATAAAGTTACACAATTACACAGTGAATTCGCATTTATTATTATATTTACAAAATACCACAGTTTTTGTCTTGGTCGTATCATTCTATTTTGTTGTATTTATCCGCGACACCTTAAAGGCCGGTCCATGAAAATATTGTCAGACATTAAAACGGTTCGTGGCGCAAAAAAGGTTGGGGACCGCTGTACTACACTATGCAATTACTGGAGAAATTGTAGCTGGGTTATTGTGTGTAGAAAGTAGGGATGGGCTTGCTAATCAACTAGATTACGACACGACTAATCGCTGCTATTTTAACTAGTCAATACCAAATATACTGGTTATTTAATTGTTAACATTTCAATTGACGCCCAATGCCAGTAATTTGCTTTGTCATTAGATGCCTGCATAACCTTTGACAAATGCCATAAATTTGTTACTCTCGACTTGATTGTTCTTTTAAAAGCGAAAGAATGAGATCACAGATACAAGCAGTAGAAATGAGCTTTCTCTGAGGAGTGAATGGGCTTTCCGTTAGCAAAGGGTGAGACGTTCAGTCATTCAAGAGAGGCTCAGAGTAGAGCTGTTACCGCTCCACATCAAAAGGAGCCAGCCCGCCTACTGGGTAAGGTGTTCCAACCAGGTATTTCCTACAGGGAGAAGGCCCCAAGGTCGATCCAGGACACGCTGCAGACATTATAGCTATTGGCTGGCCTGTGAACGTCTCTATTTTTAACCGGATAAACTAGAGTAGGTGGCTGGTGAGAAGGAGGTCTTGGCTTCCTTGCTTAGACTACTGCCTTCGCAACCATAACTTCACATAAGTGGAAGAAAATGACTGGATAATTTACTGTTCTGTTATTTTAGATTTGAACTTATACTGACTATCAAATGCTTCAAGGAAATATAACTTCTACATACCTCATTCAACAAGTTTCACACAGAGGAAACAGAGCAGAGGAGGTTTAATCACTGATTGACCCTACTGCCACAGTGTTACAATAAGCAAATCTGTACAACCAAATCTTAGACCTCAGGTTAACAGAGAATACAACTCACAGAAGTAAAAAAATATCATTAATTCAGTGGCATTCATATTTAAGGTTGATTTTAAAAAGTGCTCAAAGTGAAATAAATGCTGCCTTTATTTCTCTTAGTATACAGTTAAACTGGACTTTTTACCTTAGAGCAACCAACTTCTAAAAGTTTAGTTAAACTGTCTAAAAATGGGATTTTTCCTTTGCTTTCTTTTGCTCATGTGTGTCTGTAGGGGTGTGTGTGGTCTGGTCCAGACATTTGGGTTTTCCTTCAATCCAAATGGGCCTTTTGGGGCTACCGCAAACGCAAGCATGACCAGTCCACTTTCTGGAAAGGTGATGAATAA
>NW_005187459.1:795932-827524 GCF_000239375.1 Pundamilia nyererei
TATATATATCAAGAAGATATGTAACGACACCTGTAATTTTTGTTCCACCCCCCCCCACACACACACACACACACACACACACACACGTGTGTGGTGTGAGACTTGTCCCGTTTTTGACTGGTAACATATGAGTTGCTGTGCTACGTAAAGCTCAGCCTGAAGCCTAATCTGCCCGGAGACAAACAGATTCAAACTCTGCTCCGTGGCGGATAATTTTATTGTCCTCGCATTGTCTTCATTCTTTGTGCCAACGCTGTATGCCAGTCGATATCAAACTGTCTGCCAGTCTGGCTCAGTATGAGACGCGAGTCTCACTCCGCAACTTGTGCCTCTCCTCCCCAATCCCTCCTTCACCCCGGAATGCAATAAATGTCCGGCCATCATTTATTTTAATTCACTCCCCTCTTGCACAGATGAAATGGATTCGTAACCTTGTAGGACAAGGACGTGCATGCCGTCTGCCGTCAGTTGCTGAGTTATTCTCTATTCTTCTAGCATAGAAAAAGAGAGAGAGAGAGGGAGAATGAGAGAGCTCGAGAAAGAGGCCCAATGATGAAGAGAAATAGTCTGGCATGCAAATTGCCGGCTGCCATGTCCAATGAGGAGGCCTGGCGGAGACTGTCACCGTAGAAACTCTGGACAGGGTTAACGAGGGAGAGACAGACAGGAAGACAGGAAGAGTCTGAAAAAACTCAGAGTGTGATTTATTTGCCAAATCAAGGCACGATGAGTGGATTATGGGTAGACTAATGAGAAAGAGTGTTTAGGGGATAGCTAATTGAACGTGACCAAGAAGGGGAATGCTAAGAGCAGGCAGAGATGGAGACTAGGGTGCCGTATGTCATTCATGCTGGCAGTAGCTTAGCTCGCAGCATGGAAGTGTAAGAGTGAAGCGAAAGGTGGGAAAAAAGAAGACAATAGAGCTGTAATACTATAATATTATTCACCTGTCTGCTCATTTTTTTTTCTAATTTATATATAACACATTTAGTGTATCGAATATTAAAATAAGTAAATAATAATTAAATAAATAAACCTGCATTCACAATTTGTAAAGGCCACAGTAAATATTAAACGTACTACTGAAAATGACTGTTTCCATGTTTAGCTCTCGTCCTGCACGATCTCTTTAGTTCTGTATGAAGAGATGAACTTTAACGTTATGCCTCACTTGTTAAAAAAGCTGCTTCTCATGTTTAATATTTGACTTTGAGCATTTTAAAATACCGAGGACCGTTAGCTTACGTCTGATATTCCCATGTTCGGATTACTCACGCCTTTATGAAGATCACGTTTCAGTGTTTTGCTCTGAATGTGAGATTAGAACAACAACATCATTTGGTAATGAAATGGAGACTTTGCTTTCCTTGAACTGGATCATAACTAGACACCCAGCAATGCTGTAACGCCCACTAGAGGGTAGTATTTAACTACAGGCAGTATTTAATATCTATTTCTGAATTCTAAACTATCTGCACTGTCTACTGCATGCGTGTCTGTTTTTGGAGTTTGGTAAAATTCTTTACCTTTTTCTCCCACAATCATTGACCCACTTAAAAGCTTATTATTCTCACAAAACACTGAATATTTCTTCTTTTATTAAAAATTCTTAATCATGTATTTATGAAACCTCTGCCTGCTGACGGTTATGCGTGTTTTTGTCCAATGATCCCAAATAGTTCTTGTTTTGGTTTTATTTTTTGTAAAAATCTTGTATCACTAAACATTGATATTTTTAATATCCATCCTACGTGAACTTAAATGGAAACAAATAAGACCTGGTTGCTGATTTAAAGCAGATCACTGCTGTTTCAAAATCACTTAGAAGCCATGTGAAACTACTTAATCAGGAGCAAGAATCCCAATATTTTTAAAAGGCGTGATATGACTCCCAACTGTCACCACCTGCTGCTGTAAATATTTAATTTTAAGATCTCTGCTCATGCTGTGTTTACACGCTTTGTACTATTCCGGTTTCTTCCTCTATAACGATCTTGTAGAACATAAAAGAGACTTTTTAAGTTAATAAACATAACTTTTGTCTTCTTTTGTTGAAATCTTACTAGAGGCTTTTAAATTTGACCCCACATTTAGCTTCCACGTATACAAATTATTAGCCCAGCCTCTCAGCAATTTAAAACATCAGTTTCCTTCCCTTTCGCTGAATGCAGAGCCTCATAGTGATGACATATCCTTTGTTTGTCCACTGAAGTCCTTGGAAATGTTTGTGTTGCATCCATCTGATCGTGGCTGCATCCCTCTCATTTCATGAGTGCAGCCGAACACACATTCGAAATGGGTTTGGACACAAATTGGATTAATGTTTGCAAGACATCTCCTAAAGTGTTTCCACCTGTAATGTTGTTTGCAGATGCACTAAATGAGATGTCTCAGCGGGAGCGAGCATCTCTGTATGCAGAGCTAACAGAGGGAGGCCTGCACCAGGCTGCACTGTGACCCTCCTGATGCAGCGTCTGCATCCTGGCTCCAGTTTCAACAGGATGTAGCGTTCAAGGTAAGGGACAACATGGGAAATGTGATTACATAGTTGCCTAATGTAAGGGAATCACATTTGGTTTGTGTGCGACGTTTGATTGTGCCTTTCTCTGCTGGCAAACTTTAAAAAGAAAAAAAAAAACACAATGCAGATGTGAACAAGGGGGAGCAGTCGCTGTTACTGCCCAATCTAAGGAAGTGTGTTCCCTTGAAAGCACCAAGCGTATCTCACTGCAAGAGATGCAGAGGAAGAACTATTCGAAATAAATCTTCTGTACATTTAAATTTAGCCATAATACTAAAAATAAAATGAAAACTGGCCTTAGAGAGTGTAGACTGTGGGCGCGTTGCAGGATTATGATGTAAGACGTCTATTGAAGGAAAAGACTTTCCTAAACAAGATGAATGAGCAGTATCGAGCTCAAGCTTGACAAACGAGGGCTGAAGTGTCGCAAGTGTTTTATGACGCTCCCTCGGGGTCCTTATCTCTCATAACCTCTGACCTCTCGACCTTTTAAACCACAAGGGTGATTACAAGTAGCCAGCCAGTGGAGTAAGTGCTATACTGTTACCATTCTCTTGCACTCAAACCTCACCCTGCTGTCCAACTGCTACTGCTTTATGCAGTGGTTATGCATTTATTTCAGACTGGAAAATTTAAAACATGAAGACAAACTCTGGTCTTTGATGTGCAGTAACAGTAACTGGCCCTAAAGATACAGTTCATCACCTCAAATTTTCCAAAATAACAAGACTAGGTTGCTGGTGTCAGTGGATTTGAGGTGTTTATGTGTTTGCAGGCGAGGTAGCACACGTAGCAAACTCCCAGCTGCCGTCTTAACCGGTCAGCAGAGTGACGAGCAGAGGTCTCACTCACCACTCATCCACCACGTCTGTCATGTGGCAGAGTGTGATACCCGTTCCCCATGAGACGTGTAACAGTGTAGCACCGGCATCCCTCACTGGCTCTGACAGCAACAGCAGCACTGACCGCTAAAACCATGGCACATGAAGCATTTTATTAAATGCCATCAAAGTGAAAGAGCAGTCGGCTAAAGCAGGGTAGCCTTTGGGTTAAGCTTCAGAATAAATACCAGCTGTAACAACGCAGCTACTCGTGACCTCGTTGACACAATATTTGATTTTATTTGCGCTTGTTTTCTAACGGGATGAATTTTCGGGGAGCACGGGTTATTGATGTCCGGGTGTTTTTCAGTGGATGCAAGGGTAACCGGCTGCTGGAGACGTACTGTATATCATTTTGTGTAACATTGCAGCCCGAGATTAGTGAGGGGTCCCTGGGGTCTCACTCGTCACTCCATTTCCTAAATTGACAGCTGGAGAAACTCTATTCCACCGGACGTGATAAACGACACTGGGCGTCGGAGGAGAGCGTCGCAGAAGAGAGAAAGGATTGATAAATGAGGGAGGTTGGAAAGAATCAGGGCAGATGAAAGTTGTTGGGCAGTGAGAAATGACTGACAGCTCATTATGAAAATCCAAGGAGGGAACCTAACTTGTTCAGCCACTCCTTTTTACTGTGTTTTCTTGTCTTTTTCCCCGTTTGAAATGCACAAAACGCAGACACAAATGTGCACTAATATGAGTGCTTTTAGTTATCTGGAAATGTTCCTTTTTTGGCGTCTGAGAAGGAGGAAAAACAGAAATTCTAGTAAAATTTAAGAAAAACCTGAAAGTCTTGTTTAATAAAACACAAATAGTTTAGCGTTGTTTTTTTACACTCATCGGTGGCAAGCAACCAGATTTCAGGACTGGTTGCTGTTTTTGGTTAATTGGTCCACTTTTATCAACCTCACCTCACCCAGCTTTTGAAGGTTTCCACCTTCTGTAGGTTCAATACTTTCCATGTCCGTCTTTAATCACACGAGCAGGTGTTTGAGCTGGACAGAGGTTATTGTTTTGGCAGGAACATTCTTTTTTTTTTTTTTTTTTTTGCATTGTTCATTGCTGTATAACCCCCTTGTCATTTACATTTAAATCATATAAAAAGCTACCCAAGTCACCCATGAGGACACTAGAAAGCTCAAAGAAACCCCCGAGAGTGCCAGTTGGCAGTGCTTTATTGGGTATTTTCCCTCAGTACTCTTACTAGCTTCTTGCAACCTCACTCAATTTAGTTGTTTTAGCCCCCTATGGCCGTGTTGCTGATTTTGAATAAGTGCTCAGGGCAAGAGGGGTCAGCTGCAATTTCAGCTGTAGCTAAACTGGTCTTTTCTAATGTGAGATCTGAGGTGACTTTGACTTTTGATTAATGACAGTTCTCCAAAGGACATCTCACCAGCAAAAACTTTCCACAGCATGAAAATCACTTCCAGTAAAGAAGAAGAAGAAGAAAACATCTATATCTTTATGCATACACAATCCAGCAGCGACTGACTGCATTCAATGTGAAATAGTACCCAGGTGCCGTTACAGGAGGCAAACAGTGAAAGTGTTTGTTATTAAAATATTTGTACTTTTTGGGCCCCAAAGGCCCACTATGCTTTTTCTCACTTATGCATATTTCCATTATAGTGACATCAAGCAAACAGAGAAACGCTGCTGCCGCCTCACTCCTGTTCTCTCTCGAGTGCTTCTCTCACAGGCTGTGAAAACAGCAGCCCCAGGGAATATTCGTATCCCATGAGCCCTTGGGGCAGAAGGCCCGAGGACACGCTGTGGGGATGTATTGAGGGGTGTTGTGGGAAAAAAAGGAGAGCTGAATATCTCAATATGATGACTATAGATAAATGTAAAGCAGATAGTTGTTGAATAAAATTGGCCCATTTGGGATTTTAGCAAAGAGATTAAGAGATAATGGGAAAAAAGGTACTGCAGTATAAATAGTTAGACCACAAGCAGATGTGCAAGAAGACCTATAATATTGGAGCTTTTGAAAAGGCAATTTATAGTCAGTTGGCTTTTTTAGAAAATGGCATTTTAACACACGATCCACAGACTGAGAAAAATAAATGGTGCTTCTAAGCCTTCTGATCTCAGCAGCTGGCAAAGTTATAGTATGCCTATTATTGTCCCTGAATGTGTGAATGAATGGTGTTTCTGAGAAAGAAACCAGGCTGCTTGTGAGAAAACATTACTGGTAACTTTATTAGGTACACCTGCTCATGCACTTGTTAACACAAATATCTAATCGGCCAACTACATGCCAGCATCAGACAGGACAACCTGCTGATGTTCAGACAAAGCATCAAAATTGGTAGGAAGGGTGATTTAAGTGACTTTGAATGTGGGAGGTTTGTTGTTGCCAGAGGTGCTGGTGATAGTATTTCATGATGATATTTTCACACACTACCATCTCTAGGGTTTTTACACAGAATGGTCCAGTAAAGAAATATCCAGTGAGTTGCAGTTCTTTGGGTGAAAGTGCCTCAGAGGTCAGAGGAGAATGACAACAACCAAAGTATGCAGAAGAGCATCTCTGAATGCACAACATATTGAAGCACGTGGGCTACAGCAGCTGAAGACCACACTAGGTTCTAACCCCATCAACTAAGAACAGGAAACTGAGGCTACAGTTCACACAGGCTCAACAAATTTAGACAATAGAATATTGAAAATAAGTTGGTCTGCTGCAGCATTCATCTCTTAGGGTTCAAATTTGGTGTAACATCTTGAAAGCATGGATTCATCCTGCCTTGTATCAACAGTTAAGGCTGCTGGTGGTGTTGGTATGTTTGTGTTGCAGATATTTTTTTTGCATACTTTGGGCCTGTTATTAACAGTAGAAGATTTTTTAAATGCGACAGGCATAGACAGTATAAAGCATGGTCATAGTTTCTGGGCTGCAAAAATGAAACTAATGTTGAAGCGCTGTAAACCTGCATTTGATCTGAAAGCCACCAGATGGCGATAGTCATGGTTGAAAGAAGACTTAAGGCCTATGGGGAAAGGGCTTTCTGTCCTGCTGCCTTGACCTTTTGTAAATACTTTCCTGCTGAGTATATGGGCTCAGTCACTAATTTCGGATCATACCAAAGTCTATTTTTAAATCGTTAAATGTAATATGCTTGAAATTTTAAAAGATGAAAGTTTATCTGTGGAATGCTCATTGGCTAATAACTTGTAATTGATTGGTTGGTAGCCATTGAGGATGTAGTTTGACAGTTAGACCTGCCCCTCCTTGTCACATCTGGTTTTCTTTAAACCAAGATGGTGACAGTGGAAATACTAATCCCCCCCCCCAACCGGTCGCAGCAGATGGCCGTTCCTCCCTGAGCCTGGCTCTGCTGCAGGTTTCTTCCTGTTGAAAGGGAGTTTTTCCTTCCCACTGTCACCAAACAGTCAACAAAGCGCTTGGTCATAGGGGGTCATAGTATTGTTGGGGTTTTCTCTGAGAAATGTTTGCAGCGCCTTTTTAATTAAAAGAGGGTCCAACCTGGTACCGGGATGGTGTACCTAACAAAGTATCCAGTGCATGTATGCTGTGTGTAAAGCAAGGATTCCTCATCAATTACTTTTAGAGTGATTTGTTGAGTCAATGTTATGATCCCATAAATATGCACAAGGTCAAATGATGTGGAAAGGTCATGAAAAATGAAGCAATGGGTGGACTGGAGTCCATTAACATTAAATATTTGTGAAACAGGTTCACCCATCACCACAAATACTTCTGCTCAGGGTTTGTGAACCAGACCAAGAGCTTTACCAGAAGCAGGACTCTCGGACTGTGGGACAAATTCTCTGTGTCTGTACTCTCGTGTATGATCTTATTATCTGTCAGCCAATTTAACAGAGAGGCCTCTGGGGAGTGACAACGGGGATGTAGGGGGAAGAGGAGGGGACGCCCTCATACACACACATCCACGGACAAACACACACACACACACACCTCTGCTCTAATTCACACTGACCTCTGTGGCCTCTCCACTATGCCTGTTTTTGTATTTGATAGAAAAATCGATAGGCTTACTGGCAGAGAACAACCTCCATGAAGAATTAAAGCAAGAAAAGTGTTGGTAGTGGTCAGTCGTTTCTCTGCAATATTTTTCTGAAATATATGGTTGATTCCAGAAGAGCACTGTGTATTTTCTTAGATTAAGACAGAATGGCTTCATAATGGCTGCGATCTTAATTCAAAGCTATGAATTGTCATCAAACCATGTTAACTCAATGCAAATATATTCATCCCTGTTTTCTGCACTTTTCTCAGAGTGATGCTGAAAAACAAGCTTTTAGGCTGGATTATTACAATTCACTATTATAAAATTGTGCTCCCTGAAAAAAATCTTCATTTGATCCAAAACACTGCAGTGAGAGTATTGACAGGGACTAGACAGAGAGATCATATTTCAACTAGTTTGGCTTCTCTTCACTGGCTTCCTGTTAAATCTATAAGTGAATTTAAAATTCTTGCCCTCACATACAAAGCATTTAATAATCAGGATGAGCATCATATCTTAGAGACCTTGAGTTTCCGAAAGTAGAATGGGAGGCAGAGCCTTTGGCTGTCAGGGCTCCCAACCTCCCAGTTTTGATTCAAGAGACAGACACCCTTTCTACTTTAAAGGTTAGGCTTAAAAATGTCGGTTTTGATAAAGCTTATACTGAGGGCTGGATCAGGTGACCCTCAGCCATCGCTTAGTTATGCTGCTTTAGGCTCAGACTGCACAGGGACTTCCCAGGACACACTGAACACTTCTTCTCCACTTCCATCTTTACACTCCACATGTGTTTAGATTCCACTACTGCATGTGATTGCATTAGGTCTTCGCTTTTCCATCATTTATCTTTGTCCTGTATACTCGCCTTTTTTTCCTCTTCTGTTTTCCCTTCACCCCCAGCTGGTCACAGTAGATGGCTGCCCCTCTCTGAGCCTGGCTCTGTTGGAGGTTTTCTTCCTGTTAAAAGGGAATTTTCCCCTCCCAGTTTTGCCAAGTGTTTAAACGGGGTCCTGTGTTTGCTGGGGTTTTTCTCTCTAATATTTCAGGGTCTTTACTTTAAAATCAAAGCCACCTGTTGTTGTAAATGCTCATATATATATATATAAAATATATTTGTATTGAACTGATTTTAGTAATAGTTTGTTTTTATATTTTCATGTCAGCTTTCCTCATCTCATGAAAAACAAAAAATTGGATAGCTCTTCTTGGATGGGAAAGTCAATTCCTTTTTAGCCTCAGATTCATATTTGATCAAGAAGTGGACTTTGTTGTGCTGTAGTTGAGTCACAAATGCGTCAACTAGGAAGGCTACCAGATATTGAAATGTGCATCGATCGTATTTTTTGAACTAATGCCAGATTTTACTTGGTTGCCAGTTGCAGTGCTAAAAAAAAAAAAAAAAAAAGACTCGCCTTTCATAGAAGACATCCAACTGGGTATTGGTAAAAAAATTTGAGGTCAGTCAGTGGTCTGAATCTTACATGCACTAAACTATTTGAAAAATTAACCACTTTTATGGCTGCATGGACCAGTAATGAGTTTCGGAGCTATAAATCCCAGAACAGTTACAACCTATTAGGAAACATTTGCTTGTTTACTCATTCAGCCATCATAGAGAAATATGTTAATTCAAATTGTTTTCTATTTATTTTATATTTTTTGGTCTCTACCAAATTCAGAAGTATAGGTGAGTCTAGTTTGCTTCCAGATGTTCACTGATTTTATGGTGCAGACCTTCACATTTAACTGAAAACAGCTAACTTCTGTTTCCAGAAATGGCAACATGAAAGCGATGAAAGCGATTGTGGCTCAGGAGTTGGGCCTTGTAATCGGAAGGTTGCTGGTTCGAGCCCCGGCTCAGACAGTCCCGGTCGTTGTGTCCTTGGGCAAGACACTTCACTCATTGCCTACTGGTGGTGGTCAGAGGGCCCGGTGGCGCCAGTGTCTGGCAGCCTCACCTCTGTCAGTGCGCCCCAGGGTGGCTGTGGCTACAATGTAGCTTGCCATCACCAGTGTGTGAATGGGTGGATGACTGGATGTGTAAAGCGCTTTGGGGTCCTTAGGAATGGTAAAGCGCTATACAAATAAAAGCCATTTACCAAAATGCCCCAGAAATTAAATATGTGGATGGAACAGGTAAACAATGGGCTGAAATCTGTTACAAAGGGAGCGGCTGAGTTGGGTGTACATTTGCACAGTTTTTTTTCCAGTTCTTTGTTATAAAACTGATCAATGTTGCTTTAAAGAGCAGTATTTTTGTGACTGCAGACCCCTGCTGATGCTCTTTATAGGTTTCAGCTTAGTATTAAAGTTTTATGTAAGCATTAGTTGTTGTTTTTTTGTTTAGTTTTCATTTTCATTGTTTTTTGTGTTCTTGTTCTTTTTGTGCAGTTTACTTATTTTGATGTTTTGTATTTTCCCATAGTTGGAGCTGCACTTGATTTTTTACATTTATAGTAACATGCTACAGGATTTGTAGTTTGATTGACGTTGGACTTTTTAGACCAGATTTGTGTAACCAGGGGGAAACAGTTTCATTCACATTCATTAGATCACATCTGTGTCCAAGCCATGTTCAAGCATGCACTGCAACACTGCAACTTTTCTAGGACTCTTAGCCAGTAGAGGTGCATGTGAAAATGTATATATCAGGTCATTTAGATCGGGCATTATAGCCATATGTTATCCTGGTTTACAGAAATGCAGTGCATTTGCTGCTGCTGAGTGGGTTTATGTGCTGCCTTCTCTACACATCTGCAAAAAGGACAACTGTGAAAAATGTCTCTGACCTGCTTCATGGGTGAAAACAGTTTAAGATGAGTCAGATATTTTACAGTGTTAAGTCTTTTTGCAGATGCTTGGTGTGTAAACTGTGTCATCAATAATATCTCACAACTTTTTGTCACATATTAGGGAACAGATAATACACCAGTACCAACTAAAGTCAAGTATTTTTTTAAATAGCACACTGGGCAAACAGAGGTGCAAAAAAAAATCTAGACTAATAAATTATGTTTTAAAAGCAAGCATTAAAAAATATAATAGAAATAACTAAGCTAATGTCGTTCAAGATATTTTGTCCAATTTGGCTTCACTCTGCTATTAATTAGGTTGTCAGTGTTGTTTTACACATAGTGGCTCCATAGTGTAGTGGTTTGTATGTTTGCCGAACGAATGCAAGATGCCAGCAGGAGATGCAAATCCCTTTCATGTTGTATCAGGACGTGCATTTGACACAAAAATCTGCCAATTCAAACATTTGGAGCTGCATTCTGTGGTGACCTCTGTGTGAAGGAGTGAGCAGCTGAAAGTAGCTTTAATATAAACTGCACATCAGTCACATGAAATCAGCAACCTTAAGTTTGGACTTTTATCAACTTTTTTTATAAGGACTGTGTGTGTGTGTGTAAATGTGTGTGTGTCTGTATCTGCCTTTTGGTTTCTTTTGTTAGTTTTTCCAGCCTGAGTTGGTGGGATTATTGCCAAGGACCCATGAATCCATCCTGTCCTGGACGCATTGGGTAGTTCACACACACACACACACACACACACACACACACACACACACACACACACACACACACACACATATATATATATATTTGTCATATATTTGTTCTCTTATGGGGTTTTAACAACCTACTGACTAACCAGTTTTAATTTCATTTTTACTGTGTTTTTTTGTTTTGTTTTGTTTTTCTTACTGATTGTTAGTGGGGTTTTTTTTAATGAAAACAAGACAATAAGAGGACCAAAACTTTGCTAAAATGTATTGAACTTCTAGTCAGTGAATAAAAAGGAGATGAAAATGTTTTGGAGAGACGAGATCCAACCAGAACGAATGAAGTTGTGGAAAAAGGCGGGATGAGTTTGGAAGTGATCCAATCAAAAGTAATCTCCTTGTGTCATAAGGTTATCTGCAGCTGACAGAGTGTGAGAGATATTTATTCGACTAAAACTAAAACAAAATAGATGTCCACATTAACACTGTGAGTAACAAACACAAACCCTAACTGGGATTGTGCATAAACTTGTATAGCTGCAACAATGTGAACATGTTTTTTAGCCTTGCTATGATCTATTTTTATCACCGCGATGGTGATGTTGCTGCTTTTGTTGATTACAGCGAAGCACATGGATGGCATACAGCGTGAAGTCGCTTTAAATGTTAGCCTGTGCATTTAATTAGTATAGAGAGCGTATCTGGGTTACAGTCTGACGACACGTTTACATTTAAGAAGGTGCACTACACCACATGTATGCATCATCCACGCTGTAGTCTGTCTGCTGTAACAGTCAATTTTTCCCCCAAACCGCGGCCGCCGAGCCAAGGTCAAGCAGCGTAGACAGGCCTCTCTCATGCCAGTCTTGAGGCCATTCTGAACAGATGTTGGCACAGCCAGCTGGACATGGCGACCTTGAGGAAATCTCAAAGGGGTCTTCGTTGGCAGCATGGGCACCAACTCTCCCCCCCTGGCAGAGGAAACCCAGTGCAGTAGCATATAAGCAAGCGATATGTACATATGTGTGTGTGTGTGTGTGTTTGTGTGCGTGCGTGCTTGTGTGTGTGTGAGCCTCTACACAAACCAGCATTGTGTGTCATTCAAGCTTCAGTGAAAAGGTACCAGTGAATCAATCACATGCCCTGTGTAACACCGCACTAAATGAAATTCAATGGACTGATTGAGTGAGTGATGGATGATTCACATACATACAGCCAGAATTAAGTGATGGAGAAACACTCAGACGCAGAGTGGAGGAGGTGAGGGTTGGTTAGACCTCTGAGGACTACATGCTGGGTGTGTGTGTTGCTCTGTAAATGTGTGTGTGTGTGTGTGTGTGTGTGCGAAGGGAAAAAATGTAGATGTAGCGTATAGACTCTGAAGGCTGAGCACCCTGAGGAGCGGCTATGTTCGTACCCCACATCTGCCCTCCCAGGATGCAGCAGAGTGTGTGTTTACTCGTCTGTGTGTGCGTGTGCTCATGTGAGTGTGCGTGGTTGCCATCTGGGCAGAACATCAGGGGTACGCCTGGACTGCACGGTGAGCCAGTCCACTTTTAATCTGCCCAGCACCCTCTCCCCACCAACGAAGGTCACCGCCTCGGCAAGGACAGTACTGTCACCCCTGTAACACTAACAGCAGGGGTCGGCGCTGGCTATCCATAATAGATGGCAGCTGGCTTTAGTGTACGTCTTCACTTTGCCTGGGGCAGCGGTGTTCGCCCATCTTTCATTCCCACAACTCCGCTGAGCTAATGTGCTGTGTTAATGCTTGTGTGAATCAGGAGGAGTGCTCAGTCGTGTGTCTCCCCCGTAGCTACCGAGCGCTCGTGTCATTGCCAAAATAGGACAGAAGGTGCTTCAACAAAGGAAACATTCATCTGGAGGTATCGCAGCGTGGCAACAAAATCAACCTAAATACATTAAGAGTTCACAACTCCAACTAGAAAGAGAAGTGGGATGGGATGAACTTTTACGGGACATCATGCCTTTGGTGCACAGTTTTTTGTTTTTTCTGTGTGTGTTATTTTGGTGCAGTCATCTGAAAGTTTTCAAACTTAGATGTACCATTTGGAAAAAAGCACAAGTCCTAGTTTGACAGCACTTTATGTTAAGTGCCTGCACAGTCAGACTCACCCATCAAATATGATTTGCACGCGCAAGTTTTTTTTTTTTTCAACTTGCCAGAGAGACCAAAACCATTTTAAATGCAAATGACCTAAATAAGATTAGCGAGGTAGGCAGTCCGCTCCCTGTTAATTATCACACGCAGTAGTCAATTAACAACGCTAACGATGGGACACTTAGTGTGCGTTAACCCAATTTACCACGGCTGAGAGCCGGGTGGACACAGTTGCAAGGGGTAAGTTGAGGTGGGGTATGGAGGAGGAGGAGGAGGAAGAGGAGGGGGTTGGAGGTCGCATCTTTATTGAGCTCTACCCCAATTACAGCAGCTCAGAGGTTAGGGAGCTCAGGAGGCGAGTTTAGCTCTTTGCTTTGCGAAAGAAAAGAAAAAAAAAAGAGACTCTTCAGTGATGCTAAGTGGTTTCTTTTGGTCTATTCTCGCCACCAGGATGTGGAGTTGGGCACCATGTGGGTAGAAGGAGGAGCTGGACTCATTCGGGGGTAATTAGGGTGTGCTAGACAAGATGCTCCTCTACGCTTAACAGCATTATCCATGGCAGGGATTAAGGCATGCTCTGATTTAACAGTTGTCACTAGACCTTGGCTGCGAGTGGCATGGGTGACTGACAGGTCGAAACCAGGATCTCATTTGCGCGTCTGGGAGTGTGCACATGTGGTACCTGTTCACCTCAACGTTCGTGTTTGTCGTGGTGGTGTGATGAAAGGATGGGTAATCACATTTTGAATTTTGCCTCTGCAGCCTCAAAAACTTTTTTTTTAAGAGACACTATTTTACATTTAACCGTCTGACAAAAATTTACCAGTGCGGCTACTACCACAATACACGGTTACCATGTTTTTATTTAATTTTTTTTTTTTTTTAATTGAGTGTGCAGCTTTTCCAGCGTCACATACCAAGTCATAAATATAAATATGATCATACAATGAGATTAAACTATTATAAACAGCCGTTTGGTTTTGGACTTCAGACGGCATTTATCGATCATCTAAAGACAGCACTGATAAAACTGATCTTATTTTTTGCACTTGCACTATTTTATACAAATATAAAAAAATGATGTCATTATTGGTACGCAGTGAGGCTCAGCTTTGTTTTTAAAATGTGCCTCTTCTTTGATTTTAAACCTGATGTTTTCAGGATAACTAGCAAAAAAGAACAAAAATAATTTAAAAATAATAAAAAATAATAATTCAGAAGTCTTCTTAGTTCTTGGCTAACGATAAAAAAAATATTCCAAACCTGCTAAACAGTGTTTTTCACATCCCTGTGAGTTTCTACCACTTTGTGGACTTTTGAAGTATCTCCAGCATGCCAGCAACAGTCCATTGGTATGAAACACTCGCTCACTCTCCCAAAGTCCATGCGGTGACATTCAGGCATCTCTATCAGATGCTCTCTCCACAAAATAACACATCTGCCCCGCTAACATAAATCATCATCACACTCTTGACCTGCCCACCCATTTTCATCTGTGTAACCAGAGCTCTGAGCGTCAGCAGGAAGTGTATTGGTGTGAGCGGCCTATTGATAATTGATCTGGCGCCATTGATCCCAACCTAGCCTAGCCTCTGTCCTTCTACAATTCCACTCTTTCTTTTTGTAATCTGTTTAGATTCAGGGGGACATCTTTTGACTCTAATATCCCTCCGTGGAATATGCACGTAAGCTCTGATAGTGGGAGAAAATAGCGGTGCTCTTTTGTTTAATGTCTTTATTATCAGGTAACACATCAGGTACCTGATAACAACAAGTTGACTTCATTTTTTAAAATTTATTTATACACATTTTAAGTCTTTGTAACAATATATATATATATGTGTGTGTGTGTGTGTGTGTGTGTGTGTGTGTGTGTGTGTGTGTGTGTGTAATAATATATTCTTTTCATGAAAAAACTTTACTACCTCCTCTTTAAAGGCTTTTCACAATAATCATACTCGTGCATTTCTGTAAGTAATCAAATAATAACGTGCAGTTGATAGTAATTCTAATCTCTAGACATATAGAATATTTTAATGCCACATAAATTCCTACTTTACCAAGAAGAAAATGGTTAAATATTTATGTTACAGAGTTCGATCTTGATCTCTCTATCAGTGGCACAAATGGGCGACAGTAAAAGTCACAAGTGCATCATGAGCAAATCAATATACACGTAATTTACAAACTACAAGGCAGCTAATCAATGGGTATAAAAGTATATGAAATATACATTACAGGAATTGGGCTGCGGCGCTAACCACAGACTTTAATAAATAGTTAAGCCATTTATTTTTGTCAGTATTGATTATTCAATCCCGAGAGTTCAGCAGAGTCATCTATCTTCTCCTCCCCTTTTCACTCAATCTTCCTCTGAGAGCTGATTTATGATCTTTTGGGTCAGATGAGCAGCTGCTGGTTAAGACACCTTGGACATGCATAAAAGAGATATGAAGTAACGAGGCCCAAATGGGATTTTTAAAAAGTGGCTTCCCTTGTTTGAAATTGTTAATTAAGAATTTAATACATTCCTTTTGTATGTGGTTTAAATAGATGAATGTAACATTGGACTCGTTTAATTTCCAATTTTTAGTTACTAGTTAAGTAAAAAAGCTGCTGAAATTTATGTGGCAATAACAACACCTGGCTAATGTCACAAGGTTCTGCATTTTTATTAAGCCCTTTAGTCTTTTTTAAAATTTTCATCTTCTTGCCAACTTCAGATTTCCCATCTTTGAGCAGCCATTGCTTGTCATTAGAATAACAAATGCACCGGGGCTTCTGATTTAGTGTGGCACTCTGCCCTGTGATGTATATTAATACCACAGCTCTGCACACTTTACCCAGGGTTCATCTTTCATCGGCGTAAAAAAGGTGGAATTGAAAAGCAGTCCTTGTTTTTGCGGGAATCTGTATCATAGTCATTTATTGTGTCATGAGACAGGGCAACCACTCCGCATGTCCTTCATTTCCACGTGCAATGCCAACCTCTGTTAGGCACTACACTGTGTTTGTGTTTAAGCGATCAGGTGTCAACATGGATGGCAGACTTGACCATTTGTGAAAACGTAGGATACGTTTCCGAAGCAGCTCATCAGGTTAAATATTTCTTCTTGTTTTTTTTTAAATGTTTTCTAGATTTGTCTAAATGTGACTTACGCTCAGATTTCTGAGGCCAGCACTAAAGTAAAAGGATTTGCATTTCATTTCATGTGGGTTTTTAATCATATCTCTCTCTGGCTCTGCCCAGCATTCCCATTTTAGTCTGGTGAGATTTTCATTGAGTGAGTGGTGCAGCTCTGGGTTGAGTTAAGTGATGACTGCTGATGACAGATTGTCCTCCACCACATTGCTAGCACTTCTCCCAGACAGAACGTCCATCCCTTTTTCATCTCTTCCTGAGTGGACATGAGGGCTCACCCAGCAATACAAGACAAATAACACTTCTGCCAGGCCATCACTCTTTCCAACAACAAGGCAGCTTACCTTTCACTTGACTATAGTCCATGTAGTATCAGACTCAGCATCACCTCAGCTTCTTGTTCACTGACTTGTCCTCGGTGCTCTGCCTAAATGCGCAGGGCTGAATCAAGACATCTATGTTTTTTGTCTGTTGATTTTCACTACAATGACTGTAATAACATTTAATCAGCAACATAAAACAAGATAAATAGAAGTCTTTTAAAGCAAGAACTATGATAAAATGCTTTTTAGTTTATGGTAATCAATAAGCTCAATGATATAAATGTTCATATTATGATATATTACTCAAACAGTGTATTTTCTGCAGGTCACAAGGTTTGTAAAACCAATACTGATATTTCAAAAGCCGATATTCAGATGTTTGAATGGTGTTTCTTTCATCTCTTTCTTTTTTTGTTTCTTTTCTTTTGTTTTTTTATGTACTAGCCATTAGAAATGCCAATGCTGATGTACCAACTAATAGGTAATACTGGGGCAGCACAGGGGCACTGAGGTTAGCACTGTTCCCTCACGCTGGATCCGAATTCACCATCTAATCAGGGCCAGCATGGGTTCTCTCCAGCTTTCACTCACAGTTCTAAAAGCCATGCAGTGAGGGGTTAGCTACAGGTGTGAATGTGAGTGCAAATAGTTGTGTGTCTTCCCGTGTTAGCCTGAAACAGACTGTAGACCTGTACCCTGCCTCCTGTTCTATGGTAGCTGGGTTTAAGCCCCACCAGCTCGAGTAGGATAAGAGGATGAATGGGTAGGTGATAATATTGGCTTGATAAATCGGCTGAGTTCTCCCCACAGAAACTTGTCAGAAGGCAATCAAGTAGCCTGACCAAAAATATTTTCTTTGATGATTCATTCTTTGGTAGCAGGGGATCGGTCCACCAGGACCTCCGCTGCTGGCCACCGTCTGACTCACAATGCACTCGACCCCTATGGCGCCTCCAGGAGGTGTTGGGCCTGCATGTCCCTTTTTCGGGCTGTGCCCTGCCGGGCCCCATGGACTAAGGCCACCAGGCGCTTGCCCTCGGGCACCCTCCCCAGGCCTGGCTCCAGGGCGGGGCCCCAGTAACCCTATCCCGGGCAGGGTGAACCGTTCCCTCGATGGTCTTCTCACAGATATCTCTTCTCGTGTCTCTTACAGATAAGGTGAGACGTTTGGCCATATGGGAGGAGCTCAGAGTAGGGCCGCTGCTCCTTCACATGGAGCCTGTTGAGGTGGTTCTAGTGATGTGTTGGTCGCGAACGAAATGGCTCTTAGAGCCGGCTCTTTGAAGTGAACGACGCAAGCCGTTTTGTTTTTCTTTCTCCCACCTTCTCTCTCGCACTTTTTTTCCGCTTCACTCCATACGCGAGCCTTGTGCTTGCGCTGGGCAGAGGGGGGTAGCACAGGAACAGAGCGGGAGGGAAAGAGAGAAAAAGAGAGCCAGAGACAACAACGTCACAAATTCAAATCAAATTCAAATTTTATTTGTCACGTACACAGTCATACACAGTACGATATGCAGTGAAATGCTTAGACAACTGCTCGTGACCTAAAGAAAAAAAGAAAAGGCTATGAATAAGATAGGAAATAAATATGAAAATTAAAAAGGGTAAATTTAACTAGGAAGGAATAAATATATATAAATTAAAGTTGAAAATAAAATAACTGTACAACAAAATACACAATACACAGTATAGAAATATATAAGAATGTATGAAGAATTATAAATATATATATACACAATAACAGCAGCTGTACAAGTATTAACTGGAAATGAAGAATATAATGACCAGTGTTGTGCAATCCACATTATTTAATGTCTTGTGCAGTGCAAATATGCTTAAAGTGATTTAAGTGATGAAGTGAAAACAATGTCCAGAATGTCCAGTGTGTGTGTAAGAACTATATGTGTGGGTCAGTACTGTGTGGTGGTGTGATTGAGAGACCGTATCGCCTGTGGGAAGAAGCTCCTCCTCAGTCTCTCTGTGTTGATCTTCAGGGAGCGGAATCGCTTTCCTGACCTCAACAGAGAGAACAGTCTGTTGTTGGGATGGCTGAGGTCCTTCACGATCTTCCTGGCCTTGGTCCAGCACCGCCTGCTGTAGATTGAGTGCAGGTCAGGGAGCTCGGAGCGGATGGTGCACTCAGCTGATCGCACAACCCTCTGTAGAGCTCGTCTGTCCTGCATGGTGCTGTTCCCGAACCAGGTTAAGATGTTTCCCGTCAGGATGCTCTCTATGGTGCACGAGTAAAAGTTCCTGAGCACCTTGGAGGGCACATTAGAAAGGTATATTATTGGTCCACAACTATTTTTAGTTACGGATGATAAAGGATTCAGAAAGTTTATTCACGCAGGCCCACATGACTGTGAATGTGCATCTTCTTTGTGTTTTGCATATTTTAATTTATATTTAATTGTGTTGTGGTTTGCAGTGTTTTGTGTTGTTTCACTTTAAATTTGTTTGAATGGAAAAAGCTGAAAATTTAAACAGTTAAAAGTTGAAATGTGAATAGTTGTTTTTTGTATTATATGATTTATTTATTACATTGTGGAGTGAATAAATAAAAGTATATTTACGGTGGCCCCTAGAGACAAAACACGTACAAACTCCAAAACACGTAAAAACTCCAAAACACATACAAAACACAACGGAAGTGCTCCAGGATGCTAGGGGGCAGTGTTGAGCTTTTGTTACCTAGTGGCTACACAAGCCAAGAAGTACCAACGACCGGATTTGGTGTGTGGTAGTAACAGGGAAATGAACTTTTTTTTGTATATGAGTGCTTGTGTATAAACACACAAACAATACACATATGCTTTCAATTATAATTGTGTAAATATGATCTAGGTAGCTCTGTTTTGGAAGGTCAGTTAATGCTAGCGATGTGTTTTGGAGTTTGTACGTGTTTTGGAGTTTGTACATGCTTTGACTCTAGGGGCCACCGTATATATATTTATAGGTAAACATATAAATAAATCCACGTTGTTTTTTTTTACATTAGTAATTTCTTTTGTGCATAATTTTATATTGTTGTTGATAATCAATTAATTAAAGCAACAAAACAACCTGAAGAGCCGGTTGGGAGCCGAAAGACCCGGCTCTTTTTAGTGATCCGAGCCGAAAGAGCCCGTTCTCCAAAAAGAGACGGAATTCCCATCACTAGTTGGTTTGGGCAAGGATGCTCCTGGGCACCTCTTGGGTGAGGTGTTCCAGGCATGTCCCAATGGGAGGAGGCTCCCGGGCAGATACAGGACACGCTGGAAAGATTATATCTCTCGGTTGGCCTGGGAACGCCTTGGTTTTCACCCCGACAAGCTGGAGGAGATGGCTGGGGAGAGGGGGGTCTGAGCTTCTCTGTTTAGGCTGCTGCCCCTGCTACCCGGCCCCAGATAAGCGGAAGAAGATGAAGATTGATGGATGGATTAATTCTTTTAATAAAAAACAAATACAACAACTTTGATTTTATATATTTCAGTTGCATTTTATTTAGAATTATTGCTTTACGTTTGCAAGGACGAAGAGCGGGAAGATAGGACCTTCTTTCTCACCTAAGGCCACTTTTCTGTGGCCTTCCTTAAACTTCTACAACTTAAAAATGTGCAATTTCTTCCTTTTGTTCAGGAGCAGTCTCACATTTGATTCTCCACACTGGATAAAAACTCACTAAAACTGACAGTTGGGTTGCATGTGACTAAAATTATAATAATCATTAAAACTATATATTGTATATATTTTTTGTGTCATAACTCTGGCGGTCTCATTGTGCTGAATATAACATAAGAAAAACAAACTTTGGCTCAAGACTGGCTCTACTACACATTTTACCTTGTACGGAAGCATTAAAATGAATGTGTGCAGAGGCGTATACAATAAACCATGGGAATCGCACAGAAAATGCCTCGCTGACAGCAGTGCTGAGGGATGAAATGGAAGACCATTACTCAGAGCTGTATCCAGAGCAATTCACATCTGATGTAAACTGAAATGAATGCAGCATGTTTCTAAAGCTGAACAAAAGACTGGTTATAAAATTTTGCAAGTAAATTTGTCATGTTATTACTTATAAAATAAAACAACCCTTAAAAATGAGCCTCATTTAAAAAAAATATCGCATTTAACAGAAAAAAAATGCGGTAATTTAATGTATTTCTCATTTTACATGTATTTATTGTGCTGGTCAGCTCAAATATAAACTGGGCTCAAAATTTTAGACAACTTAAAATTATGTTTAAAAAAAGCTTTTTATATATATTTCTTTTTACAAAAAAAGAATCACTTCAAGGTTTTTACCTGAACTGCAAAAAGGCACTAAATGTGTTGCCTGAATAACAGTATACGGCTGCTCTACCAGCCTATTACTCCGGAGGACGCTGGTGTGAATGTGCTTGTATGAAAGAGGAGCTTCGGCTGAATCTCGACTTATGATTCGTTAACTTCACAGGCGCTCTCGGGGAATCCTGAGGCCACACTCCCCCTGTCACCGCCCTGGGCAATTATGCTCTTTTGAAATGCAAATGATGGCATGTGCGAGTGTGTGTGTGTGTGCCTGTGTCGCTGCACGGGTGGGTGTGCGGGTGGGTATACGTACAGGTTTTTGTGTGTCTTCATTCACATCTGTGGGTATGGGTGCGTTTTTCCCGTAACTTATCTTAAAAGCACCTAAATCCACTGGCACCCTGGTGCAGCAGCAGTCAAATACAATAACATCTAAAAGCGCTGCTACCTTGTGCTCGCTCGGTCCATAGAAGAGACCCTCCAAAACGCAGCGCAGACAAAGAACATACCTTCAATTAGCTAAACGATTAACATTTTAGAGGAAGTCTGTGTTTGGGTCCCATGGGCTCCCTGTGCGCCCCACCAGTCTCTTTTCATATTCAAATTCACAACATAAAAGTTAGCCATATCTAATCCTAAAAATGGGTCTTTTACTCTTTTGTAAGGAGATAATGCCTGAAGTTTTTGCAAGCAGCATAATTGCCAGGTTATGGAGGAAGGTGTACCATTATGTTAGACAACCATCGTGGGCCATGGGTGCTAAGAGCAGAACAAAGCTCTGATATGCAGCACAGAGCTGTATGATATTGTCTTTTCTAATTTACTCGGCGATTAGTCAATCATAGTAACCTAGATTCATTTAAACAAGTGCCTCTCTGAGGGTAGCCTCAACGCTTCAGTGGCTTTGTGGTCATTATCATGTTGTGCCATGGTTTGGTCTTCTCCATGAGAGACGCCACTATTGATTTGTTTCATTTTTGTGTCTGGCTGCTGTCACTTAACCATGGCATCTTGGTGCGGTGTAAGCAGGGGTTGCCCATCTGCCCGCCCTCCATAATACAGTGTGACTGTGTAATAAAATGGTACAGCGTGGAAGCCGTAAACTTTGCGTGAACTTACACCACGCTCCTGTGCCATTAGGACTGGATGAAACTCCTCTCGGACGCTTAACCCCAGGTCGGGTAAAGTGAATTTCTCTCGGCTGGGCCACTTAGAGGATGCACAGAGGTGTCTGTTTAACCTTTTTTTGTGACTTTAGACTAAAAATTCACGGCAGTGTGCTGTCAGTTCTTAGTAATGCTAGACCTCACATTTATCAGATTCAAATTCAAACTCTATTTGCATCCAGCAGCTTTAAGGTGACTTTATATAACCCACAACAGGAAGTAGAGGTAAATCATTATTTATTATCAACTATTTTCATTGTACAATAAGAAACACAAAAAGAGCTTAACTCACAAAACAACTAAGTCAGAGTGGTGAATTGA
Source organism: Pundamilia nyererei (assembly GCF_000239375.1). Classification (NCBI taxonomy): domain Eukaryota; kingdom Metazoa; phylum Chordata; class Actinopteri; order Cichliformes; family Cichlidae; genus Pundamilia; species Pundamilia nyererei. The sequence goes on from NW_005187459.1 coordinate 818,178, forward strand.
GACATTGATTCAGTTGAAGGAAACACCCTCTGAAATGCTGAAATTATGTATTGATTTTCCTCCTGTCTTTCGCTTCAATGACTCTGGATAATTGCCTCTTTGCTGCTGCTACAGCTGAACTGAACCATCAGGGTGTCTCAGTGTCTCTGGCCTGTTATGTAGACTCGTGGAAGACAACCCCGACGACTTCACGTTGCTTACGTGTCTCCACCACCATCAGCTGGACAACTGCAGATCTCTCTTTAACTTAAACATTAGGAAACATTTCAGGTTCTATTAATGGAATAAAAATGTTAATGTTATTTATAAAACAATACATTTAAAAGATGAAACCTTAAAATTGTTTGTTGGTATAATATCAGTCCATTAGGAGCCAGTTTATATGTTTTTATTTGAATAGTTTTAGTTATTAATGATTATTTTATTTCTAACCATGCTGCATGAAACTTTTACTAAATATTGCTTCGCTAAATAATGAAGGGGGTTGAATCTGTCATATAGATGACAAAGTAGATCAAACCACGTTCTAACATTGAGTTATTTTCTTTTTATAGTGTTGATTTTATTTCCATATTTATCCAACACACTTAAGTTTCCTGCACAGTTTGACTGACTGGAAGTAGATCTTACAGTCCCAGGACTCCGGCAAGCTTCTTCAATCATCTCTTAGATTTTTTTCCTTACTTTCAGATCAAAAACATCTTTAGATTTCTTCGTTATTTCGGTCCTATTTTTTAACAAAGTGTTTTCTGAATATGGCCTCTATTTTCAGTCCAATTCTGATACAAATTTTAGCATGTATATTTTGTATATTTTTTGTAAATATACAATTCTTGCACTTTTTTTATCCACTATCAGCAAATATTAAGAGGTGAAATAAAATATTTTTTTCTATATTTTGATTTATTGATTTAAGATATTTCTTTCATCAGTGCAACTTTTATTCATTTCTATAAAATGAATAACTTGTGGATGGAAACCTGCTTTGCCACCTCTTTTGAGTGCGATCAGCCCAGTAAATACTGTAACTGTTGCTTTTGCTCCCATAATCATGCATCAGTGAGGCCAGAATAATTGAGATTTCTAGACTAATATCTTTTTCAAAACCTTTAAATTTGGAAAGCATAATGCATACGTTTGCTACATCTAGACTGGACTACTGTAATGCACTGTACACTGGACTTAATCAATCATCTCTTACTTATTTGAAATTAGTCCAAAGTCCTTTGGCCAGATTACTGACTGGATCAAAAGAAGAGAGATCATATTGCTCCAGTGTTGGCAGCCTTGCACTGAGTCCCTGTGCATCACAGAATCTAGTATAAAGTGGCACTGTTAGTGTTTAGAGGCTTAAATGTTCTTGCACCTACACGTTACATACCTACATGCTGGGTCCATAGACTCTCTTAAGAACAACAAGGTCCCCAATATCTCTTAAAGATCCTGTAATGGTGAAGAGCGATTGGGAAGACATTGTGAATGTTTGTTAATTTTCAAGTGGAAATGCCATCTCCTTTTTGCACAAAACTATCAAATTTGCAGCTTTGGTTGAGTAGGATGGTTTGTCAGAACAACGGCATTAAATTACTCACCACAAAGTGATGTTGTTGAGGTTGTGATGGTTGGAAAGAATTGCTGCCGATAGTTCAAAACCAATTTATTTATTTATCATTTATTTAGTACTAGGTTAATGGTTACTTGGTGTCAGGATACTAAAGAGAAGGCCAATATTTTTATAGCAGTTGTTTCCACAAGTCAGGCAACACGGTGAAATAATTTAGATCAGCGGTCCCCAACCCCCGGGCCTCGGACTGGTACCGGTCCATGAGTCGTTTGGTACCGGGCCACGAGAGTTGAGGCTCAGGTCTGAAATGTATGGTTTTCAGGGTTTTTATCGGTTTTCAGCGTTATTTTGTTATCGTTTTTATCGTTAACTCGGTTTTCCTGGGTCTTTTCACGTGTGTTATGAATAAATCTTCTTTTTTTCGGTACTGGTACTAGTTTTATTTTGTTGTATTTATCCGCGACACCTTAAAGGCCGGTCCGTGAAAATATTGTCGCGTATAAACCGGTCCGTGGCGCAAAAAAGGTTGGGGACCACTGATTTAGATGAATAAATAGCACCGCGGGCAACTTTAGAGAAATTTGTACATTTCATTTCCTGGTCAGCTGTTCCTGAGCTTTATTTTTTGGTATGAATACTTTACCACTTGTCAGATGCAGAACATAAGTTTTAAAAAAATTAATATAAACATGTAATTTCTGCTGAGGATAAAATGTGATTTCCACCTCAAACTCTTGAGATAATAAAAAATCTTAGGCAAAAAAAATGCAAATAAATGTGGAGATAAAATCTAAATTTTTATTTGTGTTTTGAGATCAGTGCTTCACAGTAGCTTACATGTCATGTAACTGTCATGTTTTTCAGTGGTTTTAACAAGCATGAGTAAAAGTCTGGAGGTGAAGCCCGATAATTGCGATGTGTCTGAAGCACACTGCCTCACTGCTCCTGTTTGACAGGTGCCAGCTTTTGGTGCTACAGACAGATTTAATGAGCAGGACCTTTTCCCTGAGAGGTGACACGCTCAGGTCACAAATAGTTTTGCCTTTTATGTCTCGGATATTGGTGAACAATTTTGACACTGTGTTTTGAACAGAGCAGAATAAACCGCTATTTTCATACTTGAGGACTCGTCAGTACACTTTAATTCTGTCAGGATGCTTGGCTGCCTTTTGAAAATGGAAGACGATGAGCCCTCTGCATGAAATGTCTTTTTTAGGACAATGAGCCTTGTGGGCTTTAGAGAAATATGAAGACAAACTGTTGATGACAGCCCCTAATTCCCAAGATCTAGAATAAATGTTTTTCCCTTTTTTTGGTCCAGAAAAAAAATAGACCTCTATCCATCATCGAGTTTTCAGAGCACGCCTACAGAAAACATGCTCTTATTTCCAGGGCTAGATGTTGCTCATTTGGCTGAAAGGTAAGTGGATTTTTCTGAGGTTAAACTGTCGTTTAATGCCCATTAAAGGGTTGACGCTGTTTTGCAAACTGACATACGTCCTAGCAAAATCACAGGGCAAACATGGGACACGAAAATGGATAAAAAACTGATTCAAATTCCTTTGATGTGGCGTTGTCTCAGTCACTTGAAAAATCAGATGAAGACAGAGCTGTGGTAAATTGCTCTGTGAATGTGGCTGCTGAAACCAATACTGTTTTCTTTGCTTTGCTAATTATTAATTACCCATCTCCATGCATATGTGTTTATTCCTAATTGTATTTGATGGATGAGTGGCAGCTTTGACACCTCATTAGACCAGATTAATTGAACGACACAATATTTATGTCTCGGCAATGACCAGTTATCCTGCCATCTATCACCGAGATGATCTCACTGATTGAAAACCACTGGTCCGTGTAATCCTAATTATTTTGAATTAGAAAAGAATTTATTGCTTCTTGTGGCGTTTTTCTGTGATGATGGCAAATTGGAAACATTAAATGCATAACGAGGGAGAAAATGAGAGGAAGACACAATCACAGAATTAATGCGGGTGAATGTCGGAGAAGGGGGAAGGGCGCACAAAACAAACCAGGTGCACGCCTTATCGAGCCACGGCTTTTCTCCTGCACTGCACAGTCTTAGACGCAGGCTGTCATGTTTTCTCAGGATTCTGCAATAATATTTGTCTCTTTCTCATAAGTCTATAAGGCAATGCCCACAGGATGCCTATTTAGAAGAAGGGTTACTTCTTTCTTTCTTTTTTTTACTCAACCAAACCTCTATATTTTCCAACTCCCTATCCACTCTCTTCCAAACAAGCTTGTGCAGAACATCTTGATCCATATTCTTGTCTTTTATTAAAAAGTTGGCTGAGTACTCGAAAAACATTTCCACTGAACTTCACATAACCCTCCTCCAACTTCTGCAAAGCTTTGCCCCTCATGGGAGGAGCACAAGCTAAAATCCAGCATTTGAGCTCACAGAGAAGCAACAAGGCCCTGAAGAGTGGAGCTTTTACTATCATACAGCATAGGAAAGCCTCAAGGAACAGACTTCTTTCCCAGGTAGTCAGAACTTCCTCATGCTTATTTTTCCAACTTTTCAAGTTTCTAACACCATTAGCCAGCTCCCCTGTGGTCTTGAAAGCAGTAGCGTTGATTGAATTAAGCTATTTCCTTCTTTGAGACACTTTGACTAGCTTTCTTATACCGCAGCCAGTCACTGCTGTAACTACACAAACGCCCAAAGCTATAGGCACATACAGCACACACACATGCTCGCCACTGTTTGTATATGTATATGCACAGACAGTGCACATTAAAGATTGCACACGTCTACAAATGCAAACTGAATCTGACAAACCATCTGTAGAAATCTGCTGACCAGAGTCGCTCAATGGGATATAGACCAAAGACATTCTTAGAAGCTGCTCTATAATGCCATTTACACCATAGTATTTTAATCAATTTAACTGGCCTTTTTAGATATAGTTGGCTCAAAATGCTCTTTATAGTTTTAAAAATAGGACAAATGGTCTTTTGGAATCAGCTGGGGAGAAGTTTAATCTCATTGAATGGAGCCAAAGCCAGACGTTTAACTCCACACAGTGTAGAATACAAGATTATACCGGCCTGATATAGCCCTTCCACCACCCGTTTATTTTTATCCTCTATTAAGGCAGCGATATCCTTAAAGGCTGCCAAAATTATCCTGTAAAAATGCTGACTGGGAAATATGAAAGGTTCCAGGCGGGTCTAGTAAGCAATCTGTGTGCATGGCGGAGCAATGTGACTGCTGTGCTTGCTATACCAACAGGGGTGACCCCAGTTGGAGGGAGAGGTGAGACTAAATGAAAGTCATCCCTGGATCTTGGGGGAGCCGAGCCTGGAATACCAAGCCTCTCTCTCCGAAATGAGATTTGCTGCCAATGAGGCTGCTTTGCATAAATGTTTGCTTTTATTTATTTATTTTTTTAACTTGATGATTTCTCGGCAGCTAAACTAATATTCAGAGAGCTTCTTTTACGGGCTACGCCACCAAATCTCCGCTTAACTGTTTTGATAATTCTTTCACCCATGGAGGTAATTCATTCACACAAAGAGCTTCTTTCCTTGTGGGTTTGGGACGAACGAAGAGGATAATTTCCCTATCAAACGCGCTCATTTAAAACAGAAAGTTTCGCACTTAAGTTAACCGTTCCTCAGAGGGAAGCTCGTAATTGAAGAGTCACTAGTGCCCTGTGGGTGTTCTGAGACGTTGAAGTCGGTATGAGCCCAAATGGCAGCTCTGTGACATGAATTTGAGAACGTGCTATATTTTTCTTCTTTCAGACACTTTCAGTGAGGCTGACTAATGTGCACATTTGCTATCATGCAGATCTAGATGCTCGTATGCATTCCTGTGTGTTTTCTTTTTGTCCAATCAGTTGTGTTACCCACTTCTCTTTGGGCTAGCCGTTTTTATCGGCAGGGTCTAGACACGGACATGCGCGCAAGCATCGTAAAGCTTTAAAAAGCTGACGGCACCAGGCTCCCCTTTTTGCCAGCTTCCATATTGGAATGAACTTGAGATGAATGTATTGATCCGACAATGACACAACCTGGCTTTGCATCAAAGGTGACTCCATCCCAGACCCTCTTGTGTTATGCAGTTGACGTGGGCGAGTCGCAGAGGATTCGAGCGGTGTCAAGGAGTCGTTTAAAATTAGAGTGTGGGGGGTAAAATTGATTTTGTTTATATGTGATGTGATTAAACACAGCGGAGACCGTTTGCTGTCGCTGGAATCACAATCGCGGCTTTCAAAGATGCAGCGCAGGTTGGAGAAATGTCCTTAAGTTAATATATGCCATTTGGTGATTGCCTTTAACCAAAGTGACTTCTGATGAGTGAAAACATTTAACAAAGAGCACAATACGTAACAGCACCAACAAGGCAGTGATTTAAGAGTTCATAACAGCGGATTTCTCTAATTATGATGCAGACTCTGCACCGAATACTTAGTCAAAGGTCTGATGGAGGCTGCTTAGCTAATTTGGGTGTCATCCCTCTCAGCCTTACATATTTATAATACATTTGCTCGCAATATAAACTCCCGCAGGACCTTAAAAGATGTTTTTGGAGAAGCTGTATGCTCACATTTGGTCACACTCAGCCTGTTGCTTACTATCAGTGATGTCACATCAATATCCCACAATAGTAAATGATCAATCTTGAATTGACTGCATGGACATTTTTAACAGCACGAACCAGCAGAAGAAAAGTGAATCCAGTCACATTGTGGGAGTCCGGCTCTCGCAGTCAGCGATATCGGAGCCCTGCAACAAGTCTCTCATTTACACAAGCGCTCACGTAGTTTTATTTTAACTGCCCTCAGTAAAATGAGAAATTAAGAGGCAAGAGATAGAGGCTAATAGCATTTATTAACCCAGCGTGAGCGGGCAGCGGGGCGACAGCGGTCCTCCACCAGCCCTGTCTCGTCCTGGTGGTTCAGTCGGCGCAGCCCAGAGAGGGGAGTGGAACATAATAAAGCCCAACAAATGCACCCAGCTGATTAATGCAGCCCTGTGGCTATAGTAATTATCCCTCTCCACACTCCTCCGGCAGACGAGCCAAACAAGTACGCGGCAGCGAAAGGAAAATGTGCAAATGATGGATTTGTGGGACTCAGTGTCTGTTTCGTGAGCTTTGTGTAAGAAGTCGAATGTTGACACGGGGTTTGTTGATTCGGTTTTGCTGTGGCGGCGAAGTTGAAGGTTTTGCACTTGCAGAAGTTTAATGTCAGCAGTTTAATGTCTGTCTGGAGTGAGTTACAAATTCCTCGTGGGTTTAAATAGATGAAAATAAATGTATCGATTTATTGCACGTAGACGAAAGAGATAACAGTATGTGTGTTTTCAGACAGCAACATACAACAAACTTTTAACTAGTATAAAGTGAATCAAATAATGATATGCACTTAAATGCAACACTGAGTTTTTATTTTATCAGATTTATATGAAATGCTAGTACACTGATAAAGCTGCTTTGCAACGTGATCAAAAAGTCATATGTATATATATTGCACTATTCCTGTTAAGAATCACAAAGTGCTTGATGACAACAATCAAACGCATTAAAATGCACAAATCTCAAATGTAATGGCAAAAATAAATATAATAACAATTCTATATTTTAAAAGAAAACCACAAGTTTTTTGGTTCTACCTTCATGCACCTTGATTATTTTCCGTGTCACTGATTTCTCATTATGTCAGTAATTTGATTAAAGCAACTGATGATTTCAGGCAACGCGCTGAGTTCATCAAAGTGGCCGCTGATCGAGTGGTGTGTGGCCGAAGTGAAACTAAAAACACCGGCTCCGAGAACTGAAGGTATTGTCTCGTGTTCCCTGCATAAATGAACCAACAAGAAACGGTTTCATCTGTACCAGCTTCTGGAGACTGAATTGAATGCCCAGAACATTTAGGAAGGCGTACAGAGTGAACTTCCTCCTGCTGATACACTTTCTTCATGGCGAGGTCAGAAGGTCAGCCATAACAGGCAGTTTGCTCGTGAATCAAGAATTTAATTACATACAAGCAGCGTGACAGGAAGACCGTGTCCCTCAGCCCACTACAATATGTCATTACTACTTATTGACACGTAACAATTTTGTCCTTTTTTGCACTTTTTTGCACTTTTGAGAAATCTGCAAATTTCTGATCCTCTACAGAAATTTTTTTCTCACAATCCTTCTCATCTTTGTTTTCATTCATTAACACTCACTGTTTACACTAGTCCAGATTTCACTCCAAAAATAAACCCCGATTCCCTTTCCTACTCAGCTGTTCTTCTCTAAATTACAGCCGTGCTGGGAGTTTACAGTGCTGAGAATGTAAAACGGCAAATGAGAGCAAAACTATAATGAGAGCCTAAACTGCTGCCTGAAAATGCAGGGTGGTGCGAGGCTGGTCTGCACTGATCTCCTTAAAGAGACACAGTCACGGTCATAGAGCCGAAAATCTGTTTTTGCTTAAATACAGATTTAATGATTGGATTACGGTTTCTTCTTCTGAAGATAACGTGATGGTGGGATTACACAGACTGTGCGCTCAATAGATTTCCTGTCAGATGCCACAAAACCCTGTGTCTCTACTCTGTGTGAGCAGGCCGCGCAGAGGAAGGGAGACAAATTAGGTCTGGACGCAAGTATGTACCCACCTCAGAAAGCTGGCAACACAAGAGTGGAGCAGGAAAATGCAAGAAATGTGGAATTTAGCCTTGAATTAAGCATTGCCAAATAAAAATGTGTTTTATTTTAAGGTAGTCTGACATACACTTTATATTTTGCATAAAGTTATTCAGTCTTAAAAATACCAAAAGACCACTTTTTTTTGGTTTGACTGGCACTGGCTCTATTTTCTGCATGTGAAATCATACATGTCATCTGAACATCAGTTCTCGTCTTCTCGGTCTCATTAAAAACATAAACATATCCCCCCTATTGATTATGTCTGGATGTCTTAATCGGATCAGCGGGAATAGCCGGATTTTCCTTCGCAGGAAAGTACATTAAATGCTAAAATATTGATCAAAAATGAAATGGAGAATGCACAGCTGCTTTAATAAAGCAATCAGCCTTTTGCTCCTGTGACTCTGATATGGACTGACATGAAAAGAAAACGTTCAAATGTATAATTCCTTTTCATTTAAAAGATGGTTGGGAAACGGGAGTCTGTCCTGAGGCTTGTGGCGACACGGCAACGCTGTGATCAATAGGAGCGTGTGATGGGTTTTGCATCGATCGGGAAAATGTGGGTTGATGAAGTGGGCTGGAGGGGTGGGTGGCGGGGCTTTGGGTTTCCTCCGATGGGCTGCCACATTTCACGTACGTGGTAAAGATCCACTCAAACTTCTCTGTCGTCGTCATCATTATTATCATTCCTGCCGAGGTCATTATCACTCTCAGTTTTCCTACATCCTGCCTCGCTAAGGACGGGTAGATCCCCTCTCTTCACAGCGTGACTGGTGGAATGCTGTGGGAAGCAGCTGTCATTACTTTAAAGGAGGGCAGGCTGTGGAAAGCCAGATCCATGGTGGAGAGGATAAAAGACTAAAGGGAACCGTTTAGCTCCATAATCTGGCACTGAGCCCTTTAAAGCACCGTAAACAGACCTGTCCAAATCACCCTCAGCGAACGTGCCTCTACTTCTGTTTCTTGTCAGTTACTGCTGTCCACTTTTGTTTACCTCATTACTTTGAATATCTATCTATCTATCTATCTATCTATCTATCTATCTATCTATCTATCTATCTATCTATCTATCTATCTATCTATCTATCTATCTATCTATCTATCTAT
>NW_005187459.1:827544-834748 GCF_000239375.1 Pundamilia nyererei
TATCTATCTATCTATCTATCTATCTATCTATCTATCTATCTATCTATCTATCTATCTATCTATCTATCTATCTATCTATCTATCTATCTATCATTTCTTTCTTTCTTTCTTTCTTTCTTTCTCTGTTTTGCAGCGCTCCCTTGTGAATGGAGGCCGACTAGTGGCCCATTAGCCCGTCTCATCTCAGTAATCTTTCATCACCATTGGCTGCTGGCAGGACAACCTTCCTGAATCCAGCCAATGGCGGTCGCTCCATATGCACCTAAACCACTCCCTCCTGTTCTTAAAGAGCCCCCTTGTCTTCAATGGAGACTCAATCCCCCCTCGCCGACTTACTCAGCCTGAGTGCGCTCTCACTGCTGCTGCTCTCCATCCATCCCTCTTATCTTTTATTCTCTTTCTCTGTCCACCAATCCCATCATCTGTGTTCTACCTCCTCTCGTTGCTCACCGTTTCCTCTCTTCATCTCTTCCTGAGGTTCTTTTTTTGTTTTTTCCTCTCTCCTCTTTCTCGGACCACCACTTTTCTTCTCACCGGCCGTACTCCTGAGCCCGAGCGTGCGGCACCTGTGCAGACTGGAGTTTGTTGGGCCGAGGCAGAAGGTTTTTCTTTTTTTTTCTTCTTCTCTTTTTTTATTTTTATTTTAAGTGTGCAGGTTGAACACAGGAGGGAGGGGAAGCAGCACCCGGGACCACCTGACCAATATTTATTGAGAATATGAGGAGATTTAGGAACTGATCTCCTGCTTCAGCTTTTCCCCAGCTGTTTATCTGTTGTTGCTTTTGAATTTTTTTTAAAATTGCAACATCTGGAATGCTTAACAAGGACTGATGGATGTTTCCGAACTGTGTATCCCTGACCCTCTCTGCTACCACAACCAGTAGGTGCTTCTTTATACAAATCCCTTTTTTCCCTTCTTGGTTAGCTCATCTAAACTTTTCTGTCTCTCTCTAAGTTGATAAAAATTGTTTAAAAATGTTATAATTTGTTTCTTAAAAAAAGCAAACGAAACTATTTCCAAAGACAGGGAGTTGCTCTTGTTCATGTACAGGACATCAGAGCTGAGCGGTGGCTGCTGTGGCGTAGCCTGCAGGGAGACCGGGGAGCTGGTCTCTGTACAGCTCTCTAGCTTCTGCATCAGGATCCAGGGTTTAAACTCAGCTCGTAGGAGAGAGTCACAGGCAGATTAATGCAGCCGGTATCCCGTGCACTGTCCTCCAGCACCAGCCGGTGTCCCGGGGAAAGTTAGTTGTGACTGTACTGTGTAAGCGTGACACAGAAAAGTGTGTAACTGAAGAAGTAGATACATGTCTGTCTGTGTTACTGATACAGCTCATCTCATTTTATTGTCATTTATAGTTTTTATATAAAATTGGTGGTTATGATTAAATAACACTGAGAGTTTAGTAAGTTTGGTCACCTCCAAATGTGGCACAGTATGTGAGTAAAATGCAGTTAATACGAACAACAAAATGTGCACTTTAAAACTTTTTTTTTTCTTGCGCATGCATATGGTTATTGTGCATTTTCTTAGCTCAAAGGCAGGGATCAAGCAGCTTTTTTTCCCTAACAAATGAGAAGTTAAAGAAACTCTCAAATCTCATTTGGAGCTCCAGTCTTTATCATTGTTACAGTTCTTGGATACCTGGAAAGATTCACTGGGATCCTCTTAATGTTAATCTGTAGATGGGATTGGAAAGGTTTAATCTGCTAAGCACTTTTTACAGAACTGCGATTAAGGATATTTCCAACTCTGCAAGGCTCCACAAAAGAAAAAAAAAAGGGGGAGCATCTCCTGAAGTGTTAAACAAGTGTTTATTCTAACTGCATCCGAGCTGCCACTGCACATAATCAAAACAAATGAGATCCTATCGGTTTGTATTGGTTGAGCAAGTGAAACGACAAAGCAGCTTTGGTTAGAAGCTGTTCGCTCAGTAGAAGTATGTGTCGTTTTAATGCACTTTGCACATGCATCAAAAAAAGCTCATTTTGGTGTTAAGTGTATGTAGTTCTATTGATCACGAAATAAAATGTATACACTGCTGCTGCTGCTCATGATGACGATGATTCAAAGCACTTCAACACTTCAGTCAAAGGTGTCGTGCTCACCTTGAAGGATGTACATAAATTTGATTTATTCACTGTAATCAAATGAATCACACAAAATTCCTTTTGAAAAAGGATGTAAATCATTTCCAGGCTGGAAACTTCAACCACAGTTTTGTCAGTTGTTTTGATATTTTACATAAAAGTAACAGATCTCAATTAAATACATCTGTTTCAAGCATCGTCTCTGAAGGCTCTAACTTTTAATATCACAGTTAATTCGCGGTGCTTTTAAAACACACAATCGCAAGGCTTTTCATTTTTACACTCAAAAAACCTTCAAATGAAAACTCTGAAGTTTTAATTACATCTTTAAAAAAAAAAAAACTATGCCAAATAGAAATGATTAAAAATGACAAATCCTACGATATGATGCTATTAACCCATCGTGACCCCAGACTGTGTCTGTGTCCATCTATGTGTGTGTGTGTGTGTGTGTGTCTGCATTTATGTATGCAGATAAAAAAATATGCATGCGTGTGCTGACAAGTGAGTAGCTGGTTATGCATGCTATACCTGCATCCTTAAATACTTGTTAGGTCATATTTGATAGGCCAGCACTACACTAACACCACAACTCTACATATTTTTACTGGTTCTGCTTGAGATGAACGATTCTACACTTACAATTTTTTTATTTAAAAATGTATTTGTAAGCGTTAAAGTTGCATTAACCATGTTGTCCTACATTTTCCCACATCGAGAAGTCGCACGCTGAAAATCTGTGTGCTCAGTGTCACATATATCTGTGATTAGTTAGGTTTGCCTCTGCTTTCAAACCCTTGGAGACTTTTGCCTTACAACTATCATACTGGCCCGAGGTGAAAGGTCAAAGGATTTTAGTGCCCAGCTGTCAAACCACATTTCTGATACTAAAGCAAATACCTGCTTTGTCAAGAGACCAAAATATTAGTTACATCTAGTGATTTATTCTTTATGAAAATGTGCACGTCGGGATCGTGTTTGCGTGTTGTGGACCAAAATCACAATAAAATGCAGCTGTACATAATTGCATATGACCTACTATTTGCATCAGCCTCCACAGGTGCTCTCCACTATTTCTTGTCAGTCAGAACCATCTGCTTTAAAATTAATGGAGGCAGTTTTGAATTAAGAGTCGTCTTAGACACGTTTTTTTACACATATTGCTTTATTCTTCTTTTACAATAACTGCCTTTTTTAAATTATAGAAATTCTAATACTTATTAATTAACTTATTATTAACTGACAAAGGCGTCACATGAGGATTAAATATACTGCTTGCTCAAATTTCTTTTCAACTTGTTTTACCTGCTATTCCCACAGGTGTCCTCCCCAAGTAAACAAACAGGAATGCATAAGCGACCAAATGTATGCAGACACAGATAGACAGACATATGCACACACATGTAGACCAAAGAATCACACACTGACCTGGGATCTAATTTTAGCCGTCCGATACATAGAAACACCTGACTGTGTCTGTTAAAGAGGAGCACATCATCTTATCATACATTGCATCTGTAATTTGTTACGCTTAACACACGGGTCTTGCTGTGATTAAGATGCACCCGCCATTTATTCTTTATTTGTTTTTACTTAACACTTCACGTCTTAACACGTCACATACGGATGCTTGAGGTAAAATTAATTTGATTGCAACGGAGTATTTAAAACCCTGAGCATAAGGAAAATAGTACCTGGAGTTGCCAGTTGTTTAGGGGAATTCAAGCATTACAAATTTGCAGTGAGTGCAGTTCACTATCTGCAATCAGTGTTTTTTGCAACATAGAACATGTAGTGGCAGATTTATTTCCATCCATTCGTGATCGATCTTGCACTCATTGCTTCTTTCGTGTGCTGTCCAAGGTTCGAGTTTGAATATTTCACTTTATGTGTACTCACAGCTCCCGGCCACCTTTTCGCACTTCACCAGTCACCGTTTGGTTTGTGTCAGACTGCTTGAAAAGGATCCAAACCTTACACGAGGGCTGTGATCTCTACCAACTTTGTTTGATAGTTGGCTGATCTGACCAGCAGAACTGACTGGAAAGCCAAAAGAATCCACTGACGGATGGAGGGAGCAGGTGGTGGGAAAGTGCTGCATTGTGTTGAAACTGTGGTGAGGGGGGGAAAACAATCTGCTTCCTTCCAACTTCACCACCAGCTTTGAGTTTTCATAAAGCTGACAAAAACTGGCCGAGATAAAAACAGCTCTGAACGTGTGAAGTCGCTGCTGTGTTTTCTCATGACTGTCGCGTTCACTGTTAGCAGTGGCTACTCCTTACGAGCCGAGCTTTGTTGGTTCTGTGTGATGGCATGAGGGGAGAAATAGCTTCATCACATGTCATGACCGCCCCTCTTGTTATAGATATATCCTTTAGGTGGCCTGTTAAGACTCTGAGTTCATCAGGCTGGAGATGGACACCTTTTTTTTCTTCACCTGCTGTTCAATCAAACATGAATGTGCCTTTCAAGTGCTCAGGCTGAGTGTAAGCAGCAGTGAGAGGACTTCTTAGAAGGAGTTTGTTTTATTGATCAAATGAAATTAACACACACACCCAAGGAAAGAAGCAGTGTGCGTCTAATCATGGAGTGCGGGTCAGCCGGCATGTTTAATTTAATGGGCCTCATCGTAGCTTCACGAGGTCTCACATTGTGAACTTAATTCCTCTTCACCACGTTAATTTGCATTGTGTCAATTGACCGGAGCGCTTACTGTATCAGCTTGAGTCTCACTTGAAATTCAGTCCATGCTCTAATACCATTAGGCAAATGCAAAGTTGTGTCATTTACACATTTGGGGGAGAAAAAAAGGGGGTGTGGGGGGTGGAAGGGGTAGGAGGGGTGAGAGAAAAGCCAATTTGTGCCGAACAAGACTCGCTTGTGATTATCAGTGGATGTTATTACTGTGGAGAAGCAGACGTTTGAAGGTTAGGTTTCTGGGCAGTAATTGAAATGCAAAATAACATTAGGATCGATGGCCATCTCTGTTTATTTATGAAATCAATATCGTAACTGTCCCTCATGAGTCCTTCTCTGATTCCCAATGACGGCTTAAGTCTCTGCTCGTTTATTCTTTCTCCCCCCGTAACCTCCTTCTTCTGTCTCTTTTTAAAAGGCAGTTAGGGGTGTGTTTGACTTTGCAGAGAGAGCAATTTCCTAGAGGTGCTGGATGTGTATGTAGATGGGGGTTGATACTCCAGGTAAGGAGACATCATCCATGTGGGAAATCTATGCAGTCTCTCCTCGTGGCAGTGACATTGAAGAGGCCATATGCTGGAAATTCTCTGTATGGTATGTGCATGTGTGTGAGTGTGTGAGTGTGTGCGTGTATGCGTGTGTGTTAGAGAGATAGAGAAGAAGAAACAAAGTATATCTATGTGATGCAAAACTAGTGCTGGGACTTACTACCTGAGATAAAACAACATTAAAACAAATATTTTTAAAAATGAAGGTGTCAGAGCAAAATAACTTACAGAATGACTTTCCAGCTTTGCAGCACAAGTAAAGGATATGCTTGGTTCCACAAACTTATCATCAAGCTTTAAACTGTGGTTTTAAAGCAGTTGCAAAGGAATACAATCTGATCCATTTTAAACCAGAATAACTCAGTATTATGTACAAGCCTGTGTGTGGAATGCACATAGTCGAACATTAGCATAAACACATATTAAATACACATGCAAGTACACTAAACATAAGCTCAAATGTATCCGAAAAAGAGGGAATAGATAAATCAGTCACACAACAATGCAAGAAAATCCGAACGACTTCAGGAATAAGATGCTCCGAAAAGAAGAAACCTTCACCCTTTAGAGGCAAATAGAGTAAATACTTCTTAAGATTAAACCTAAATGAATTTAAAGCGCTAAATCTTGTTGCAGCATTACAATGTGGGGCTACTTCAGTAGTTGGTAGATTTTTTTTGTTGTTGTCACATTTAACTGTAGGTTTGCGTTTCCTTGACTGAATCTGCAAGGTTGTAGCAGAAGATTATTAGAAATCCTGTTTCATGTGTTTGCTTCTATCAATTCAGCATATCACAGGGATAGCTCTTTTAAATGTGTATTCATTATAAATATATGAGGAAAAAAAAGCGATATTCGCAGCAGCGAAATTTAAGAACACACACATTTTTGATGACCTTCATTTGTGTCACCCGCATGTTGTTGTTACCACTTAACACTTGGAGACACACGCTACCCCCATTTTCCCACTCGCATGACCATTCATTTCCCAGACACCGCGGCCACTGACTAACAGTGTAATCTATGTGTCAGGCAGGAAGGGGCACTCCGTTTAAAGCTGATAGAGTTTGCCCCAAACAAGGACAGCCTATCATAGAAAGATTAATGAACTAATTTCATGCATGGCTCCTTGCCTCTGTCCTTCTGTGCTTCCATGTTCGACTGTGTGTTCAGCACCGTGATTTACGCTGTGTTCCCTGCTACAAGCTTAACCCCAAGCTCAACAATAATATTTCCTTTATGCGGAAAAGTACACGGTAAAAATTTGGAGAGCCGTATATATTCACTCCTTCACCCAAGACAAGGACAGCATGAGGTCATTTATGGAGAACTGTTTTAAATATGCATTTTCTTTTTCGTGTTTGAGTGGCGGTGTAAATTTATCATGCTGAAATTCAGGAGGCTAGACAACATATTTCATGGAGAAGAGGTGGATGGATTCGGGATTTATGTTGGGAAGCTGGGGATCTGCGGCTCTGCCAGCATGAGGAGGCATGCCAAAATACACACATGCACATGCAAACATCTGAGATTTCAGCTGCTCTGTCGGGACATTTTCCGCACCTATCTCATGTTAGCTTCAAAAAAGAAAAAATGGTCAATGATCTGAGCGTGCATCACAGTCCTGTCGCGTTAAACATTCTGGACGACTGTATTTTGTCGTACAGAGTAGTCTCTTGACGTGTGGTGGACAGACTGGAACGCGTGCATCTGCTGCTCCGTGGTGTCCATTGTGGGACTGTGTGGGCCTCTCAGAACAGAGAAGGCAGGTGACCTTCACGTCTGTCTGATGAGTCCTGCTTGTCTGCTCCGTTTGTACAATTTTTCTGCGCAGCGGAGCAAACACTACCCCATTAGGTATTAGGTGC
>NW_005187459.1:834914-841267 GCF_000239375.1 Pundamilia nyererei
ATTAGAAATTTCCATTAAACCTAACAAAAAACATCTCCCCAGCGTTGCCGTGTGCTAAGTGTGGAATGAACTACTTTTTACGTATGCCACAATGTGCTATTCCATAGGGAATCCCCCCCTATCTGGCTGCAATGATGTATTAACTATTACCAGGCTGGTCTCTCTCCACTTCAGCTTGGAGAAAATATATCGTCCAATTGACTCTAGGTGAATGCTGATTGCTAACAAGATTTAACATGAGTCATCTGAGTCTTTTATAAGCCACAATATCCTTAGAATGAAGGCTAACACAATGCTGTATCTCTCAATCTCGCACTGTGTTAACAGTCTCGACTGATTAAAAATGCATAAGGAATGTCTGGGGCCCGTAAGAGGAGGGTTTATTTTTTCATGCCTCATCTGGAACAGGAAGGAAGCCGAGGATCAATAGATCTGATCTGGGCCCAGGGGTAGAGGCTATCTCCTCCTCTTTTTCTCTTCTTCTCACTACTCGTTTGCAGTTAAAAAAGAAAAAAAAAGAGGTTTCTTGGCTTTAAATAAACACTTGTGCAAAGGAGGCAAAAGAAGGAAAATGCATTCGGAAACACAACACCATATTTAAAAAAAGAAAAATGGAGACAGCTCCTGGCAGTAAAAAAAGCCAAAAAGTTCAGACTGTAAAGCAGCATTAGCTTGCTATTAGTTTCAGACATTCCCATCACGCCTTTCCGCCACTCTCACCCCATATTTATGACTCATAAGAATTTAAGGGCTGAAGTTCTGTAAGATCAACACCAACTGTGACAGACAGAGCCAGCAGTTCTAAGACCAACCCGGGCCTCATTTCATGCTTCGTTTGAGAGAATATTATTGAATTACAGCAAGGAGCGCAACATACACTGGCTTTGCGGCCTCAAAGAGAAATGACTACCCACCAGTAGCAGTAATCGTTAAGTAAACAAGCATACTTATGGAGTTATAACATCACCGTTAAGCAAAGTGTATAATTTCTTATAAAGCTTAACAAGGCAAATAAAGAATACTCTCTTTAGCTTCTACCCTGCATTATGAGGATTTTTTTTTCTTTAATCCTACCTTTGTAATCTTTATGATGAAATTCTTGGAATAAGGCACTTCCTCTGCCAGCTGTAACCCAGCACCTCCACTGGCAAAATAACTGGGACTATTGATTGGGTCATCTATTACCCACAATCCTCCATATGCTGAGTGTAACACCTCTCTTTGTCCATTAACAGCCTTCTGAAGTTTCATTCATTCATTTACTTCTGGCAGCCGACCAATTGTGGGCATTGTTTGCAAGATGTATGGGGCATCTGTTGACATGGTCGTTAGTTACCATTTTGCCTGAGAGGAATGAGCTACTGCACTATATCACTTGGCATTCCGGCGCATTAATGGTTGTGTGTGTAAGGCAATCTATCAAACTCAGGTGAACGGGCTGATGAATTTCTCGCAGAATGAGTGGCGGATGATGGTAGCAGGCAAGACTCGGTACAGTCACAGCGAAGCTTTTGTGCTCTATTGTTCGGTCCTCTATTTTTTGAGAGCCTTTGCGTTCTTTTTATTTAAAGAAAAAGTTTTAAAAATGTGTGAAGAAAATGCGGTAAAACGGTTAATATTTTTAAAAAGTTTGCTAATTATTAATACTGAGATATGTTACTTTTATGTTATTAGTTTGTGTAATAAAATATTATTTTTATGCCAAAGCTCAGTGTCCCCTGATGTGGTTTCTATGCCAATATGACAGTTTTTGTGTTTTGTTTTGTTTTTTTCCAAATCCAAATCACAATTTTTTTCCTAAATCCAACCAAACAACTCGTGGAAACAAAAGTTGAAAACAACACAAACCATGGTGTCCTTCTGCCTACTTATATATGTGCTTTAAAACAAGTGGTTTGAACTCCACATATCACCCAATGCTCTCCTTTTCTTTTCTCTTTTTCCTCACACACAGTCAGTCAAAGCGGATGGCTGCCCTTCTAACCTTGTTTCTCCCACTTAAAAGGGAGTTTTTCCTTCCCACTGTCGCAAATTGCCTTCTCATAGGGGGGTTGTCTGATTGTTGGGTTTTTAGCTCTTATACTGTGGGGTCTTTACTGGACAGGATAAAGCATTTTGCGGTGACATTATAAAAATTCAGTTGAACTGAATTAAACATTCATTTCTTTTCAAAAATTTGGAAAACCATTGCGTTCCCTGTAAATTCAGTTTCAAAACTGACTGACGTTCCGACTCTGTTTGTGTTTCTCCAGGTTATTAACCAGAATGCCCTCCGAGGACCGGCACCTATCCTCGAGCTGTGGTTCTTATGTCAAAACTGAGCCTTCCAGTCCTTCCTCCTCGCTCATAGACACTGGCAGTCACCACAGCCCCAGTGGCAACTCTGACGCCAGCGGCGGCTACGTTAACGTTGGCAGCGGACGGTCACACACCCTGGACTCCCCCCCAATGTTCAACCCAGGCATGCTGGGAGTCGGCAGCGCCTGCTTACGCCGCTACGAGGAGTGCTCCGGCGGCATGGCCGATGACTCGCCAATCAAGTGCGAGTACATGCTCAATGGAATTCCCAAGAGGCTGTGCCTGGTGTGTGGCGACACTGCCTCGGGGTACCACTACGGAGTGGCCTCCTGTGAGGCCTGCAAAGCCTTTTTCAAAAGAACGATACAAGGTACTTTTTTCTTTCCCGCTTTTCCTTTCACATTTCACTGACTCACCTGAGCTGTCAGTAAAACTGTCTTTTAGGTGGTGGGTTCTTTATATTTTGGATACAATTGGAGACAAGTAAAAGTACAACCGCAGCAATAGAAAATATGAGTAAAAATGTCTGCTTTTTGGATTAACTATAACTTATGAATACTTAGAAAAATGCTCTGTGGTGCTCCCATTTACTGCTTTGACCATGTACTGCATTTTTGCATCTTTGCTTTTTGTAGCTGTTTAAGTACTGGTTTATTTTAACTACATTAGACACAATAATATTCATTCACAACACCACAGATAACCAGATAAATCAGAGGATGTGGAGAACTGATCGATAGAAGAGAAATGAAGAACCCACACACGTTAAAAATTTTACATTTTTCATTTTATTTTTTATTGGTTTTTTTCTGTGGATTATCAGATCAATCGATATTGACGGCCTCTGTTTTTTGTTTTGTTTTTTGGATTTTCAAAATAAGTAGCAAAAAAGAAAACCACTTGTCGATAGGTGTTACCAACTCACAGACATCAAAACAGCGACAGGTGAACAGCGCCAGATAAAAATGTTACATTGTCATCTTTTTTTCCCATGAAGTGGCCATAAAAAAACAATGATTTGTATTTCTTAATATTTTATTCTAAAAAGTAAATTATTGCTAAGGTTGTTGTTACATGAAAGCATTGAAGTAAAGAGATGAATAATTTTAGTGAAACTGAATTTTAATCAAACATAAATTTATACTTAAAACAATAAATTCCTGACTTTCCACCAGTACTTTTAAGCAAGGTGTATTTTCACTCTTGTCACAATAGAGAAGTGCTACTTTTTAATGATTTTAAATACTTTACGTTCACTTGAATACGTGGTCGTGCGTGTCACAGGTTCCTCAGTGCTTTCATGGGGCTAATACGATGTGGTGTCTACCGCAGGCATTAGGCCCAGACCGCAAATCTGCTCTAGTTTGTGATTTTTGATGTCTTTGCATGCGAATCATACATCTGGCACCGAATCTGCCATGTGTGGGATCCGTTCCAGAGTAATCTTTTGGACAGAGATAATGCGCCACTTTTTTTTTTTTTTGATTTGATTTGCAGCATTTGTGTCTGGATACATGGAGTCAGAGTGAGGGCACATTAAGTCAGGCAAATTTGAAAAGTATTCTACCTAAATCCCTCTCAATTACTGAAGCACGAAGAAACAGAAGAAGCATCTTTCGGCACTGTTTTTTCCTTTTATTTTATGGGCTTTTGTTAAAATCCAAAACAGCGCATTACTGTCAGAATAAAGATGGAAAACGTGGGACTGATGTGAGAGCTGGTTACCTCACTTGGTCTTAAGAGTGAAACTCTTCGGCACTCTCTCTAATTACATCACATGTTTACAAAATTCTGACTTTTTCTAATAACTCTTAATGTGATGATGACAAATATACCAAGCCTCATCCTGATACGGTATATATAATTTTTCTTTTTCTTTGGCAGCGAGGTTTTTTTTCTAAAATTTTCTAAAATATCCTATTTCTCATTATTAATTATCAGACATTTCTAAAAGAAAAACACACACAAAAAATAGAGACAGCAAAGACATATTTTCCAAAACTTATTATTTATTTACATTTTTTTTTGGCTGCACATTTTTAGGAAGGCTTTTCCTGGCTTAATTAGCCTATATGAAAATGGCTGGATTGTTTTATCTTAGGAGAATTTTCACTTTTCATGTACAAGAGGCTAAAGCATCTTTGGATCAGGAGCATCAGAAAATGTAGGAAACCCCTACTTTCTTTCAAGTCATCAGCACAATATCTGTTGTTCAGTCCGCATGCTACACTTTGTTGGGTTTTACTGAATGTTTTTGGCCTTCTGTCCAAATCCTGCATGCCTGTTTATGATCAATCATTGGTAGTTAAAAGGCTGCTCGTGCCCCAGTAATGCTGATGTGTGACTTTGCATTGTCTTGCCGAGACCTCTCTCTCTCCTTCTCATCTTCTTCCTCGTCACTGTAGTCTTCTTCTTCTTCTTCTTTTCACTCTCCTTCTTGGAGGACAGGCCTGTAATGAGCTTAATCTGTCCGTCATTCGTCCTGAGCCACGGGAGTTTCAGTCAATAACAATCAGTGTTGGGTGACTGTAATTAAGAACCAGGCATTTCATTGGGAGAAAGTCAAGAAAGGAGGGTGGGAGGTGTGGATCCGTTCCTTTTGCCCCCAGGCCCCTCAAGCCCTCACCCAAGGGGAAGGAGATGGGGTCCAATTAGAAGCAGAGGCACGTGTTGTGGTGGCAATAACAGAGGAAGGGAACAGAGAGACAGAGACGCTGAAGAGTCCTCTAAATAAAGGCGGTGGGACGAGGGATGGGGTAGGTGGTCATTCACAGAGAGGAGAAGCTGCTTTAATGGAATGGTAATCAGGAAGGGGGTCCCGGCCTCGGTAAAGGAGGAGGACAGGAAGAGGTCCAACTTGAGTGGAGATGCACGTGGATAATAGCATAGCATAATAATATATCAAAATTTAGAGGGAAAATAAGAGAGGTTAAGGAAGGTTATTAGAGTGGTTGAAATGTCCTTTGAGAAATAAAGGTGGACACAAGACCTGATTAACTAAGAGGGTTGCCGACAGTGAGCTTTTAGAGGTAGGCAATTTAAGTCTATTGTGGACCCTCGTCTCACCCACCCACACCCAACAAAAAACACAGACATGCAGGTCATATTTGACCTATCCTGTTATTTTTGGATTACTGTTTGATTTTGAAGGAAGAAAATTTGATATCCAAGCAAGTTCATCAACCTCAGAAGGTCATGAAATATTGCATGTATGTAGTACAGAGAATAAGTTCAACATTTCAGGCATGCAGCAAACTGTAATGTTGTCTGCTTGTTAAGGCAAAGCTCAGAATCACTGCCTTCAGTTAGTGAAAAATAACATATTGCTCGGTGCTCTACAACAATAGAACAAACAGCAGACGTCAAGGAGGCAGCTGAAGAAAGATGAAAAAAATGAAAACTATTGTGTTTCATTTTGTAAAACCGGAATTTTATACTCACAGATTTATTAATGCCTTTCAACATATCACATCATTTTCATCATTTTGTGCTTGTGCAAAATAGAGCAGCGGTTATGTGATTTAACATGAATTAGATTTTCTTTATGTATACAACAACATCTTTTAGTTATTCATTTATTCTTAATTGTCTCTAGTGTGAATTGTGGGACATTACTGTGCATTAAAAAGTATTAAGTGTACTCATTAGATTATGTAATTTTTACCATAAGAATTTACCCTCTAGTATTCGCACTGAGAATAAAACTAAAGTACTATATATTAATACTGCAAATATTATAACGCTCTTGCTGCATGCAGTTAGTTTGCAGTGTAGTATGCAGTAAGGTACATGGCGTGCATCTCTACATACGAGCGCTGCAGTGTACTTTATTTCCCCTCTGCTAATGCCTCTCAGTTTAACAGACTTTACCTACCCCGAATCCAGCAGCAGCCTCTGCCAACATGCTGGCGTGGTGCCCTCGGCCCCTAACTGTGCGTGTGACCCTGCTGGCACTTTCGATGCCAGGGATCCTGACAAATGTTGGCACCTTCTCCTTGACCAACAGGGGGTTGTGTGTGTGTGTGTGTGTGTGTGTGTGTGTGTGTGTGTGTGTG
>NW_005187459.1:841287-900079 GCF_000239375.1 Pundamilia nyererei
GTGTGTGTGTGTGTGTGTGTGTGTGTGTGTGTGTGTGTGTGTGTGTGTGTGTGTGTGTGTGTGTGTGTGTGTGTGTGTGTGTGCTCTTCTGGCAGACCTGCAACAGACAACACCTGGTTTGCTGTTTTTAGGTACCATTAATACATCTCTGGACTTACGGGACATTGTTCAAACAGTCAATCATGGGGTTACGGATACTTGGGAAAGAGGATTTGTCACTGGATTCTTGGTGTCGTGTCAACTTTTGAAGTGTGTGCGTAATGATTTGGGGAAAAAATAAATAAAAAAAACTCTTAACCGGAATCAGGTGAGAAAGACGGGCAGCGGTTAAATTCCAGCAGATTCAATATGTCTGCATTTTCTGGCTGTTTTTGGATCTGAGTGATTAAATTGCATAGGAAATATTTCCATAGTGAGCCAACAACCGTCAAGACGACTTGAATAATACATCGAGCTTTGCTACATGATATCGCAGTCTTAGATTGTCCAGTCTAGCAGCAGCTCCTGGTCTTTGCTGGAGAACATTATGCAGAGTGCTCAGCTGTGCGTCCGTCTCTTAGCCCCGTGCTGTTGAGGGAGGGCAGTTTTCCCATCATCCTTTAGGTGAAGAAGGATGGGCTGGAAAGGGTCGTGGTGAGCGTTGCAGAGAGGACGCTCTGCATTAATGAAGCTAATTTATCTGTGAATCAAAATTTGAGTGTGACTGCGGGGCGGGTAGGTGCTTTTTACATGCCCCATCAAAATGCCACTAAACCCTCCTCTCCTTCAGGAGTGTCACACGGGGTCACCTTGGGACAGGTGTGTGTGCGTTCACAGGCACACATGTGCACACACGTGTTGTGTATTTTGCAGTGTTCTCACTCCGCGCCTGGTGTGATTTGATCTTCCTGCCAGCGCAATAATTCCAAAACAAATTATTCCTAATTGCTGATGTATATCTTTTAAGCACACAGAATAATGGAGTCCTTTTTTTCCAATCCTTTTCCAGGGAATATCGAGTACAGCTGTCCGGCTACCAATGAGTGTGAGATCACCAAAAGGAGACGAAAGTCTTGCCAGGCCTGCCGCTTTATGAAATGTCTTAAAGTTGGCATGCTAAAAGAGGGTGAGTACTGGTTTTTCACACAAGCTCACACAACATATATATATGTGAGTGTGTGTTTGCTTTATCCTTTTATTTTTACTCTTCCCCTTGTGCAAAGCTGCATTATTTGGGGTCTCTGTTCAGTGCTGCTCCTCAGCACTACGAAAAAATCTAAGTACTGTTGTATCCATGGTTGTATATCACATAGGAAGCAGCGTGAAGCAGTTGAGTTCACAGTTCACAGAGTGACGACGAGGGCTGCGGTGGATGAATGCTTTAAAGACTTTTGTCTGGAGTCTGTGTCCCTTATAAAACCACACACATGTAATTTTTAGACTTAATTTCAGTCACACTGTGGCTAAGCTTGGGTAACAAAACTAGCTCTTTATGTGCAGGAAAAGGTTATAGTTGAGGTGTTAGAACGCCTTTCTGGCAGTGAGTGCTTGGGTTCAAGTAACACTTTTGGCTACGGACACCCCGGTGCTTGTCTCTGTGATGCCGTATATGCCATGCTATATACTCCCTGGTGTAAATAGCCACATTAACTTTTCCACCCACTGGTGCAAATAGCATTGTTGGCTATTGACACCTTGGTGCTAATAGCATCTGTCTAGATTAATTAACTGTCACATCAAAATCCTAAAGATCATATGCTTCTTAGGCAGCTTTCTCTGTTTATTAGTATATAAACTTTAGACTCTCCTCTATGGCACCAAATTGTCTTGTGATTCTATATTTTAAAATATATGAGATGGTGTAAAGATTTTATGATCAAGCTGAAATCAGGAGGTTTGCCTATATGTTAGAGTAAGCTGTCTGTTTTTCAATGGTTGTGGATCTGTGATGGTCACTCCGGTCTAGAGGATGGTCAGTGATATTAAAGCCAGCTGTGGCCTCAGGGAGACACCGGTGACATCACCCACAAGCCATACTTACTTCTCCTCACACTGCCGAGCCTCTGAGTGTTTAACTCAGCCGGGTGGAAAAAGCTGCTGAGCTGGATATTCTTACCAAGACCGACTGAGATGTGTAACAGTACTCTTAAAAAGCACAGGCTGTTCCCCCAAGACTTCCCTCTCCCCTGGGCTCTGGGTGTCTCTCTCTCCATCTCCCACTCTGTCTGTCTGTCTGTCTCCCTTCCCCCCTCTTGCCTGCCGTATTGATCCACTAAATGCTTTCCGAATATCCCACCTCACTTCCTGCACGTGTTGTTTTTCCTCCAGTGTGAGTCCTCTGGGAGTACAGAGGGAAAATCTAGCCGATAGATTTTCTTTTTTTCTTTTTTCTTTCCACGGGAAGAGCATTTTTTTTTATCTTTTCAGTTTGCAGAGCGAGAAGAACTATCCTACACCAATGCAAAGTCTATGAAAAGTCTAAATCATGCTATTTATACGCAGAGGGCTTGTGCTGAGCTTGGACTTCAGTGAACATTTCTGGACAGATGTCCATGAGAAAAAACAAAATCTCAAATTGCTGAAATACAGCCTATTTTAATTACATTTCTTTGTCTTATACTGAAACAAAGAATAATTTTTGAGCAACTGTGGTACGAACGCTGTATAGGAGAATAAATGCACACTGACAGTAACAGTAAATTAATTGAATAATGTGCTGAAATAAGGCAGAAGTGTAGGCTTTCCATAGGTGTTGATGGCATAAAAGATATAAGAAAATAAAGATTTAGAGAAAAAGAAGCAAAGGAATTTTTAAAATATTTCATTCACACATTAGGATTTCTTTATTTCTATCAACATTCAGATTAAGTGTAATTGATTAGAGGAATGACTGCATCGTACATTTTATTAGGACGTAATATGTGCTCTGATAGCATTAATGTGTGTATGTGTGTGTATGTGTTTCATAGTCCACACTGAATCCTAAATTAAAGAAACATACGATTTATAAATTTATTTATAAGCTCCACAGAGAAAAACAACTGTTTCCTAAAAATAAAACCATGGCCATATAGTTTTGTACACATCTGGTAATAGCAGCCTGCACAAGTTGACTGCAATTTGTCCCAGTAACACAAGACTGCGTGTCTCTCTTTTAGTTCACTTTCACTGACCCAGCTTCACTGTGACGTAGCTGCGTTTGTTCCTCTCAGACAGAGGGGCCGTCCGTTCTGTTTGGCATAACGCTACTATTTATACATGCAGCCATTTTTTATGTCTTAATCCTGGCCAAAATATCTCACACTGAGCCTTTGACTCTTGGCCAGAAGAAAAAAAAAATAGCAACACATTTGCTTCATAAATAAAGCTGAAACTATTAGTGCATGCTTAAAGGAAAAACTGTGGGGTATTGTCAGCGGAGAGCCAGGCTAAGCCGGCCAGTGTGTGTGCGAGGCGCAGCGTCACAGCCACCGCAATATGTGGCACAGTAGGCGATTTTCTAAAAGTGATGGTGTTCAATTAAGAGTAAAAAGGACACTTAATCATGGCATACTGCAGTGGCATGGCCTCTTACAGATTTAAGGGGGACTTTGATCAGTGAACCAGTAGGGGGGAGGGGACAGCGGCTAGCCTCACTTTATGCTATGAGATCACCCTGCAACAAGTGACCAAGGGCTGGTCACCGACAAGGAACAATTACATTGTGTAATTTCTTAAAATGTTAACTTAAATGGTGTTTAACACTCTATTATCCTGCAAGGTTAGTTATATCATCAACAGGTTCAAACACGGAGGACTAATAACAGAAGGCACAAATGCAGACTCTGAACTGCAAGCAGCAGAGTGACATTGTGGGTAAAATCTAGGAAACACTAGCAAGGATTATTTCATAGATTCAGTTCAGTTCTATTCTATTTTATTTACATAGCACCAAATCACAACAACTGTCACCTCAAGACGCTTTACCGTAAAATAAAGATCCTACAATAATACAGATAAAATCCCAACAATCAGACGTCTCCCTATGAGCAAGCACTCGGTGACAGGGAGGAAAAACTCCCTTTTAACAGTTAGAAACCTGCGGACTCCGCTGCAACTGGTTTGAGTTAAGGGGAGGGAGACAGGACAAAAGATAGATACACTGTGGAAGAAAGCCAGAGATTAATAATAACTAATGCAGCGTGGAATGAATCCAGAGGACTTAAAGACAACAGCACATTCCACAAACAGGAGATGGATACACTGAAAAGAATAAGGAAGCGTAGTGTTAAAGTATTCGCTTAATAAAGAAGGTTTCTATTATCCTCACAATTATCCAGACTCAGATTTGAAACGCAAATCTTTTAAACCAACAAAGACGAATGTTTGAGCGTCTACTGAAGGGATATTTTGAAGACACCCACAATTGTAGTGATGCCTCCACAATCCAGACCTAAATACAATAATTACAGAGAAACCAGAAACCAGTTAATTTGTGTTTTATATCCATATCCAAGCCAGACCTAATCAGTTTGGCCCAAATATGTTTTGTGAGATCGCAGTAAACCTTGATCTTTGACATAAAAAAATAGCTGACTGACTCTCTGATGTGGATGAACTGAAAGCTTTTCCAGCTTAAAAACAGATTTTTTAGGTGTAAACTCATGATTGTGGTGTCCAAACAGAAAAATGGTTTTATGTTGAAGGTTTACACATTTGAGCAAATTTCATTTTTCGTAGCAATCCTTGTCAATATTAAGCAGGCTTGTGTTATTTTTTACTTCTTTCCTTTGAAATGAAACCATTTTAACTTTTTAATTAATAAAATGTTTCCAGATACGTTTCTATTTTAACTATTATAATCTTCAGCTATTAACAGGTAAACATTGATAAATACATAAACTGGATATTGTAAGTTTCACAAGTTATTCATTTGTTCCCATTGCAAATTTCCCTCACGTTGGCAGTGGCTTCCTAAAAAACGCCTCCCCCGGGGTGCTGTGAGAGTTATATATTGTGATGAGTTGCTCTAGAAGTTTCCAATATTTCTCTTCCTCGTGCCAGTTGTGCCATCCTGACTTTTAAAGGGTAGCTGCCAGGGATTTTGAGCCCCATTAGTGGGTGGGGAAAACCCTTCTGCTGTGCGCCACCTGCCACTAATCAGCTGACTTTACTTCTTCGAACTTGGTTTGGTGGCTTCAGGTGTGATAGGGGTCTAAATAAATCAGGTATTCTAGCTGTGGCCAGTGCCAACATAATGCAAAGGGAATTTATGGATTATGCTTAAGGGTATGTTGAGCTAAGCTGTCTGTTTAAGATGTAACAGATTATTATTTTTCCAAGAAAATCGAAGAAATAATATAGATGACAGGCCTCTCTCCTGGTTCGGCTTTACTGCTTTGTCAAAGCAGAGCACCTGGATGAGCCGGGTGGACGGCAGAGAAGGGCAGCTGTTCGAGGAAGCCGGCCTCATTCACTGACCCCTCAAATGTCCAGCTGAGACTGATGAAAGGTCACAGGTCAGTGGAAAAACTCTCACGTAATTACAACTCACGGAAGGTATGGTGTCAGTCACAACTGCCAGGAGTCAGTGCCCCCAGCTAATAGCGGCGCTAATATCCCATAGCATTACTGTACGGTGTTAAATGATGCAAGAATCTACCGCGTGTGCATTTTTCAATTTCCGCTTTGAGTCACATCCTGCTGAAGAAGAGAGATGGATTCTTTTTTTCTTTTTGTGCCAGTAAGCATGGGTATCTATGTTGGTCCTTGAACAGGTGTCCGATCATCATGTTAACAAATTATCGTGTTCAAAAACCAAGTCCCACTGGAACAGAAGCATATCGCCTTATACCCACTGAGTGTCTGTCCTGGAAGAAGCAGGTCTGAGCATAAAAGGCGCTTACAGTTTGGTCTTTTAGTCACTACTGGTGGGTTCTAGTTCAGTGATGTTAGCTCGGTGTTTCTGTGGTTTATTCTTTGCATGCTGGGATTTTCTGACATCGCTGTAATGTGGTGGATGAACACAAGCTGCCAGACTATTTTGGCAACCTACACCGCTGTCTCGCCCTCTCCTAACCACAGATAGGGATCAGCAGTCTTTCCTGAGCGAACGTGGCTACCAGGGTAATGTTACAGCCTTATTTTCCTCCGGCCACATACACAAAAGATTAGTAAAGCCATATCCAATATCACAGACTGTCAGGTCCCTTCCAAATCAATAGGCTTAAATCAGAAACCAATCTATATGCTAAGATTACATCACCATAATAAAGATATACCCAAAGTCTATACTCTGTGGGCGTCTTCAGAACCAGAATTTTCAGCATGTGTTGGTCTGCACCATTCGAAGTACTTAAACTATAAGTGAGAAGGACCCCTCCCTTCTTGCCACTTGTTTTTTCTTGTACCGTAAACTTGTCTGTCTAACAGCACATGTGTGGGGGCTTGTTTGCTTTTTAGGGTGTCAGAGTAGCTGGCAGAATGCAGCTGAAAGTCAGCGCCCACCCAGAGGCTCTGCACTGGCCTGTCCTCACTGTCTGGCAGGTGATAGATCAGACACGGAGGCTAACACGTGTTCCTCCAAAGAAAAGGATTTAGCGAAGCGCTGACCTCATAACAACCCTTCTATACATGTACTCGCTTCCCGACACACATGTTAAAATGTATATCACCCCTGACAAGGGGCTCAGAATCGCTCCTTGAGGTCCCGTGCTTGTCACTGACACCGTTCTAGCTTTTTAAAAACATTTTATTTTGTCCACTACACCAGCTTCAACTTCATGAATGATCTCGGCCCTTCTCGAGCTCTGCAGATGTTTTTTATTAGAGCTGCATCTGTGGTTAGGGCGGCACTGCGAGACAAAAATAATAGCCCTTTGTGGACACGCTGGCTCAGATTTATGTAAGTGTAAAACATGATAAAGAGTGATACAAGTGCCATGGCAGTTACGGTTAAGCAGTGCCAGCATTGCCAGGCCACCGGGAGGGGGTTGCAGCAGATGGTGCGCCATGTTAATACCCAACCCAATCCAGTTCCCTTCAACTTTTTGTGTCGTCTTTTCTTCGCCTTTCCCTTCTTATTTTCAGCCCACCCAGACTTAAGAAAAAAACCCGATGACAGCCTTTACTGTAGCTCTTTCTGACTTTCCAGATCAGATGTTGAGAGGCAGCCCTGGAAGGGCAGAGCGGCTGCGCTTTGCAAAGGGTGAGCAGGCCGCGTCGGAGGGGGCTGCACGCCGCATCCCTCTGATTTTTCCCAGCTAAAATAGGGAGCTCCTAATCTCCCTTTGGCAGCGTTAGCCAGCCAGCCAATTCTGACACATTCTCTCGAAAGAAGCGCCTCTGACAGGTGAAAGGCTGAAAATAGTTGAGAGTGAGAAGCTTAAACACGCATGTACACACGAGCACATGTTCACATAGTAACACACAGTCTCGATATGAGACACATGCACCTTTCAGTGATGACAGCTGCTCTGTAGAGCATCTTTTTGTACTAGAAGAATGAATCTCATTTATATCATGAATGATTTTTTTTGGACACTTTTTTTTGTTTTTGCTCAACCTTCTGTCTTCCTTTGTGTATTTTTGTTTTTCTGGCTTCAGTTTTACATTGAAGACACTGCTGATGTGGGTGTTTTTCAGCATATAGACCGATGTTTCTGACCACGTTGCGAAGAATGTGGATTTAGACAATTTGGGTGGGGGCTTTAGGCCGAAAATTTAATCACATACTTAATTCAGATTTCATTTTGATGTTTGTGTTTTAAGGTGGACTTTAAAAATGTTATTATGTATTCTTAAGGGCCGTTTTTTTGTCATTTTTTTCATTGTGGGCATAAAATGAATATTTTGGCAGCTGCTATGGTGAAATAGATATCTGTCAATTTAATGTGCAAATAATAAACGCATAGCAAAATAATCCGCAGGACACACCCGGCGCACCCGCGGCCAGCACATGAAGCGAAACACCGTCACTTCAATAAGAAATTTGCCTTAACGTTTTAACAAGTCAATAAATGTTGTGTATGTGAAAGCAAAAGAGATCAGGTGGCTGTAAAGATTGCTCCAATGTAAATATGCCTCATCGTCTTGCCACACACATGTGCACGCACACAAACACACACAAACACACTCACATAGCAAGAATAGACTTTCAGCCAAGTATCTCAGCCCGTCTTTCTCGCAGTCAGCACAAAGTTATGAGCGTGCTGTAGTATGTGAATTCATATTATCCAGCACACACATTTCTTTTACCCCATAACCTCACCCATGCATCCATACTTTGCCTGTCACACTTTATGAAAGGCCAGCAACCATAAAAAAGGATCTGGATGCCTTTAAGATGATCTGTGGACCCGCCTGGCCCCCGCCGCCCCCAACCCATGTCAGAGGCTCTCGTCTGGACCCGCATTGTCTTGAAGCGCGGAGGCCGATGTGGTTTTGGGCCTGAGGTTAGGAATGCGGTGCTGACGATGACACACACTGCCCCCCTCGCACCCTCTCCGGCCCTCTTCCAGGGGCCTCATTCAGCTGTCTTGTTGTGGTCATATTCTCAGTACTGTTCCATATCACATGGGGAGGAGATAATCCCGCACTGGTGAGATCAGGTGGTCATTGGGACAGGCAGGGCCGACAGAGAGAGGATGTACAAATTGAGAAAGAAGAAACCATCAGAAAACAGATATATTCATCCAAGCACAGCAGATTGTTCTGTTTGATTTTCCAACCCTCCCACTCTTCAGCCTTATCTAACCCTTGTTTTTTTCCCTTGTCGTTGTCCCTGCCCTCCTGCCTCGGGTCTCTGCTGTTTGGAGCGCCGCTAAGCTGTAAACTGAAACTGGTTAGCGCTGAGCTCTTAATTCTTGTCAGCGTCTATTAATTATGGGCCAGTTGGATGTTCGAGTTCAAACAGCCCCCGCGGATCTTGGAATTCTAACTCTGGCTGTTTGGTCACTTGTCGCTTGTTGCAGCTACATGACCTAGCAGCCCACGGCAGGGAAACTGGTGTGTGTGTGTGTCAGTGTGTGTGTGTCTTGATAATGTTGGGGGCAAAAGCAGCAACAATTCACTGTCAGTTAGCCTTACAAGAACATGCTGCATGAATTCGGTTTTGGTACCTTCTTAATATATTTATGCATTAAACAAGCTTATTATTGTGAAAGGCTTAACTAACTGCATAACCCTTTATTAGGCCTCTGTGTACCATTAAATAGAGAGAGAGAGGCTCCTGAACTGATTTAATATCTGGAGTACATGCACACTGTTTCCTGAAGCCCAATTTATCATTTTAAATTTAACTTAACCAAGAGTAATGCTAAAAACAACCACTAAAGCTCCATCTATCGCAAACCCAGCTCCTGCCTGCCTAACTGACTAATTAAAACCGCATCCACATGTGTTCAAAGAACAAGAAGTCTATTTGCAAGCCTTATTGATTACTTTAAGGCGTACAAATGGAAAGCTGTGTTAGGAGAGGGGCTCTCGATTTAGCTTCAATCTGCCAGGCATAAAATGATCTCACTGTGTTTGCTGGGAAGAATGAGCTCCCTCTGGGCACGGTGGGTAATTAGGTTAGTGGATAGTCGGTGTCAGGAAATTGAAAGACCATCCTAATCGGATTCTTTTGTTTCCAGGGGAATCAAAGGAATTTATATGAGTCACTGGGAAATCTCACACGACTTAATTCCACTTGACCATGTAAAATCTGTTTGCTCTCCCTCAGTGCTCAAACAACTTTTAATGCGAACGTATCAATTCAGGAGACAAGGTGCATCCAGCCCGCGTCCTCTGTGATGGCTTTGAAGATAATCCTGCATGTGAATGCTTAAACTTCCACTCAGAAGTCCTGCTTGATGGTTGAAAGGTTAAAAATAAAGGAATGTAACTGTTTATGTAGATAAATGACAGAAAAATGCTGTTATCCTAATTTTTGTACTGTATATTATATGAAGAATGGTTATATAGTATTTGTCATATACAGGGTAGAAAATTAAAAACCCTGAAATGCTCGTGAGAGTCTGATGACACAGCAAAATAGGTCAAGTTTCCCCCCCAATAAATAGGCTACAGTTTTATAATAAGCTGTAGTTATGGTAGCAAATACGATGCCATAAAATAGGTCGTTATAACTGAATGTAACTTTCAAAAATTAAGCATATAAAAAGAAAGTGAGAAAGTCAGCAGCAACGCCTACTTCCAAACAAAACAAGTGAAAAGTTCCCTTTTATTTTATCATTACGTTTTGTGGATTCGTCAGAGTGGCTTTGGTTTATCTTATGCATACGTGATATTTTTAATTATTTTTCTTTGCAGGTGTGCGTCTGGATCGAGTGAGAGGGGGGCGTCAGAAGTACAAGCGGCGGTTGGATGCCGAAAACGGCGCCTACCTCGGCCTCACCCTCCCCCCTCCAGCCAAAAAACCACGTGAGTCGCTTTTTTGTTGCTTTTTTCTTTTTTTTCATTTAAAATCTCACTCAGTAACAATGTGTGTATTACCTGAGCATTACAAAAAGCATTAACTTTATTAGTTAATATGATGGGACATAAAGCTGTGAA
This sequence comes from Pundamilia nyererei, assembly GCF_000239375.1. Taxonomy (NCBI): domain Eukaryota; kingdom Metazoa; phylum Chordata; class Actinopteri; order Cichliformes; family Cichlidae; genus Pundamilia; species Pundamilia nyererei. The sequence goes on from NW_005187459.1 coordinate 851,803, forward strand.
ATGAATCCCCTTGAGGAATATGGCGAGAGCATTGTTATCTACATCCAAAGATGAGATTGATGTGGCACAATATGATCATATTTTTAGGCAAACACTGTTGCCTAAAACTGTCGCACACCACAGTACATTTATATTCCTTCACGCCCTCCGTCCTTCTCTCTATCTCTCTCTCTGTCTCTTCCCCCTCTTAGTGACAAAGATCGTCTCTCATTTGCTGGTGGTGGAGCCAGAGAAGATCTATGCCATGCCTGACCCCACCATGCCGGACGGAGACATCAAGGCTCTGACAACGCTTTGTGACTTGGCTGACCGCGAGCTGGTGGTCATCATTGGCTGGGCCAAACATATCCCAGGTAGAAACATGTGACTGCTCTTGACTGAACCTGTCATCAGGGCTCTGGCTTTCCAAACACTTGTCTTAATGTGAAATTTCAGACATAGGTGCTTTTTATACAGGCCATCTATTAAGTTGCTAAAAAAAAAAAAAGGTTCACGTGTGGTTTTGTGCAGTTAGTAAAGCGGAGGAGAAACTGCTCCCATTTGCTCTTTGATTTTCTCAAATGTTACAGTGTGAGATTAGTGGAGTACTTCACCGACTGCTGTACATAACACGCCACCCCCTCCCGTTCATACGCATGCACACACACAGGATAATTAACATCTGCTACTCATCTGCACCTAAGGGAGAAGCTAGTCCCATATTCTAAAATCTAATCAATAAAGAGCAGCTGAAACCTTTGATTTGACTGGGGTGGGGTGGAGTGGGGTGGGAGAGTCTGTGGGGGGGGACCCGCCCCTATGTCAATGTATTCCATTTCAATCCCAGACTTAAAGAAAGCAATCCTCTTACTTACTTAAGGAGACTACGCAGGGCCTGTGGTGAAATTGATTTATTTAGGGAAATACTGATGGATTTCCCTTCTCCTTGTTGATGAATTCTTAAATAAGACTTGCTATGCAAATGTTCTTAGATCTTCCGGTCTTCTCATCTTTATCGGCTGAAGGAGACACTTTGGACCTCCGCGTGTTCATAAGGAGCACTGGCTGGTTTCAAAGTATATGCAAGCCATTGATCTGGTTAAATAAAGCATGTAAAAGACACACGTGTTGTCAATTCAATTATTATTCAATTAAAGCTAGTAATATTCTTCACTGATGCATTTCTTAAAGGGGTTCCTAACTGATTAAAATAAATGGCAGCAGTCAGGACACAAATTTTATCTTCAGTTGTCTTTTGTTGTGCATTTATTTCAAGGTGATAACAAAAAAAACCAAATCCTTACGTCAGTGTAAGGAACTAAAAAAGGTCTCGTGCTTGCTTAAACACAATTAATTAGTCGTAAAAACAAAAATGAATTTATTCAGAGTAAATAAAAAATGATTTTTTGCCAAAACGATGGAGTTTTTTTCTCTCTGTCTCCTTTTGGGCTGGCACAGTGCTGTCCTATTTGTCCCATTTACTGACTCATCGTCCACACTTAAAGCAAGACTATGAATCGTTTGCTGAGCAGTGGCCCAGAGTAGTTATAGGACGATGGCAAATACGGTTATGGGAAAAAGAAAGTACATCCTCTTTTAATTTTGTGGCTTTACATATCAGGACATAATAAAAATTATCTGTTTAAAATTAAGTAAATAAAGCCTCAAAGGAAATGCACATGACATGTAACCCGTGTCATTACTTATTTGACAAAAACGAAAAGATGTAGAAGTGTGTAAACAAAGTACATCCTTACTGCTTCTGTAGGAAATAGAAAGATAAGTGGCAGCAAGCTGCTACTAATCAAGTTAATTAATTGATCATCAGCGAGGGTGAGCACCTCTGTGAAAACTGAGGTTTTGGCAGTTTGCTGGTCTGTGGTATTCAGATGTGTGTTAATGTAATGCCAAGCAGCAAAGATATCAGGAATGTATGGGCTCAAATTGTGGTCATAAATATTTTGTACTTGTAAATCAAATGCGTAGTTGTGAACTGAGTTTTGTAACCTTGTAAACCAAAATATCTGAAACTTTTATATGGAAAGCGCCACTCCAACAGCCAAACCCATCTGTTCTCTGATTGGATTGTTAAATTTGTGATTGAGATGACATTGACCAATCAGCTGAAAGGAAGAAAAAACGGGTAAAAATTCGTACTTGTAAGTTGAAACTCACACACAGCCAGGAAACTTGAGCGCAGAGCTTTACACATAGTTTTTTGTTTTGTATCTGTAAGCAGACCTTAACAAAAAAAACTGTAACTTGTGTAAATATTTTTACAAACACAAATCTTTTTTACACACACACACACACACACACACACACAAATTCTCATCTACGAATGCACAAACATAAAATTTTCAGATAATTTGGTTACAAAACTCAGTAGTACAAACTATTTATGACCACAATTTGAGCCCAATGTTCTTGCACATCAGTCTGGTAAGAGTTAAAGTTTTTTTTTTTTTTAATTGAACTCCAGTGAGAAAGCTTATTCACGGGTGGAAAAAGGATCAAGTCCAGACCTCAATCTCATTGAAATACAGGGGACCTTAAGAGAGCTTGACATAAACAAACCTCAATGGGCTAAATCAGTGGCATAAAGAAGGTTACAATGATTTGATGTCATACAGAAAACAGTTACTTCAAGTTATTGTCACTAAAGCCGGTTCTACTAACAACTGAATCATGGGGCGTATTTATTTAGCATTTTGGCATTGTTTAATAAATAATGACACTTATATGTCATTTTGTTGTTTGCCTTCAAAGTAAAAGTTGACGCTTTTGAAATGCATTGGCTGATGCAGGAAAATTTACTCTAATAGTAAATATTTTTTATTTCCGGTTTGCGTTGTACTTTTTTAAGTTTAACTAAAGCTCAGAGAGATGTCTGCAAGTATTTGCAGTACTTCCATGCAAACTACTGACAACCCTGGCAACTAACTAGGGACCTTACCTGACAACCTTATGACCTGTGTTTGCCAGATGGTCGTTGACAGGCTCGTGTGATTGAGGCCTTAGCAGTAAGAAAAGTTCAGGAATGGAGAATGACATTAGGAGACAACTCCTCCACATTATGTGTCAATTTGCTGTAGACCAGTGATTCTCAAATGTATGCTGTGTTCCACTAGTGGGGCACCTAGCCACTTCATCCACAGTCAGCCAAGTGGGCAACCATCTGAAAACAGCATCGATTGCATAGTGGAGTAACATGAAGGAAGTTACCTGTTGGGGAAAGCTTACATCATCTGTTTGGACTGTGGGCCAAAATGAGCTGAGCCCAAACCAGCCCTTTGAACTTTACATGAATGTTTAGGAAAAGAGAAGCCTTATTAAACGATTAGCCAATGGAGGGTTGCTGGGGTTTGAGACATGCTGTCTCACCACTCTCGAGTTTACATCGAGAAACAAGCGTTAACAGGAACAAAAGGAGCTTCCCTGACCCAAATGCACAGTTTTTGGGTTTTGTTTTTTTTTTTTTACTCCTGACCTCTTTTCCATCCAACATCTTGTGAACAAGGGAAAAAATCTAATTCAGGTGTATTTTTCACAAAAGAGCCAAATAGGGTAACTACAGTCAAATTCCTCAATTTAATGGAGCCCCATGGGGCCTGTAATGAATTTTACTGTAATGTTTTTCCACTGCCTTATTCTCATTACATTTTTTTATATATATACATATATATATAAATATAAATAAAAAAGTATTGATCTTGTATGGTGTGAGGATCTAAATCCAGATCTGTCAGAGTTATTAAAGGCAGCACGTGACACTCTGGAGACATTTTACCCGCGGCCACTGGGTCAAAGTGTCACCAAGTAACGATTAAGACAAAAGGGGTCCCTACAGTTTAACAGTCCACTCCCTCCATTACACTCATAGCCCACTGCGCAAATGGCCTTAACGATGAGGTAATAGGAGTCATTAGCGCAGATCACTCCATTAATGTGAAAGTCCTTCAGCATCCACATGTGGAGAGCTGGGAAGAAACATGTAATACTCCTACACGTGTTCATTGTGAAGGCTTAAATATTTGTGTTTTACAGCTGGAAAGAAGTAATTTGATGAATTTTTAATCCTCAGTTTAGTTTGGTTTAGGTTTTTTTGTGTGCAAAGGAGCCAATTAAAAATATTGAAGTTTTTAAAAAATAAAACAAAAACACACATTTTGGCTTCAAGAAGATGATAGGAGACATGTTATTGTAGCCCTTGATTTGTAACCACACACACACAGACCACCTCACAAAGCGTAGACTACATTCAAGTCAAAAGCGTACAGCGCCCTCTATTCACTTTATCTAATGCTCGTTCTTTTTCCTTTCTTTTTCTCTGTTTCTGTCCCGCGCACCCTCTGCCATAATATCTTTCACACACACTCTCTGGCTTCCTTGTTCTCCTGTTCCCCTGGCTCTCCCTCTTCTACTCCTCCTGCTCATATAGGGCCCTCAAGTCTCATTATTACCTCTGTCTTTTTATTAGGCCCATTAGGGCTCTTAGGAGGCCTGTAATGATACTAAATGAATAGAGAGTGAACTGCTGTCTGTTTTAGACCTCGCTCTCAATGACAGCTTCAAGCTTCACTGCCAACCACTCAGTCTCCTCACTGTACTGAGCAGGGCCTCAGTTATCTTACACGCACCTGTATTTTTTTTGTTGCATTACCAGAACCCTGCCAAACAGTTCTTTTTTTGGGGACCTGGGGACCTTTAAAGATATAGACATATTGCTGACTAACATGCTACATTGGCTAAATATGGGTTTTTACAGTGTTACAGTATTGTAATGTGTTTGGTGAAACGGCAACACCCCTCTCCACACACACACACACACACACACACAACAACAACAACAGCCTCCCCCTGCAGGTCAATGCATTACTACAAAAGCTGCCCCACAGTTTGCAGAGCACAACATGGTTTTAAAACAGTGAACAGTGTGATAGATGTAAAAGCAACAAAAATACTTCTGATTTTGATTTTAAAGTTAGCAAAAAACAGTCCCTATTTATTTTAATGCTCAATGCATTTTGTTATATAACTTACTGTCTCTTTCTTTATGGCTAAAAAATTTCATTTTGATTACATTTTGTCAGCGTAGTAAATCTTTTTGTAACTATTAGCATTAAAATGTATTTGATCACTAAAAAAAACAGCAGTTTACATAGTTGGATCAAAATTTTGCAGTGTTACAAACCTTTCTATTCCCTGTAGCCATGCACTTGGCAATGGGAAGAAAAAGACTCCCTTTTAACAGGAAGAACCCTCAGACAGAACTAGGGGGACGGGGAGGGGCAGCCATCTGCCTCAGTCAGCTGTGGGGAGTGGCGAGAGAAGAGATGAGCGCAGAGCAATAACACACTATAAACACTGAGCAGGTTAGTTGGGCTCGTAACTACAGATCATAAATGTGTAGCTTGTGCAGAGAGGTGCAAAGAGAGAGTACAAAGCACAAGCTGGAGGAGAGAGAATTCAAATTTAATGGCATGCAGTAGTGGCAGATAAATGCACGGAGTTTTCAGGGTCACTGAGATAGTTTAATTATCAAAAAGAAAATTGTCAAGCTTAGTCATAAAAGTAGAGAATGTGTCTCTTTCCAGTCCCTGTTGGTATACTTGCTGTGGCATTTTTGTAACAAGGAGTTCAGCCTGGAATTGAAAAATGTTTGGACTAGTTCTTCTAGTATCTGAGACAGGGTGTTCCTAATTTTGGCAATAATACACAGAGTGAAGAGGTAAAAGACATACTTTGGTGAAAAATGGCCTGGTTAGCAAAACTTAGCTTAAAAGAGTTAGCAGTAACTTCTGAGTTTTAGGTATTTATGGGTATTTGAGTAGCCCTCTATTTACAATACTTTTTTTTTACAGTTTTTTTTCCAACGACCCTCTATACTATAGATTAGATTAGATTCTATAGATTAGTGTCATAATTTTCCTTTTTGATAAAGCATTTGTTAGAGGTGGATCAGGTGACCCTATATCCTCCCATAGTTATGCTGTAGGCTGCTGTTTCTTCTTCACTCACATTTTTTCACTTACTATGTGTTTATACACCACTCTGCATCTAATTATTACTTATGCTTTGGAAAACAGCCAGAGATTAATAATATCTTTTGTCGTGTCTCCCTCCCCTCGCCCCCAAACAGTCATGACAGACGGCTGCCTCTCCCTGACCCTGGTTCTGTCAGAGGTTTCTTCTTGTTAAAAGGGGTTTTTTTGTCTTTCCCACTGTCGCCAAGAGCTTGCTCATAGCACTTTGTCTGATTGTTGGGTTTTTGATGAATTATTGTAGGGTCTTCCTACATAAAGCGCCTTGAGATGATGTTTTTTTTCCACTATATAAATAAAATTGAATTGAAGTAAAGTGAACTGTAACCTCCAAAAATTAGGCTTCATTGAGCCCTATAAGTAGTAATTTGCACTCTTGCACTGACTTTTTTTTATTCAAAGTGTCTTTTAGGCATTTTTTCAATAGTCTAGATTTCTTTAAAATCATTTAAAGAAATCACTTTAAGTTTAAAATAATTTTACCTAAACCTAATTTCGGGTGCTTCTTTGTTCACAAGGGTCACCACAGCTGATAGCTCCCCATGTTTTTTTTTTCTGACGCAACCCTAAAGGGGATTTCTGTCTCAACTGGAATGGAACCAGCAACCTTTTGTTTGTGAAGCAAATGTCTAAGTCACTACACTATGAAGACGTATAACGATAAAGCATATAGGATGTAAAATTAAGGATTTTGATTTATTCAGCTAACAAGTAAAACATAAATACTCTAAAACCCTGTAGTTTAGCAGAACAGCGTCGCTGTTCATGTTCTTCATCTCCATGCAGAGAGACTGCAAACACAGAGATGCTGACGTTGCCTGGTTTGCTCAGTATTGTGTCATGTTTGGTCAAACGGCATCAAATCACTAGGGTGAAATATTGATATTTCATCAGGGGGATTCACCCTCCACAGTGACACTTAACTCAGCCACCTCCAGGCGACGCACATCCAGCTCCAGGCTAACCCAAGGGAAACCAGGAAGTCACTAAATTGCTTCAGTAAATTGAGTGTTTAAAAAAAGAGAAAAGAAAAAGGGGGCCAGGAGTGCTGGGGGAAAATAAGGGAAATATATGCATGTCTTCACCAATGAGTCACAAAATGAAAAGCACAGTGCAATGTTCTGCTGGGAAAACCTTTAGTCCTGGCCTCCATGCCGATGTTACTTTGACATGTCACAAGTTCCAAGGGAGCAACTGGAGGAATTTTACAAAGAGCTCGAAACTTTATCTGGACTACAAAGTCCAGTTGAGCATCTGTCCCACATGCAAAAACAGCCCAGGTTCACGAAGGCCACACCCAGCAGCTCTCAAGACTCAAAGCATTTGTTACCAATGTCCTGATGCCTGACACTACAGGTTACCCATGATAAGCAAGCTTTTGGCATCACAAAGGGAGGGCATTCTGCACAATTGGTGGTTTTATGTTGAGGCAGTATATTAAAGGTATGCTACATTAAATGGAGCTAATAAGCATGATTTTTAGCCCGAAGTGTTCTTGCTTTACAGTTATTTAAACGGGTTGTTTCTGTATGTAACTATGCTACTTTTTTCTAACTGTCAGACTTATTTTGTCCTGCCTCACTATTCTAAATAAGCTTCACCAAATTTAGGCCATTCATTTCTCTTGTCTTTGGGGAATCTGGAGTAAACTCATGAATTCCTGACACAGCATTGATATCTACATTCAGTGATCCTGTGGTCCTCTCTTCCCCCCACTAAACATGTACCGGATGTCCTCCATCAAATGTCTGTTTGTCAGATCTGAGGCTTGGATCGATACCCTTTCGCATTTGGTGGACTGATTACAATCTACTAATCAATGACACCCCCAGCACTCTTTTCTCTCTGTTTCATTCTCTCGCTTCCCGCCGTTCCTCTATTTGCTTGATAAGAAACATCGGGAGGACCCCTTTTAAGTCAACCTGTCCGATTCCGATCCATACAAGTTTCAAGATTTAAGTAAGCAGCGTGGTGAGTTCAAGGCCCTGGTCAATATCCCCCAATCACCTTCCTATTCACCATAGAGTAGTGAAAGGTATTGTGGCCATTGAGGTCCTTTCAGGTGTTTGATGTGGTGTGTGTGAATGTTAGAGGTGAAAGTTGATGGGTCGACCTCGAGATTTGGATGAATTGCCACACCAAGTTCAAAAGGTTGAACAACACAGGAAGAAGCCTGCATGTGTGCTTTGTTATTGGATCTTAACATTGCTGCGTTTAAAGCATTCCCCTTCATAATTCCATCCCAATCCCAGTGAATATGTTATTCAGTATATGTACGGACCTGATTTCTCCTGTTGCAAAACTCTAAGCAAATTCTCACACACTGAAAATCAGCACATTAATACACTTGTGATACATGATGGTAAATGTTGTTGGGAGAACTACACCACAGCTACAGAACAGATCCAGTTTCTTAATCATGGTGGCTCAAAATTCCTGTGAATGAACTAACCAATAAATACCAGTTCAGAGTCCACAGCCAGAAGAGGTGAGTTGAAAGTTGATGCCAATAAAGAATATGAACAATGTGGTAGGCAGGAACAGGATTAGAGTGAGACACCATGTTCATATACAGGGAATGATTGTGCATGAACAGGAAAAAAGACATTTTACTATGATACGCAAATCTGTGTATGTCTGTCCATATGCTTTTGCTACCAAACTTGGTACGCAGGCTCATCTGATACACCTGAAGGTTGTTGTCTATATCAGATATTCTGATGCCCAGCAACCAGCTAATAACAGGTTAAAATGACTTGATATTAGCATTTCTGAAGCTGCAGCAACTTATAAAAGGATTTTATAGTTTTAGTTTCACAACAATAACACATCCACAAAATTTAAGTTATGGATGATATGTTATGATACCTTCAGGTTCCATGAGAACCATATTACAAATGACTAAAATTACCTTTTTAACCTTGAATGTACAACAATCCACAATACCTCATGAAATCATCCTATTGTTTTCAATTCACAACATTAACATCTCATTTATATCCACAAAAGTGGAATTACACATGATATATTATCATCATGTTGCATAGCAACCACCTGGCAGTGGGCTGAAATGACCCAATTTGTGCATTTATGGGGCTACAATTTATAAAGCATTGATCATTTTAATTTAATGACCATCAGCAAAAACGGGTCAGAAAGTACCGTGACATGGGCATGTACTATTAGAGTTTCTTGTTGTAGTAAATGTTTTATGTATATAAGTATTATAAACCTGTAGGCTATATCTTTTATAGATAAAGGGTACTTTCACTTGCTTCCTTTAAAAGAAAAAAAATCATCAGATGGTCTTTCTGATGCAAACAGAGGTTGTTTTTTTTGATTCAGAAGTGTTTTGATTACTGTTTGAAAGGTTTTTCTTTACCCTTTTATAAAAAGGGCGGAGGAATCCCACAAAAGTCTCTTAGAAAATGCGAAAACTATAAAATGGTGAAGTCTAATTATAAATCCACACGATCTTCTTTTTTTCTCCTTCCTATTTTCTCAGTTGGAATTTCAGTACATTAATTTAGTCTGTTTTAAATGACAGAATTAACTTTGAAGTTGTTGTAAAGAAGAAGTGAATGTCTATTCACCCGTCCTTACTCGGACAATGATACGATATAATCAGTGTTAAGTCTGGATTTGTCCTCACTAAGCAGGGTCTCATGTGCTTATGCAGTGGGTTGCAGAAGGACTGAGTTGATGGCTGAGGCAGCCCTGGCTCATGTTTCAAAGGCCTCTGCTCCTGACTGATTTATATTGCTCCCTGAAAGCCACTGCATACAGCGGTCGGTCTCTGTTTCAAGTCGGACTTCTTTGAGGATTGCGCAGCAATTGTACATAGCCCATAAAGCACACAGAGGACTGAAAGAGGCAACAATTGAGCAGGGGGGTTAATAGGCTGCCCTCTTACTATGTCACATGGTTGTTCTGTGTGAGGGCTCAGCAGTACCTAGAAAATGTTCAAATGTGACATATATTTTCTTTATACTCCTGCAGGCTTTTCCACACTCTCGCTGGCAGACCAGATGAGTCTATTGCAGAGTGCCTGGATGGAGATCCTGGTGCTGAGCATTGTGTTTCGCTCACTGCCCTGTGAGGATGAGATAATGTATGCGGAGGACTACGTGGTAGATGAGGAGCAGGCGAGGATCTCAGGCCTGCTGGACCTTCATGTTGCCATCTTGCCATTGGTCCGACGCTACAAGAAGCTGCGTATGGAGAAGGAGGAGTTTGTTACGCTCAAAGCCATTGCACTCTCTAACTCAGGTAATCTTCCATTCACCTGTTAGACTTAAATTCACAATCCTAATCTATGAGTTTGTGAACAGCACAAATATTGTAGGCTCAAATTCATAGAAACGTTGGATGAGTAGTGGGTTTGGATCTTCATAAACATCATAGTGCATCAATAAGTAGGCAGAGCAGGATTGTGTTGCTGAATGCAAGTCAAAATGATGGGATTACATCCTAAACCAAGTTCTGTTTATTGTATTTGGCTTCCAGAGAGTTTAAGTTTTCCAAAAATCATCTATTTAAAACTCCCAGAGATAGTAGTGGCTCAGTGGCATACTTGCGTTGACTACTACCCCCACCCTGTCACGGCAGATGGCTGCCCCTCCCTGAGCCTGGCTCTGCCAGAGGTTTCTTCCTGTTAAAAGTGAGTTTTTCTTTCCCACTGTCGCCAACTGCTGTACAGGGATCATCTGATTGTTGGGGTTTTCTCTGGAGGCTCTTTTCCCTCCAACTTAAAGCACCTTGAGGCGACTGTGATTTATCGCTAAAGAAATAAAATTAAAGTAAATTAAAATACTGTAATCAAGTAATCGAAAACCGATTAGTCACTTTTGCCAAATAGCCTTTATTTTCTCCGCAGTAATGACATAGACAGGAAGGTACATCTTTATATAAAATCTCAAGTAAAGCCTGGCAGTTGGCATTTAATTAAACAGACAAAGAAATAAAACACAGGGATAAAAAATGTCGAGTGGTTATCGGTATCTTGTGGCACCATCACCCCCACAATGAAAGATCCCCGATAAGAGAGGACATAAAGGTCAAGATCAAGATTTTTTTTTAATTTAACTTTGTGTCTGTGTCTGTATCTATATTTTAATTTGTGTGCAGATACATGTGCACGTGTGTGTGTGTGTGACTGTCACATTGCGCTCTCATTCTCTCCATCTCCATAACAGTAGCTGCCAGCGTGCCACAGCCGAGGGAGATATATTTAGCATTTCATTAGAAAAACAGGGGCTGTCAATAAAATGTGTTAAGTGGAGTGGAATGAGCGTCGGGGAGCGACGGGCCTCGTTTGTTCCAGTGTGAAGATGCTGCGCCCGTATTGACAGTTTGCTTTTCATGAGGCTGGGCCTGTCCCCCGCTAATCAATGCCTGTTAGGAGTCTTTTCTCCTGCCTGACTGAAAAAAATGAAAAATGCTGAGCCCAGAGCTTTAGTCTCCTGATGACAAACACTCCATGGGAAAGTTGGGGATAAATAGGAGGGGAGGTGATGGAAAGACAGGGAGGTAAAGGTATAAGGAAGACGTGTGAGAGAGAGAGAGGAAGGCTAGGGTTCAGAGGGGTTGCTCTGGGAGGGCGAGGGGGCAACTTCGGCTCGTTTGAACACAGTCTCGGCGAGCTTCGGCTCCAGTGGTCCTCTGGGTGTGACAGCTGTGGAAATTCATGGCCATTGATTTTGTAATTAGCAAAGTATCGACGGGATTGACGCCAGGCTGCTGACGGATTACATGGAAATTGTTTCTTCAAAGTTAGTTTTGCATTCCTCCCCCAGCCCCAGCCTCCTTAAACACACACAAACACACACACACACACACTCGTGCTTTACGCGTGCACCCATTTAAAAACATATTGCTTATTTTCCACTCTCTTTCTCACATCTGAGCGCGCGCACACACATGATCGTGCAGCCTAATGAGGATCAGATCAGCATTAACATGAAGGTTTCAAATGAAGAGTGCTGGAACACATGTGCGGTCCACATAGCCTAGTTAATTTCCCAAGATAGAAATGCAATTTACACAGAAGGCGACTGGTAAAAGAGACTTAATCAGTCAGTTAGGAACATAATTAGCCTTGTACTTTCCCTTTTTTCTGCCTCATTTACGTGTTCATACACGGTCTTACTTCACGCCACAACTTTCATGACACATAGCAGAGCTGATCTCATTCACTTACACTTCAATCAGCAGCCGTGTTTGCCTTCTCTTTAGCGCTACTCCGTATTACTACCAGGGTAGGACGAGTTTATCTCAGTCTGTGAGATTTGATTATAATACTGTATTGAATTCGCATTTGCGTCGTGCACGGCTTTATCTGTGAGTTAATGAATTGTGGATATGATGCATACACAGATTAGACCTGACACAGTATGTCAGTGCAGTGAAATTGGCTGAAAGCAAACCAGTGCTTGTCCATTAAAATGCTCGCTGTCAGCTCGTCCTTCGGAGGACAAGCCTGTTTTTTTTCTCTCTTTTTTTCCCCTCCAACATGTAGACTTATACGTAGAGAGCAGTTTTTAATAAGTCTCAACTGGTTTTATTTTAGAGCCTATACATAAGGGGGCCAACTGCTCTTTCTTATGGAAATGAAGCCCATCTGCCACCATCATTCAGCTGAATGATATCCTAGTAATGCAGCCATCTGAATTCATTAGCAGGGGGGATGTATGTGGTCCATGATACCAAAAGAAATGAATCTTTTTTTTCCTCTCCTGCTGTATATTTATATATACCTACTGTACTTCCCTCTCTTCCTATGTCTCCCGAGACTCCCAGCCATGCATAGTCATTTATTTAAGGAGCGTCATTAAGCACTAAGAAGCAAAATTGCACGTTTGCATATACAAGCTACTGAGTTTAAAACCAGATGATGCAGCTGCAAAACATGCAGTTGTTGTCAGTGTAGATATGAAACATCTGATTTGTCTTAGGCATTTTTGTCATTCCGACTTTCTTCTTCTCGCTCCAGACTCCATGCACATAGAGAATATCGAGGCTGTCCAAAGGCTCCAGGATTCTCTTCATGAGGCCCTGCAGGATTTTGAGGGTTCCCAGCACCCAGAGGACCCCCGGCGGGCAGGCAAGCTGCTCATGACACTGCCTCTGCTCCGTCAGACTGCCACCAAGGCCGTTCAGCACTTCTACAGCATCAAAATGCAGGGCAAAGTCCCCATGCACAAACTATTCCTCGAGATGCTGGAAGCCAAGGCTTGACACCCGGGCCGGGTGTTTGACGTGCAGCTGCATCACCCAATCCGAGGCGAGGGACAGCCCATTAAAAAATAAATCAATAAATAAAGGTGGTGCCAACTGACAATGGAAGGATGAAGCTTGGAGTCATTTTAACACTTTTAAACAAAACTAAACTTAAAGGTAACTAAAGGGACTTGAAATAGTTTTAAAAGGTGGGCAATTATCAGACTGATTGACAGGGGATCACGATTATGTATATAAGGATGTTGTGTACAGAAATCAGGCAGCCGAGGTCTTGTTATAACCAGAGACCCGTTGCTCTATATCACCTGAAGGTTCTGTGAATTTGTTTCTTATCTTATTTTCATCTCAAAATGGAAATGTGATAATATAAATGTCCTCAAGAACTGTACAGCCACGTAGCCACATGTTTTTATTTCCTTCTCTCACGTTTTCTCATCGCAAGCTGTTAAAGCAATAGTCTCTAACTGGTCTACATATAATATGTGTACTGTATATTGTGTGAAATTGCACTGGACATGTGGGGTTGGGGGAGGGAGAACTGTTAGACATATTCTTGTATTGAACATCGAAGACAGTGGTACTCGTTACAGTAAGATTCTCCATTTCTTCATTATATATTTACCTCGTAGAAGCTTCATCAGCTCAGTGGTTCGGTCAACTTGGTGCTTGCAGAAGGACGGTGGTTGGCTGGTGATCAGAGTTCACTGAGAGTTTGCACTGAGCAGCTATGAATAATGTGGCAATAATGAGTATTGTATCAGCTCACTCTGTCGGTCCTTTTTGCTTTTAGAGGCTAAACTTGTCCCTCGCTTCTCTTTGTCCTCATGCACATCTATTGGCAACTAAACGTACTGTGAAACCTGCACGTGATAACGATAAGCTATATTTAAGAATGAAGTTAAACACAATGAATGCAATGTAATACGCCCTTTAATGCAAACTGACACCCCTAATATGAAGACCTCAGCAACTATACAATATCATTCAGTTTGTTTCGAAAGCTTTTTGTTGACGATGGTGCGCTAGATTGTGATATTTTGTACAGGCTTTGCCTTTTCTTGTGAAACTCTGCTCACCTTTGTTTTAGTTTGTTCTCAACACAACAAGTGTCACTATATTGATAGCCCATAGCTGAATATGTCTGTAAAGTATGAACAGTATTATTTGCTATTTAATTTAACATCATCTGTGTCGATATAATGGCTACAGTCAATTAATATTATTAATTTGTGCGTTCAAATGCTCGTCATAATGTCCCAGTTGGTTTGTTGGGAAGTCTTTTTTTCCAACTGAAGTGTTATCACGTGCTTTGATGTAGGAATGTAGGAGTTTTAAACTAAAAAAAATGATGCTTTACATGACTTTTTATCAGGATAACTGATAAAATAAAATAAAAAAGACTCTTTGTAGACACCAATTTGTGGTTGTAGCATAAGATCATATTGCAAATGAGATGAAGGAAGAAAAAAGTTTATATGCAACATGCTAAATTATACCCAATTTTTTTTTTTTTTTTTTGTCAGGAAACATTATGATCCTTACTTTCCTCACTTTTCTTTCGCCTTAATTTCTCTTTTCATCCAAATCACAATAATGACACTTGTTTGTCTGAGAACAACCTGAAAGGCTCTCCGAGTTCATTCTTAGTGGCAACAATAGTGGAAAATTATATATCTCACTGACCACCAGATGCAGCTTTCGGATGTTTTGTAGTTTTATTGGTCTTTAGCTCATTTTTAATAAAGGTGCTAATATTCAGACAGGCACTGTGTACAAACATACTCCCATTAAGGAGTACAGGCTAAGTTAATAAATCTGTATATTCCAAAAGTGATGGTAGTCTTTTGGAGCATAATATCTATCAGTGATGAACCAGTTGCCAAATTACTCAATTAGGATAAAAGTGATAGAGTTATGAACATATTATTTCCTGTCCTGATGACCTGAGCAGGTTAGATGGAACATGTTACCATATGATCAAAACAGTATACTAATAATAAATGAAACAGCTGCTCTTAGGGTTTTAGTAAGACACATATTGTCCCTCGTGAACACTTAAAGTAGTCTTTAAAGTGTCAAGTGCCATTAGCTTCTGCCCAAACAATTATAAAGCATAAAGCCAAGCTGCCAGTAACTATTGACGATTCCCACAGGAACACTCCTGATTCACTGTAATGTAATGCATAGATAATTATAACCATATACATTAGAGAATACAATTCCCACGATGCACTTCCTCACTTGTTAACCAGCTTTTCTGTCCCCGGCTGAAATGAGGGATTCATCACCTCTGTACAGTAGCAACCCAAAGCATTATTGTCTTTTTAATACACGTTATGAAAGCTGCTGTATTAGGCAGACATGACTGCTGTTTCCACATAAATACAGATGTTAATGGTGAGCATACCCTTTCTGCTCTGTATCCACTAAACCTAACAACAAAACATGCTGGAAATCTTTTATCTTCTTTTGTTCGCTCAATAGAGGCATTGATCGATCATTAGTTCTGTGAAGTCTCACTCTGAGATAAAACAAGTCGAAAAAGTGAAAGGATTTTTTTTTCTTTTTCTATTTTTTTGTACTAATTTGAGGAGAGTGTTTCTGAAAATGGCTGCAATCCAGCTCGACCAAAACAGGAAAACTGACCCTCCCTCCTGATCAGAGTTCATTTACACACCTCCTCCATGCTCTTTGAAGACTTGATAGCAGATTAATTGTTTCCCAACTTCCACCCCCCCCCTTCTCCCAAATTAATATAAGAAAATAAAAGAAAATGCTTAATTTATTTCCAGACTTCTAAAACAGTTCGACTACATCCAATTAACTCTAATTGTCTCCTAAGCTGAAATTCTCAGTAGAAATGGAGCAATTAAATTTCTGCTTTGGCTCTACCTTGGGGACGAGAGACGTTTTACTTTGGTTGATGGTGGGAAGGGTTTGTCTAAACCTTTACAAAGACGATTTCATGAGTCTCTGTAATAGTTTCATAACAGAGCGATCACTGGGCTATGCAAGGCAAATATGGCCACCCTATGTTCCTTGTGTTGTGGAGCATCAGACTGACATTTATTTGTTCTTTGTTTACATTGTGGACATGCTGTACAAATGTATTATGTGCATATTTCACTATACTACGACTGCTGTTCATTACTATAACTATGATCCTTTGATTTGCCAATTTAGGGAGTTTTTCATGTTGGATTAGCAACAAAATTTAGAGCCCACTGAAAACCTGTATAATACAAGTCACTGTATTGAGTCAATGGGTAATTATTTAAGTAAGTCTTTGGTGAGATATTGTCTTATTTTCTGTTTTTTTTTCTTCTGTATCTTTGTGTATCTCAATGCTGAAACACACACACACACACACACACACACACACACACACTGCTTTACCATCGATTTTGCTTATCGGCACAGCAGGACATATAGCGAGTAAAGTCGTCTAGACCCTATACCTCAATTCATATTTTTTGAAAATTACACTGGGTTTGGAAGCGGGCCATGGGTTCCTCTTGGGAATCTGTGGCACAGAAATAAAGTGACATCACTGGCTGGGTATTAAAAAAATGTAGATGAACTTACAGCGGTTGGGGAACACATTCCTCGGAGGAGAAAGCTGCTTATTCGCTGTTCCATTTGCGGACTTTACCTTAACTCCGCGCACGCTGAGATGACGAGATTTACATAAAACATGGAGGAACCTCCCTGGCCGTTCTGGTCCACGGTGTATAAAGGACCCTGCTAGGTGTATGTACCACAGACATGTGATTACCCAAGAGGATTAACCCTCCCCTTCTCAAAAGCAATATGTTAGCATTTGTAATATATGAATCAAGATAAAAGGGAGCCTTGGTTCATTTTAATTATACACTTATGCTTGGGAAAGGACAGGCTAACTATGCACGCACAGTCCTGGGAAGACAAAGGGAAAATATTGGAAGTTAGAAGCAACTACAGCTGGGTTTCACTGGACAGTATTGTGTGGCATTTTCTTGTGTTTCGTTTGTTGTGTTCATGCCTACTGTATCCATGTGTAAATATATGCTTTTTTTTTCTTTTTCTTCTTTTTTTTTGGAGTGAGTCAAATCTAACAGTGCACTGAATGTACAGTGACAATAAAATCACATGGTTTATGTAACAGCTGCACAGGATTTTTATTGGATAGCTATGCTTAGTTTTGGTCTTCAGTGTTTTTTTACTGATAATGTAAGCTTATCGTGGTTTATAACTTCCTTTGTTTCTTTTTTTTGCAAATTGTCACCTGGCACTTTTCAGATGTCTTCTGTAACAAAGTTGCCTCTCTGGGTGCAACAGTAACATCCTTTGTTGAAGCGAGGATGCAACCACATCTACAAAATGAGCAACAATGAGTTTTGTCGCACTATCACAGTATATACATTTTTATTTGCACAACCTACTAACAATATAATTGCAGCCTATGCTTAACCTGCACTAGATATAAGATGAAATTCGCATCAAACTTACACACAGATGCACACAAAATGAATAGTCCTTAGGCAAGTTGTAAAGCAATAAAACTGGTAGTTTATGTGCAGTGCCTGGAAGACCAGTTGAGTGTCTACACGTGTGTATGTGTCTATGCGCGCTTGGATATTTAGCAAGACGGTGCCTCGGGGTGTAACCGCATCCTCCTGCCCCCCGACTGTCAGTTGGTTAACTGTCTACACGCCGTCCCTTTTGACCTTGCGTTGGCTACAACGCCGGCTGAATGCACATCTGACGCACTCTCTTCCTTTGTGGTGCAATCCTGTGGAAGTCATTTCATTTACTGGGCTTTCAACTTCAGCCAATATGGGAGTCGGGGTGGGGGTGGGGTGGAGTGGAGTGGGGGTAAGTCTGTGTTTAATCAGCCTGCCACAAAGCATTCCTCTAAACAAAATCAGCTGTGATGTCCAGCGAAAAGATGTCTCAACTGAAGACTGAATTAAACATATAAATGGGCTTGTCACTTTTTCATTTTTTTATTTATTATGCTGGCCTAAGCTGCACTCACCACTCCATATTATTGCTGCAAATCATAACTGTGTATTAACTTGGTCTATACTGTATATCAGCAGACCTTTTTATGTGTAGAAGTTTTATGTGAAGGTGTTCCTCGCCGACGTTTGACTTATAAAAAAAAACTGCAAGCAAAGTAAAAGAAGCTACAGAAAATGTGTCTTATGAACTTGCAGATCTTCTTTTTTTCACCTATCATATAGAAGGGAATTAGGCCATGGCCCACTGTCCTTATGTGACTTTCCATCCTGCAAACCCTGTTGTATTCACCTTAAGTCACCACAAGTTGTTAGGGCGGTCTGTACTTACCAAGGGGCACTGACAATATCGCACTGTAGTCTGTTTATCAACCAGTCTTGTTGCTTAGGTCTTTTATTAAATCTTTAATCACACTCTTAGTGCAACCGTGTACCACCGACAAATGCTTCAGCTTCACAGCTGGGCAGCCGGACTCCTTCCTTTGCCTCATGAAGATTATTCATCGACTGAGGTGAGAGTCCACTGAGAATAGGCTGTAAAATGTCAGTCACAGTTACTCAGAGCGGTGTTGTCTTAGACAATGTAACTGGGTGAAAGTGAGTGAAGGAGATAGGAAACCATCAATATGCTCCCTGTGTAAATTGAAGAAGGTCATGATTTATGGCTCCTGGCTACATTGTACATACATGCTGAATCTACTCTTTTTTATCCACCCCCCGCTCACTCGCCTGGCTCAAGGACAGGTAAGGGTGCCTTTCTCTGCAGCTCATCCCCAACACCATGCAGTCTGTGGCACTTTGTGATGGACAGCCCTGAGGAAGGCTGGGGCTTTTCAAAATGAGTTGAGCGCCATCTATGGGTAGCCACAGTAACTGATTGACATGAAGGAAAGACGAGAGTGTAGACAGAAAGAATTAGATGCACATTATACAAGTGCACTGTACTACCTGTGTTACTCCACCTGTTCTTTGGATTTTTCATCGCCTCATCAGTCACATCTGTCTCGCAGTCTCCTTTTACTTAAGGACTCAGACAGAGAGGGGGACAGCTGTGGGTTTTCTAAGGCCTCGCAACAGCTGCAAGCCCCGCATGGCACTGCATCTGTTCAATTCTCACGGCCTCTATCTCTGCTAAAGCAAGTTACAATTCATAATGTGGTTCTCGCTGGTCTTACCCTATTAACCAGTGAGCAGATGGAAATTATATGGTAGGGTGTTAGGCCTGAAAATGGACCTGTAAGCGTCATGCTGTCTCAAGTACATGCAGCTTAAAATGGGACAATTTAAATAAGGCCACATGAGAGAAATCAGGACTTGGCTGTGAATTCATTCCATGAGCCACAATGAATATCGTGATGTCTTCTCTGAATCTTCTCTGAAGTTTATTATTTATTTGGATGATTTATTATGTCTGGGTGCCTCTGACGTTGTTGCTTTGCCTTTGGGGAGAGCCAGATGTAACAAATGGAGCTCTCATTAGCATTTGACCTCCACATTATGCTTTGTTTACCTGCTGCTCCTCACCTCTATATCTCCTCAGACAAAATCAGGGCTTTCACAGAAGCCTCTAACTGTAACACAGTTTTGTTACTGGGCGGTAAAGGTAAGCACCACATTTGCATTGCAAGATTTCTCAAGCAGCTTGAGCGCGCAGAAACAAGGGGGGTGAAAAAAATTCTCCACTCCCTGGGGACGTAGCCACTCCCAGGTACCGTCATCTAGGATCTGGAGTTCTGACAGCCGTTTAAATCCCAAGAGATGGTGGAAAGAAATAAAGTTACTGTAAAGAGTCACCAGCACAGTCTGTTTTCTGAGTAGAAGAGAGGGCTGTTGTGCTCAGAGTGGAAGTTGTTCACTAATTGCTCATGGGTCGTACGTTTCTGATGTAAGATGGAATTTAGCAGTTTATGCTTGTGCACATGTTGATCTTGGCCAGCCAATAAATATTGCAACATCTGTGATTTAAAAAAAAGTTTGGTTCAGGTTCTTTAATTTTTAGGGGACAAGTGAAAGGAAAGTGCACCCACACATAACTCCAACACCGATTAAGCAGATCCTCAATCAGTGTTTAATCACTGTTGATATATTTTAGATGCATGAAATGATGTGTCACACAAGATAACCTGGTTGGTATTAATAAGCACGTATAGAAAATGCAAAGACATTTATAACAGAATCTGAGTGATTTAGGAGAGCTCCCCACACTCAACATGAGCTGCTACAACAACCATCTCCATACAAACTGCAGCCACTGCCCTGCTTCTTAAAGGAGGCTTATTAGTAATTATTTCATAAACTGTAAAATCTCATTTGTCATCCAAAGATTAGAATGTTTCAGCTGCAAAGGTGTTTTTGTTTCTTTGTTTTGTTTTTGTACTGAAAGAACAAAGTGCAGGGCAGATTAATATGAATATGCCATTCACACAAGCAATGTTAAGTACATTATGGCTACACTACCATGGCCTCCATAAATGTAACACATCTACATTACAAGCATCGACAACATCCTACTTTCCATATGAAAAGTTGAAGGGCAAACGGAAAGATCTTTTTCAAACTTTAACATTGTATTTCCTTTTCTACATCGTAGTCCCTTGCAGGTTCTTATCTATAGCAGATGCTATGATTTTACCATGTTGGCCAGCAACCGCCTAACAAACTGACTAAAATGACCTGTTTTTAGCATTATTTCCCTGCAGCACCTAATAATAGCATCCTAGCATTTTCTGTCACCGCTGTAACATCTCATTTATATCCACAAAACTTCAGTTAGCCATGATATATTCTGATACAATCATTTTAGCTGGCAACCACTTAGCAACATGACTTGTTTTTAGCATTTATGCACCCAGAACACCTTATAAGAATTTTGAATTTTGTGGGGGGGCATATTTTTACTTTTCTCAAGGTTTATGTGTTTCAAAATGGACACAAAATGCCTGCTTAGTTGGTGATAATGGTCTCCATGTGTTGAGAGCATAATTACAGCATGATATTTTTTATATTTATAAACTTCTCAGCAAATTATTCTGTGGAGGTGTCATGTTTAACATTTATATAGCATAAATATACCAGAAAAGGGAATGCACTTGATAAAAGCTAATATCAAATCAAATGACAAAAAAAAAAAAAACATAAATTATCATCCAGCTGAGAAACGTCTCTGAGAAAAACATTATAATTGCAATTATATGCTCTGTGAATTATTAACGTCTCCTCGTTTCATAAGGAAGCAGGTCATGCATATAGCATGTATTAAAAAGAATCTTAGCAACAAGTAATGGTAAATATCCACGCATTACACACAGTCTCACATACACATTCTATTACCAGACCGGGGGGTGTGGCAGGTAGCTGTCTGCACTGTGGTTAATTGTGCAGCGGGAACCGGTTCTCTAATTTATTTCTCGCCTGTCCATACAAGAGTGATCATGAAACCCCATTCATTTCACAGAACACAATTTTCATATTTAATGAGCATGACTCCAATACAATTACAGTAATTAGTCAAATCTCACTCACGGCCAATGGAGCTCGCCACCATTATTAGTGGATCTTATTAATGATGTTGCACATGCGGTGCTCATAGGGTAATTGAGGGCATGTGTGGGTATGGGAACAGGGGTACGGAAGATTGGAAAGCAACGCCGCTCTCATCCTGCTTTTTGTCTTTACCGGGCCTAAAGTTAAATGGAGGTCTGCTTGATATTAACTGTGAGCTGCTTAAACATGGCAGCCAGCAGCAGAAAGTTGACTTGTTGTCAGTTAATGTTAAAGTAACGTATGTTGAATTCTACATGCATTTAGTGTGCTTCTATAAAACTGCTCCAAGAGAAGAAATCCAGATCAGCTTGTTGCTCCTCTTGTCTTATATTCTACATCAGGACAGTTCAGAGCATTACTGCTATGCACAAGATCCCAGGGGATCACAACAAAAAAGAAACAAAGGTGGAAATTGGAGGAAGAAGCCCATTTGCTGTGAGTGATGATACCGCAGTGTCTGACATTTTGGAGGTTTGCAGAGCTTCTCTTTCTAGACTGATCCTTATTAAACCTGTGAGCAGTGGTTGGATCTGCAACAATCACATGCTCTGCAGCAAGTGACACCCCATGCGCAGCGTGGGGCCATTTTACTTTGCAGGTATGTGCAATTCCAGTGAAAGCATTTTCTAATGAGGAGTTATATTCAGAGATTTGACAGATGTCAAACTTTTTAAATTCTTTTACGAGGGAAGCTGCTGTTTCATGCTCTCTGGGTTGATGTTTCAAAGCAGGCGATCATTTTAATCAAAGAGAAGTGAGTTAAATGGCCTCTTATCCAATTAAGGGCAGTGTCACCGCTAAGTTAATGAGTGTGACACTGTAACAGAAAAGCCTACATTAACACAGCATAATTAGCGGAACATGGTGGAATTAGACGGCAGCAATGACAGTGCTTTGGTGTTTTTATAATTAAACACCGGAAAAGACAACAATTAAGCCAAATCTTAAACCCTCCCAATCCCATTCAAGCCAGAAAGGACATGTTTTGTTTGGGGAAAGCTCTAGAGATGAGGCCGGCTGCCACCGCCGCGTGAAGTCTGAATTACAGTTCAAAGGCAGGAGCTGAAAGTGAGAGAGGTCATGGCAACAATGCGTGGGATTATAGTTTGTTATATACAGTTTGTTAAAGAGGACAGACCAGTGTCTGTTGTAAATTTCACAGTTTTGTTTCTGCACGTTGTATCTGCATGAAACTTTGGATGCTGATTTTTGATTTTGATTTATTTATTTTGTCTTTTTCACTGGAATAAAGTTTCAGTGCAGATTAATGTTCCATATGGCGAGATACTGTTGTGGCACAACAACAAACAACCAGAGGACCTACATCTATTTTAGTTAAACCCAAGATAAAACTCCATGAGACATTAATACTCATTAGAAGTCAGACAGGCCATTGCGTAACCAAAAACTCAGTCGCTGCTGTTCATATTGTAAATATCAGCACCAGTACATTGTTGGCTGTGGCTTAGGAGGTCCACTACGACACCCATTAATCATATGGTTGGGGTTTCGATCCCTGGGTACTCCAGTCTGCATGCCAAAGTGTACTTGGGCAAGATGATGAACCCTGAGTTGCTTCTGAATTTTAGATAGATAAGACCTGGAAATAGGAAAAAGTCCTGGTGTGAATGAGGCATGTTGTATAGCGTGCTTTGAAAGCTCGAGTAGAAGGTAACAGTTTGAAATATGGCCAAAGACTAAGGGTGTAATCCCCCTGTAATTAAATGAAATATTGGCACATTTTATTTGATTTTACAACATAATTGTATTTATATACAAATACATTAGGTAGGTACACTTGTTACGTGGGTAACAAGCCAGGCAATAAAGAAATAATTATACTATGAATTAAGTTTAAGTAATATGTAAGTAAGAGCTACATTTTTCCCTGGCAATTTACTGGAAAAACAAACAATATTTTAAAATCTTACATCACAAATACACCATATTATGGTGTGCCATAGCCTTACCTCCAGTTATTTTACAGGAAAGGAGACGCCAGTTATATTAAGTGTAATTTTAGGTACAGCGTAACAAATTTCCTAGTAATTTAGTTGAAAAACAAACAATATTTCCCCATCTTACATTGTAAGTACACTGTACTTTTTGGACAACGAGTTATATTATGGAGTGGGTTAAGCTTGCTTTTTTACAATTTTCATAATATTTCATCATATGGCCCTCGCCCCAGAAAGTAAAGCATGCTTACAGTATAAGATGAGGAAATATTATCTGTCTTTCCACTTATTTATCAGGAAATTATGCAGTACTTAAAATTACAGAAGCAGTTCTTAACATTAGTATTACTACTATTTATTTGTTTCGTGTAACAACCCGACTTGTTACCCCCATATTCTAGTGTGCCTAGCTTTAAGTATTTGTCTGTAAATATAATTACATTGTAATTTCAAATAAAATACATTAGTACTCCATGTTTTTACAGGGGAATCGCAGCCTTAGTCATGGGTTGTATTATAAAGTGTTAACAAGTACCAAAGCGCTATATAAGAACCAGTCCATCAAGTGTGCTGAAAGTGATTGGTTTGTGGAATTCTTTTTCAAGACTCAGCATCAGCTTCAACACGGTTGTTAGGCCCACTGTGAACAAACCAATTATTGCCTCTGCAGCATACTGAGGGTCAGGCCTTATTAGTGATGTGCTAATGTGACATTAATTGCTTTTACCTTTTCACTCCATTAAGATGCTGCTATCTCTTTCAGGAGCCTGGCCAGATGGTTTATCGGCCCTGCTCTGGCAGCAATGCTGCTAATGGACTGGAGTGTAGAGTAAAACAGCAACAGACCTCACCAATAAAATCTTGTAACTAAATAACACATTTGTAGATGCAAAACCCCTGCCTTATTGTGAAAAATAAGAATGGCTGAATTTCATCACCTTCGCTCAAATATTGACCTGGGAAGAAAAGACATCCCCACACCTCCAGCCTCAGATGAAAAACATTTTTTCAGTTTAGAGTACTTTTAAGGTTTTGTTGCAAGCAGTGGCAAGTCTTCATTTAAAGTATTGGCATGCATTGACTATATGCTGAACATGAGGCTGCTGCATTGAGTTGTAAAGCCAAGACCAGGGTCAAATGCTAAATAAGAGGAAATTGGCACAAGAAACACCCTGGGGAAGCGTCTTCCTCTGTGTCCTTATTCTCTTCTTCCCTTCTCTGTCCTTACTCTCCCACGTACACCCTTCCTCCATCCAACCTCTCCACCTCCTCGCTACCCAGATGCCAAACCCATGACCTAGGCCAAGATCGATAGCACAGTTTAAAGAGGATGGACTGTGTAAACAGAGACAATAGATCCTGCCAACGAGGGTGCCTTGACCACTGATGGCCTCTGACTAGTGCAGTAGCATTTGATCAAGTCTAGCATTGATGGCTGTCGTCTGTACTTTCAGGACAGATTTTAGATCTTCTCAGTGGGACATCAGGATCATGAAATCTGCAGATATTTGAGTGGTCGATTGGTAGATTATTTCCTGCTACCGCTGAGGATGAACAAGGGATCAAATAAAAATGCTGATGTCTCCTCAGGTTCAGATTCTCAGCCATGTAGATTTATTGTCTTTCTGTTAGATTGAACAACATTAGACTTAATAACAGATCTGAGCCCTTTAAAGGAACTATTCATCTTTTTGTACAATTTTAAGCCAGAGTGTAATTAAATATCTAGTGTGTGTGTGTGTGTGTGGGTGTGTTATGTGAGCCGATAAACCTCCAGTGGGGGTCTGCTAAGCCACACAAACTTTATTATTTCAATTATGAATTCACACAGCCTCCTTTACTATCAAGTATTCCCTCCATATAAAGGAACACACTGAGGATATAAGCTAAAGCTAAGTGCCCCGATATGTTGATTGAATGGCTGAAAACTTGGTGCAATCCATTCTGGCTGCATAAGTGTGAGCAAGATTTATATGTTTTTTAAATGTAAAAAGCAACCATTCCTGCACTTTTATACAGACCACATTAGCAGATAACATCTTGTCATTTAAGCACATATTTCTTTAGTGAAAACAAAGACATTACTCACCCACATTTATACAGAATGCATATCAAGCATAGCACTTTGTAAATGCACAATGTGCTAGTCATAATTCTGCTTATCTCACATGTGTGGCAGGTCACATTTTAGTATATAAACCAGCCCATTACTGCCTCTGTAAGTTATATGCAACAACGCATTCTTGCAGGACCTGGAAGCAGCCAGCTGCTTGTATTAATCAAACAGCCCACTTCCCTTTTTGACACAAAGCAAATAGTCATAAATGCTCTTATCAGCCTTTCTAATAGTGTGAGCGTTACAATCAGATTCATGGTGGCATAAACTATTGCATTTCACCTTTATCATATCCAACAATCACTTCTTTTTCACCGGTATCGTTTATAACAGGCGGACAGCTTGTTGCTTAATGAAATTCAAAGCACTCTATCGGCTTGAGGGATCTCACACTCCATTTACTTATATTTACATATATTTTGTTTTTCCAGCACAGGCAAACAGGTATGATGAATGTCTGGCTGCGGTCCTGCTGGGACATGTGGCTCCCTGCAAATGATCTGTGATCAGGCAACTGTAATGCTTTACAGTAAAGTGTGGGGAGGTTCCCCTTGTATTGCAATGCAAAAATAAAGACTTCTGTCTTTAAACCAGTGGGCTGATGATGGAAAATATACGCTTAATATGGATGCAAAATCAGGTTTTAATCACTTTGAATTATTTAAGCAAATAGATTAAAAGTAAATTACATGAACAAATGTAAGCAGCAGCTAGAAAATCAGACGTCAGTGAACAGTTTATCAAACAGGTCTATGTTCCAGTGAAACTAACTACCGGACATTCTTCTAAATGTAACGTGGTGGTGATGGTGGTGGTGGGGGCTTCGTCAGACCTCTGCTTTGTATACTCCCCGCATAATTTGGAGGACTTTGATTAATCAATTAATATTCTCTTCTCAAGGTCTTCTTATAAAGCTCATCATTAATAAAAAACCAGACATTCAATTAGCAGCCAAATCTTGATTGCCAATTTTGTCATAACAGTCTCCCTTTGTATGCCTTTTTCCCCCCTTTCTTCATAGTTGGGAGTGTGGCGTGGGTAGGAAGAATTAACTAATTTCATTAATCTAATTGTCATCGCTTTCAACCATCCCACTAATAAGTACAAATTAATATGATTAATCAATTTGACGACGTAAACTCATTCAATTACACTTTTTCAAAGGCAAGTGGGTGTGTTGGGGTGATAGGGAGGAGCAAGGTGCTGAAGGGAGGAGGGCGTCTGAGCAGCTTGCTCAGTGAGGAGCCCAGCCCATAAAATTGGAGTCAAGACAATTAGTCATTCTGAATGATAAATAAAAGGTGATAAAATGTCGTGGGCAGGCATCCCACCAACGACAGATCTGATTTAATGAAACATGTTGCTTTCCCTCAGAGAACTAACAGACTATTGGTGCTTTTAGGACTGTAAACCAACCTGTCTCCTTTTTTTTTTTTTGGGAGGACCGCTGTTCTGCGGTAGCTTTGATGGCTGCAGCTCTGGAGGGGGAGGCACAGTCTGTAAACACAAAAGTATCAGAGATTATAGTGGGTGGAAAATAACAAATTCAGACTTTGTGCTTCTAACTTTAACTGCTGTATATGCGGTAACTAATGTAAATGATGCTGTTATAATGCCTTGTTAATTAGTATAAGTCAGGATTACTGTAAAAATTGCCATTACTGTATACTAAAGTCAGGCCAACACATTATTATCTGCTGATATTAGCCTATCACAACTATATAAGCATTTGCAGATGCAATAAAAAAATAGTCTTGGCACTGATAAACATGAAGCAATATTTCTGAATTAAATGCAATTGAAATGTTTAAATTTAAAGGTTTACTTATTCACATAATTAATCATTAAGGAAAATGTATCAGGAAAATGGTAAAGACTGCATGTACAACTGCCAATCAAGTAACCTGCATTTGGCCAGATTCAGTATTTTACATTGTTATGGGAACAGACAGTCACACTGTTTTGTGAAATCCAAAAACACTTCATAACATCCCAAAAGTCAGTGTAAGCCCCCCCCCCCCAAAAAAAACCCCCACTATATAGTGTATATTTTCTTCTTTACTTCCACACTGTAAAAGCAACAGAACATTGCACAAAACCATATTATCTGATGTTTAATTTAACATTTTCACATGAAAAAAAAAAACTATCTTCTAACCATTAATACCATTATGACAGTGGGACAATGGGACAGTGGACAACTGGAATTCATCAAACGCGGTTTCATTATTTACACCAGGAAGGTCAAACTCACTTTACATCATGGGCCACGTGCAACCTATGTGATCTTAAGTGGGCCAGACCAATGAAACTTCCCTTTCTGTCACTCTACAGACATTCAACTCCCTGAGATAACTTAATATAAGAATAAGAAGTACAATTTCTATGGTACATTTTAGTTTTTCTACAAGATCTCTAAGTTGTAAATGAAAGAAATTTGGAAGCACAAATAAATAAATGTGTATAAAATTACAGAAAACATTCTTTGCAAAACAAAACAAAACAGATTTCAACAGTAAATAGTGAAAAAGCAGGAACCTTTTTGTCATTTATTTGTTTATATCAGGGCTGTCAAACTATTCATCCGGGTCCCAGAATTGGCCCACAAAAAACTCCAATAAGACCCACGTACTGCTTTGGAAAATATAAAGGAAGGCATAGACTTTTGATTTTTTTTACTGTATTTTCATGAGCTCTACAGCCCATTCATACTACACCACAGTATCTAAGTAATAGACAAACATTTAAATAACTATCTACAATAGAATTTAAGTTTTATGGTGAGTCCTCTGTAAAAAGAAAACAAAATGAATCAAGAAAATAAACAAATTGCAGAAACTTTCTTTAACAATTACAAGACAGTCTGCTCAATGAGCTACCAGAAAATTTGACTGTAATTTTCTAAGCCCAAATAGTTATGCTGACAGATTTCTTCCATTAAGTCCAGCAGCATTTCTTTATCATGTAGAAAAACTGAGACATGCTGCTCAAATTACACTTATTATTTCTTTTACTAAGACATGTGAAGGATTCATCATGTAGTTAAACTTCTTAAGAGTTTGACACCCTTGGTATATTTATTACTTAATTACTTTAGTGTCATATGAATGGACATGGGTCAGCTGTAAAGGTTAAAATTCTGACCTTTACCTCACAAAAACATGGCCATGCGCTTACAAAGCAAATCAGAGAACTACATGCTTACACTACAAGGTCAGTGATGTACATGATTTACCCTTTTATTCTGTTCTTTAATAGTCCTAATTTAAATGAGGATATTAATAAAGATTCAGATAGTGTGAGCTTTGACAGACTGTTGAGTCCAGAGTCTGTTAACTTGCTGCTGGGATTTGACTTCTATATTTCGGATCTTCCGTGCCGAGGGAAAGATGTGCTGGCACAGCGGTTTAGGTGATGCCCTTTAATGCACTCTATCTTATCAGTCCACAGCATCGCTCTTATTTAAACCAGTGTTTGATTGAGCAGTGTGATGTTGTTTGGGCCTTACATGGGGAATAGTTTATAGAGGCACCGTCTCTAATTTGTGAATTGAGGTATTATAGAGGAGACAATTAGACAGAGGTTCGATCGGCATATCGAGGCTCGGATGCTGACAGTCAAGAGAAGGCTTTCAAATGTCATACCAATTAATCTATCCAGCCATCAAACAATATTCTGGAAACAAAGTCAGGGGGGGCGATCAATCCACATCACTTTTCTCCTCACCGGGTTATGGGAAAATTGATTTGTCAAACAAAGCATTTTGGAAGCAGTGCATGGACTTGTTTGGGATCCATTAGCCTCCATTGAGCATTTTGTTTAACATAGGATTTTCATCTCAGAGAAAATGCCGTGTCCTCAATACTGTGAGCTACAACTTTACGATTTCTGATTTCTTTGTTCTTGCTTAGAAAGCTTTCTAAACTGCTGATGAAGATCGAAAAGGGGCTAACTTCTTCACTGGTGTTTTTCTTTACATGTCTAAAAGTCGATAAATATTTAAATGTTATAGTTTCAACCCAGCTTTCAACGCACCATAAAAATATATATGACAATAAGCGTCAAACGTTTCTCCTATCCAAAAGCATTGGTCCCTAGTGTCACCATTATTGTGTACTGTGGGGTTATTCTGCCATCCAATACAGTGTGGCTGCCCTAAGCTCTATCATGAATCCTCTGTGCGGTGTATTGTCCTAAGACAGAACTGTATCACATTGTGCCCGTCATGCTGTTTTAGAGGGGAGAGAACTTCCTCTATGGGATTTCTCCCACCCCCATCCCCTGATAATGTATCTCTCCCTAAAGGCTAGGCCTCCGTGACCTTGTCTTATTCATCGAGGGCGTCTTAAGTGAAAGAACTGAATCCTGAATGGGCCATTTCCCCTCTTTTAACACCCCTTGAATGTCATCAGTGAAATATGAAGTCATTAGGCGATATTAAAACACTGCTGACAAACTAATTAACGGGAGACATTAAACAGGACCAGCTTGATTAATCCGCTTTAACGATTATTTTTAAGTGGTTCTGGTCAAAATTAATACAGATTTACTGGTGATCTTAAGAAAAAAACACTCTTATGTGTATCAGACCTCAAGGGCAACCTAAAGTCACTGGTCCTTTACCCACCACAGATCTCATCCTGTACGCTGCTAAACCCACTTCAAACACAGCCTGAACTCCCACAGTTGGTTTCTCAGTCAATGGATAAAACTTACGGAACTATATGAAAACACTCATAGACTGTACATACAGTCTGTGGACACACACACGGGTAGATGGATGGATGGATGGATGGATGGAACTCACATTGCAGAATAATATTGATAATAAAAAAAGTATTTTCATATCATCTCATATAGAATTTTTTACTCAGTACAATGTAATAAAACATTTCTGTGAATACTTCTTGTTGGTTTATATTTCTAATTAGTGATGGCTTTTGCAATTTGCATTGTGTGACCTTTCAGTCCAAAATCGTTAAGTGCTCAATTTTTTCCAGTAATAATAATAATGATGATAATAATAATAATTTGTTTGTACCTTTGTATGTTATTTTGTTTTGTTTGTTTGTTTATTTTTCGAGGGGGGGGGGGGGGGGAAACAGGACGACGCGGGAATGTGCTTGTAAATGTCTCCCTCTTGTGGTAATAGAACAAAAACAGCAACGTATGTGTTCCGAGATGGCATGAAAACTCAGCAAGTGATCAGAAACAAAGCAGACGCCTTTCATTTATTTATTTATGTATTTAATTGAGTGTTTTGCATCCATAATAATAACTTGTTTCTCTATTATGGTACAAATGCTTGATTAGGTAGATATCAACAATTAAAACAGATGCTTTGACTAAAGACATTTTGATTACTGATGGGCAACACTGATACAGATAATATATAATCATTATTATAGATCATAACAACAACGAAAACGACAACAACAACAACAACAACAACAATGATCAGAAAAAAGAAGCAGACGCTAACAACAATAAAAAACAAAAAAAACTATTTTACAGATCAAACAAAAGACAAAAAATGTAATGTATTGTTAAGTTAAAAATGTATATACTGCAGATAACTTAAAAAATATATCACGATTAAACGTTCAGCGCTTGACCGGATGTCATCATCTAATGTGTTTCCGTCATCAGCAGTGTGCCGTCTAATGTCGGTCGCTCAACTGCAAAACCGTATGAACATTTTTCTAATATAGTTTCACAGCGTTACATCATATCCTACAACGGATAGCTGTTATTTAATCTGTGTTGATATCTTTATTTAATGTGTTAATGCTCAGTGGGGAAATTAGAATGTAGCCGTCGTTTTGTTTAAAAAACGTAGGTCGACGTTAGCTGTTAGCTTTGGAAGCCGCTCTGAGCTAGGCTGTATGTGCCTCCACAAAGGCCGTGTGCTGCTTTGTTTTTAACGATGTATCCTACCTGGGGAAATTACGGTGCACCTCAGTCCCAAAACTATGGAGGTGCTGGGCCCCGTAAGCCACTGGCTGGCAGCCACACTGGCCAGGCTCCCGGATTCGGCGGTTTCGAGGCCTCTTCCAGCGGCTCGTTGTTTTCCAGCTTGCAGGAGCAGCACCTCCAGCAGATGCAGCAGCTGCAGATGCTCCACCAGAAACAGCTCCAGTCTGTATTACAACACGGCAACAATGCCAGTACTGCTGCTCCTGCATACGGCGTTGCACACGCTGGTGGGTACATGGGGTCGTCGTGGCGTCCAGAAGGACCTGCACATGTAGACAGCGGCGCTGGCGCTCAGTCCTACTTTAAACCAGAAGAGACTTCAGCGACGAGAGTACCCCCTGCTCCCAAACAGGGTCACCAGCAGCCTCCTCCACTTCCTCCGCAACCGCATCCCACCGATACCCAGCCTGTGCCTCCCCCTCCAGAGCCGCAGCCATCAAAGCCACCAGAGAACAGCAGTCCTCCCAAACCCAAGGAGGCCCCCACGGCAGAAGACGAGAAATCCTTACCATTGCAGGTAATGGCTTTTAGTGTTGAATTACTAATAATATACATGAAATTGGTAAATAACAAAGACATATGAAGGTACATTGCACTATTTAACAGGAAAACACCGTTCAACCCAAGCTAGTGAAGAGTACAATATATTATTATTTTTAAAATGTAATTTTCAGCTAGGGAAGCTTGGACCCTAATTTGATATTTTACTGTTAAGCCACCTGATTCTTAATAATACCACCAAGTAAATATCCTGAGCTTTTTAATCTGAAGTATAAATTTAAGAGAAGTGTGACATATTCTTAACTTCCTAGCCTTCTTAATTTAAGAAGGTACAGCATAAAGAAATCCTACTCCTTTGTTTTTGTTTCTAAGTATGACTCGACTTCTCCTGTAATTATCCAAGATTATTGTGTGAAAATGGCTGAACAGATCTTCTTGTAATTGTTTCTGCAAGGAGCAGCAGCAGCTCTGGTACAAACAGCATCTTCAGAATCTGCAGAAACTGAAGCAAGAGAGAGCCAAACAGAATCAGAAAGATGGAGATGGCTCTTTTCCCCTGCCACCACCCCCAGGCAAAACAGCTCCTCCGCCCCCTCCATTAGAACCACCAAAAAGCACACCACCACCCCCGCCGCCTAAAGAGGAACCTCCAACACCGCCACCACTACCTGAGGAAGTAAGGGTAAGAATTCCTACACCATTGGATGCATAAACAGTGAACGCCATCAATTTGCACATTAATATCTTATTAGTTTGCTACAATGAAAGCAGTGCAAAATGTGTTGGAATTTGTAAGTGATATCGGTTTTCAATAGAGCTGAACTCTAAAAGTGAGCTTAACCCACACATCTCTGTAGGATTATCCGGATTTCTGCTTGAGGCTAGCATGTCAAGGCTTCCAGTTAAAAATTTGACTTGCATTGTGGATAATATATAAGAATTAACACATAAATAGTTTCCTAATTTGATAATTTTTTAAAAATAATTTGCGATACAACGTACTATTAAAATATTGCATAAGTCATAAAATACATTTTAACAGCATGGCTTGCTCTCTGTGAATTAAACGTTGGTGTGTGCTCAAAGTTTATATTATAGGTTTGTCAAACTAAATATATGAATAATAATAAAATAATAATGCATTTGAATGCTGTAATGGACAATTAAAATTTCCTGGGCTGCACCGAATTCTGTGGATATCTGAGATCATTTATTTATTTATTTATTTTTGCAAATTATTAATGAAGGCTTTACCTCTACCAGCAACTATTCAAGAAGCAGTCACAGATAAAATGTTTGTCCGTTTGCCTGGGAATTTAAGCAAGTTGCATAGTGTTAACATTACCAGTGTTTTATTCAATAGCCTCTAAGAACACACCACAACCAGTATTAAGAGAAATTAGTTTGTTCCTGAATCTAAACACTGTTTATATTGTTTACATAAATTTACAGAGTGAAAATGTAGGAAAACCACCTACATTTACAGACACAGTAAGTCACACTACCCATTCTGCCATTATTGTAGTGTTCCTCGATAAACTCACTGGATACTCCATTAGGTACACCTTTTTAGTACTGGTTTGGGCCCACCTTTTCCTTCAGAACGACCTTAATTTATCATGGGATAGATTGAACAAATTCCTGGAAACATTCCTTTGACATATTGGTCCATATAGACATGATGGGATCGTACAGATGCTGCAGATTTGGTGGCTGTACATCATTGTTGGGAATTTCCCATTCTACCACATCCTAAAGGTACTTTATTGGATTGAGATTTGGTGAGCGGTGAGGTCATTTGAGTACAGTGAACTTGTTGTCATGTCTTCTGCTTCTATAGTGTATCTGCCTAAAAGTGTTGTGCATTCAGAGATGCTCATCTGCATATCTTGGAAGAACAAGTAGTTTTTTAAGTTACTGTTCCCTTCTTATTGGCTTGAAGCAATCAGACCATTATCCTCTGTCCTCTGGCATCAACAAGGCACCTCGAAGAAAATTATCCCTTACCAGATAATTTCTTTTTTTTGGACCATTCACTGCAAACCCTAGAAAAAAGAAAATGATTGAAAATGCATGATTTAGAGTCACTTAAATCACCTTTCTTCCCCACTCTGATGCTCAGTTCAAACTTCAGCAGGTCGTCTGGACCATGACCTCATACTGAAATACATATTTGCTGCCATTTAGTTGCTAATTAGAAACTTGCGTTAACAACCAGGTAAACAGGCATACCTAATGAAGTAGCGGGTCAGTGTATTTTATCCCATTGTTTGTGTTAACTGCCATAATATGAATTAAGTGGCTTAAGTGTGCAGGAATCAACCACTTTCATTCATCCTTCCCATTGTAATTGTAATAGTGTTTGTAATGGCTCTTTCCCAGTTATAGTACTCATCCCATGTCCAATATTTCAGCAATATGAGCAGTATTTTAAGGCACTCTTACCTAAAAATGTTTTTGCTCTCAATAGTGTCTTGGATTCATCGTAAAGTAATTTCCTTCCTTTCATTACAAACTGCATACACTTTTTTTTAAAAGAAAAATTGTGATTTACAGTGATATACTGTGCTATAATTTTTTCTTGTTTCTGTTTAAAGCCTGAAGTACCAAAAGACCCAGAGGAAGCTGCTCGCCTTCAGCAGTTACAGGCTGCAGCAGCACACTGGCAACAAGTTCAACAGCAGAGAGCCGGTTTACAATATCAGGCTCTCATGCAACAACATGAGAAGCTTCAGCAGATTCTGGAGCAATACCAACGCCTCATTCAACAGCCTGCAAACCTACAGGTAGGTAAATGGCCAATGGCATCTTGATGGCCAATAAGTTTTCAGTTTCATGTGTAATGTCTGAGTAATTACTTTGTTATAACTTATGTACAGTTGTAATTACTTTCTTATAACTGTATGTACAGTTGCATCTGGAAATATTTAAGCAGTGACACAGCTTCCATGATTCCTCCTATGCACTTTTGGACCATTCTCTTTAAACTCTAGAGATGGTATTGTGGGAAAACTCTTGGGGTGCAACAGCTTTGTTACAGTTGGCTTAATATGAGTGCACAGCATATCCTTATACATGTCTGAAGTCAATGGGATTCACATCATCCCTAAACATATAGTGAAGCATGCCCATGTATCATATTGCTTCGACTGTGTTTGATAGGTGGTGTTATGCTTTAAATCATGAGCTGGTCCCAGCTTTCTTTGTGCTTTCTGCTGATTATTCTGTATTCTGTCTGGCTTTTTGTTTTTTGGCAGGTTCAGCCATTCTCCATTTTAAGGCTGATGAATAGTTTGCGCCTGGTGTTAAACCTTCTGTATTTACAGTTATAAAGTCTTCTCTTGGTGACTTGTAAAATTATATGTTTACCTGTTGCAGTTTGTGCTACACTTGGCTGTTTTTTGGGGATAGTTTGTTTTTTGTCTTCACCACGGAAAAGCTCATGTGTTATCATCCACTTCTGTTGTCTGTAGTAAATCTCCAGGCCTTGTTGACTTGCAGAGCAGCTTAAAAACTTGCTACTAATGCTTTCTGCATATCACATGGGATTTGTTTTATATTTGCAGCCTAAGGATGATCTGTTTTCATTAATAGTTTGTTAGATATTGTGTTGTGCTTTCACACCAACCTTTTACCTTCTTAATTAGTTTAGAATTAAAGAATAGCTCAATTCTGTCCATAAAATATCTTTTGAATCATTAACCCAGTTATGTTGGTTCCTAAAAAGAATGTATTTCCTATTAAAAAGCAAAGCCCTAAACCCTTCATTCAATTTGGGTACAAACTCAAATGTGTTTTTCTAAATACTTATCCTATCTGCATGTAAAATTAAGCAATAAATAATCACCAAAATTCTCTTTTGCAGTCAATGTCTGCAGAATTGCAGCTGAGGCACTACGAAATGCAACAGCAACAGTTCACACCTCTATTCCAAGACTGGAATCACTCCTTCACCCTGTGGTATGAGCAATTCCAGAGCTATCCTCATAAAGACCAACTGCAGGATTATGGGCATCAGTGGAAACAGTGGAAGGAACAGATGAATGCAACAAATGCCCACCTTCAAGAAAGAGTGGCTACTCTCACTGCCATGGTACCGTTTGCGTCAAGCCAATATAATAGTGGAATGATGGGACAGTATGGCCAGTACCCTGTACAAGACACGCCTTTGCAGCAGTCAGTAAACCCAGGTATGCAGCAGACCCCTGTTACTGTTGGTCCAAGACTTCAAGGTCCACAGCCTACTGGTTTTGTAACACATTCAGAATCACCTGCTGTGCCCTCAGTTCGAGGAAGTGCCCCTAGTGGCATAGGAGTCCAACCCCCAGTTCCCCCAGTTGTTCAGCCACCAAGTTTCAACAATGTCAGGGGTCCACAGTAAGTTGTAATTGTCTTTTATTACTATGTGTTACTATGTTTTGCTCAGTTATACATTTGGTTATATTTATCTTTTAAAAGCACATCTTTATATGAAATTGCTTCATATTTAATTGTAATTATTGTTTTCTTTAAATGGGGTGTTTTTTTATTTTTATTTCAATTTTTGTTTTTATTTTGTTATATTTCCCAGGGTAAACAACCCCAGATTTGAACAACCACATCAGCGATTTGATGGACCCCCAAGGTTTGACCAACCGCAACAGCGATTTGATGGGCCTCCAAGATTTGACCACCCACAACAACGCTTTGATGGTCCTCCAAGGTTTGACCAACCACCTAACCGTTTTGATGGTCCCCCTCGATTTGACCAACCAAGGCATCGTTTTGATGGTCCACCTAGATTCGATCAACAACGGCAACGGTTTGATGGACCGGCCAGATTTGACCAACCTCGATTTGGGCAGCCACCTAGGTTTGATTCCACAAGGCTCACTGGCCCTTCACCTCGTCTTGAATGTCCACCAAACCTTCAAGAAAAACAGCAGCAAGGAATGCTGCCTAAGGTGGAACCAGTCACTCCGCAACCTCCAACTCCAGATTCTAAGACTCCAGAAAAATTGTCTGATAAGCCGCTATCTGAAAATGAAAAAGATAAATTGAAATTGGTTGATAAGAGCGCTTCTGAAGATATGACAGATGACAACTTACTTTCAACTGAGGGTTTTTTTGTCCAAAGTGAACCAATTCCTCAGACATTACAAACAGATACAAAACCTGAGGATTCAAATAGCAGTGTTACTTTGGACAAAGGTGAGAAATCTGAACCTGTTAACAGTAAGCCCCCTGTAAATACTAGTTCTGCTGTTACATCAAACACTACAACACAAAATTCGCAAAAACCAGATGGACCACTGGGAAACAGCAAACCACCACAGATTCCAAAGTCCTCAGGAAACCAACCAGAGCCACAAAAGCAGTCAAAACTAGATCCTCCAAAACCTCCCCCTGGTCGGGGACGAGGCCAGCCCCCAGTGCCTAGCCAGGTGCGCGGACGAGGACGTGGGCAGAGGAGCAGTGGAGAGTTTAAGGGACAAAACACTGTACCAATTGGGGAAGAGATGGGGGAAATGCCTTATGATTACATGCCCCCTGAAGAAAATGTGGGTATGCAAGAAGAACAAGAAAACTACTATTGGCAAGATCCTTCACATGAACAGTTTGGTGGTGAGGAATCAGAAATGCCCCCAGAAGAAATGTGGATGCCAGAAGAACATCACTTCACAGAGGAAGAGTACTATCAAGAGCCAATAGGAGGACCCCACATGGGGAGAGGTAGGCCTCCAATGATGAGAGGAAGGCCCCCAATGCCTAGAGGTGGTCCTCCTATGGGAAGAGGTGGTCCTCCCATGGGAAGAGGTGGTCCTCCCATGGGAAGAGGTGGACCCCCTATGGGTCGGGGAGGTCCTCCTATGGGTCGAGGAGGACCACCAATGGGTAGGGGAGGACCACCAATGGGTAGGGGAGGACCACCAATGGGTAGGGGAGGGCCACCAATGGTTAGGGGAGGGCCACCAATGGGCAGAGGTGGACCACCAATGGGTAGAGGTGGACCACCCATGGCCAGAGGAGGTCCACCCATGGCCAGAGGAGGTCCACCTATGGGAAGAGGATTACCCATGGGAAGAGGAGGACCACCTATGGGAAAGGAAGAACCAGTGGACAGACACTGGGAAGAAGCTGAATCAAATGAGTACTTAGAGGATGAAGACCCTTACTGGATTGAAAGGAGACCACCAATGAGAGGCATGAGACCTCCATTTCCTCCTGGTCGGGGTCGTCCCCCACGTGGTCACCCTGGTTTCATGCTTCAAGGACGAGGCCGCCCCCATTTCCCACCACATGGGCCAATAGATCACGAGCCATTAGGCCACGGAATGGAATCTGATGATTCCAATATGGATCCATCAATGCATCCCATGTACCATGGACATGAACCCCCTAGCCATGCGATGCATCCTGACGTAGGACGAGGCAGGCATCGTGTGCCACCACCACCTCATGAAATGATAGATCATTTGGAGGAGCCAATATACGATGAGGGAACGGAAGGAGAATTAGATTGGCAGCCACCACCGGGCAGAGGTCCTCCACCACCTCCACATGAGATACTAGATAGGGAAGGACTGAGGAGGAGACCTATGGGTCGGGGAATAGGAAGAGGTATGTGGCCGCCAGGTCCGACACATGAGGATTATGAAGAAGGTTATAAAGAGGGTTATGCTGTAGATTATGATCATGGGGAAGATGGGTATCGCTGTCGGCCACCACCAGACTATCATCCTGATGACTGTCGTCGTGATGCCAGGTATCATGAGTCTGAGTGGGACAGAGAGCATGCTCTCTCAGAGAGGGACTATCCCCCCCACAAGGCACCATCAGAGCCATTCAGAGAACCCCACTGGCAAGAGGAAAGAGAAAGAGGTCACCCATATCAATATGATGAACTTGAGCGGGGGAGAGGAGAACTCAGAATTCGTGAATACAGGGATGAGCCACCTTACCGGAAGGATGAAACATCTTACCCACCTCCTTCAGACTGGGAGAGGCCTTCCAGACGTCCTCCACTGCCAGAGAGAGGGTATCCAATAGACTATGAAGATCGTAGACCTCGCTATGAAGAACAAAGAGAAGAAATTCCTTTGCATATACCTCCACCTACAGCTGCACCTGTAACAAACCTGCCTGAGAGTTCAGTTGAAGCAGCCAGTGGAGCAAATGTACTTGCCCTTTCCCAACGCCAACATGAGATCATCTTGAAAGCTGCTCAAGAGCTTAAACTAATAAGGTAATTTCTAAACATTTACCATTGATTAGGCAAACAAAAACTAGCATCTATCCATGTGATTTACAATTATTTTATTTTCATAGATTGAAAAAAATGTATTTTCTTTGTTTTTTGTTGAAACTCCATAATTTCACACATTCATTTCTGTTTTAATTTATGGTTAAATCATCTGTTTTAACTTAGTAATTCCTTTCGGGTCCACAGGGAATTGCAGGAGGGTAAAACCTCTGGTAGTGAATCCAAGCCTGCACAAACTGATGTTCTGCCAGATTTGCCTGCTGGTCTTCTTGGATTAGAGATTCCACCAGAAGTCAGGAATGCTCTGAAGGTAAATAAAAATCAACTTTATTATTTTAGTCTGCTTGGTGTGACTACATTGATGTAAAAAGACCAAGATAATTGATTATGTCGATTCAAATCCCGTCTGTTTTGTTTTCATCTATTTAGATATTTTTTCCACGTTTTCTCTTTTCTCATAAAATACAATACAATACATAGAATTTTTTTCCTCCATTTTCTTTTAGTTTTACTGTTAGATCATTCTAATATCAAGTATGTTCCCAGGGTATGACTGCAACAACTCAGACAACTGCAGCTGAATCTGTGCCTCGCGATATAAAATCTACTGCCACACATTATCAGCCGTCATTCCCTGCACCTGCAGTGCCGGTTATTCCAAAGACGGTTGATTATGGTCATGGTCATGGTATGAGCAGCTTGTAGTACCTTTTTTTTGGTTTCCAAATGATGTTTTGGATTTATGCTGATGTGCACTTGATATTTTAGAGCCTGGAACCACGGTTGAGCGGATCTCTTATGGTGAGAGGATTGTGTTGAGGCCTGACCCAGTGCCATCGGACCGGGGCTATGAAAAGGGTAGGTTTCAGTTGTATAATGTGAGGTTGGGCAATTTACTCAATAGTCTTAATTTTCCTGTTGTCCCAACATGGGATCACAGAGAATTGCTGGAAGGATGGGTCACCAATCAGGATCCACTAATCCTGTGTGACTGAAACACAAAAAAATTCAGCAGCAAAACAATTCTGAGAAAAACATACAAAATGATGATTTATTTCTCACTTCCACCATAGGCATAAGCTTTGGTGCATGCTAAACAACAAAAGCTGATTTCAAGCAAACATTATGCCAGCTAATGTTAGGCTTGCGTGTCCTAAAAATCAGGCTTTCCCTCTAAAAAAACAAAAACAGGTTGATTCGATTCTCACATTGTCAGTGTCTGATTTGTTAACAGCATTAAATCCACTTACCAACAGAAATGTTTGGTATGTCCAGTATTGCTGTCATTGGACAGAAGTGAGCTTCTCTGTCTCTTTGACTCATATTACACTCCTTTCACAAAGTTTTACACCAGGGGTCCCCAATCCCAGTCCACGAGGGCCGGTGTCCCTGCAGGTTTTAGATGTGGCCTTGATCCATCACAGCTGATTTAAATGGATAAATTACCTTCTCACCATGTCTTGAAGTTCTCCAGAGGCCTGGTAATGAACTAATCATGTGATTCAGGTGTGTTGACCCAGAGTGAGATCTAAAACCTGCAGGGACACCAGCCCTCGTGGACTGGGATTGGGGACCCCTGCTTTACACCCTCCTCTAGAGTAAATGATCATGGACACAATGGAAGCAGTGATCCGACCATCTAAAATGTGTAGCTAAACACCAGCCAGAGCCTGTGATTTTATTCAAATGATTTGAAATATAATGTTTTGTAAAATTATCATGTTTTATGCACAAACAATAGTAGAAACAAGTCAGCTGGCTGCCATACACGTGTCATGCATCAATAAAGAAGTTAACTAAAGTCCTGCATATATATATGCAGGATTTTATTTTATATTTTCTAATACATGGTTATTAACTACTTGATTCTCATAGAACCACTCAGAGATCCTTACGGCAGAGACTCATATTACGAAAGACGATCAGACCCTTACATGGACCGCCGGGAGTACAGCAGAGAGAGGGAATTATACAGAGAGAAGCCAGAATATGAAAGAGAAAGATTTGACAGGGAGCGCTACCCCCTGAGAGAAAGAGATGACAGGTAAGAAGCTTCTTCACCGTTACTGACAGCATTTTTCCCTACCTATGGAGTAGTGTGCTGCTTCTTTATATATATAATATTGTTTTTTATTTGTCTGTATTTTTGATTCAAGCACTCAGGCCATGAATGATGAAAGGTACTATATGACATTGTGTCATACACTGTGATAAGTCTTCACTGTGCCTTTGTGCTAGTCTGAAATATGAAGTTCTGTTGATGAAATGAAACTTATTATGCCCACATTCTCTGTAGATCTCCACTGGCATCTTCTCTACGCTCCGGATACAGGGAGAGGGACCGGGA
Organism: Pundamilia nyererei; assembly: GCF_000239375.1. Lineage (NCBI taxonomy): Eukaryota > Metazoa > Chordata > Actinopteri > Cichliformes > Cichlidae > Pundamilia > Pundamilia nyererei. The sequence continues at coordinate 893,749 of NW_005187459.1, forward strand.
TGTTCGAGATAGGGACCGAAGTGGCAGCCGTGATCCAGATGAACGTTATGGGAGGCCAGGTTATGATAGACCTCCATATGAGCGTGCTATACTTGAGCGTACTGGGCCTGAACGTTACAGCCATAGCCCATCACCTTACAGTAAGTTGAACATGAGGTAACTCAGGGTAAATTGGTAAAGTAAATATCAAATAAGAAAATCTAAGCTTAAGATTTTTTTTTATCCTATAGTGGACAGAAGAAGTTATCCAGATGACAGAGGGCCCCCCACTGCACCACCAGTCCCACCTCCACAACCTCCCCCACGTGTTGAGAAGAAGCCGGAAATCAAGAATATCGACGATATCCTTAAACTACCTGGCAGATTGTCTCGCCCTGAAAGGGTACCAGCTATCACTGCGATCTTAATTCATGCATCAATACCCCACTCTTTAAATGAGCAGCACTCATTGAAGTTCTCTATTTTAACAGATTGTCATAATCATGAGGGGGCTTCCAGGAAGCGGAAAAACCCATGTTGCAAAGCTCATACGGGTGAGTCGAGTCCTTCTAGCAAATTATAGGGTTATGTAATTTGATTGTAAGCTAAATGAACTTTTATAATAAGTGCACAAACAGTAGAACCTTTACTTATAGACTGTCTTTATGTGTCATTAGGTTTCAACATAATAAATGCTCTTTTGTAACGACACAAAATCTTAAATACTCTTTTCTGTCTTGTGGACAATGTTAAGGACAAAGAGGTTGAATGTGGCGGTGCACCTCCCCGAGTTCTTGTTTTAGATGATTATTTCATGACAGAGGTTGAGAAAGTTGAGAAGGACCCAGACACTGGGAAGAGGGTCAAAAAAAAGGTAAGTCTGACAGATGAATTGCATAGAACATGCACTAAAGAAAAATACATGCACGATGTAATGCAGAAAAACCTGTCTTGCAGGCTATGGAGTACGAGTATGAGCTGGAGATGGAGGATACTTACCGGAGCAGCATGCTTAAAACGTTTAAGAAAACCTTGGATGATGGCTTTTTTCCTTTCATTATTTTAGACACTATTAATGACAGGGTTAAACATTTTGATCAGTTCTGGAGTGCAGCTAAAACTAAAGGCTTTGAGGTGAGTTATATTAATGAGAGAGCCAGAAAAACACTCATGTCTGCCCTGTGCTAAAAAGGATTTGTTTCTCTCATTTCAAGGTGTATTTGGCTGAAATCACTGCAGACACTCAGACTTGTGCAAAGCGGAATGTCCATGGGCGCACGCTTAAGGATATAATGAAGGTCTATAAGATCACTTAGCTGATCTCAAATACAGAGATATTTGTTTGGACTGCAAAAAGGGTAACGTTTACTAAACGTATAGATGCAGCGTTCACTTCTCAATAATACATTCTGTATACAGATGTCTAATAACTGGGAGCCTTCACCACGTCACATGGTGCGCTTGGATGTCCGGTCCCTGCTGCAGGATGCTGCTATAGAGGAGGTGAATTTTTTCAGTCTTGAAAAAAAATCAGAAAATTACACTTCTTTGTTACTAATTAAGATAAACCAACATGTGCTTGTTGTATTTTTTTTAGGTTGAAATGGAAGATTTCAACCCTGATGACGAGCCCAAGGAACCCAAGAGAGAAGAGGAAGAAGAGAGTGATCTGGTAGGACATGAAAAGTTTCACTTCATAAATGCGTGGTTCTTAGATTCATATCCACTATTTTTTTTTTCCCATCTGGCTTATCCAGTAATTTTTACACAAGTCATTAGTGTTATCTCGCCACTTCTTGTTTCAGCAAGGTGAGTTTTATGTCTCAAATGAAAAGCAAAACATGTGAAATTCATGGAAACGGTCAGGTTCATTCAAAATAATTAGGCTCGTGCTCTTTTGTGTTTATGTAGCAATTAGAAAATTTACAGTGAAGCTCAAACAAGAGCAGGGAAAATAGTACCAAGACTGAAACATATATATGATATGTATAGCTGGAGCAGTCCATTAACTAAAGGAGGAAAGTACCCCTTTAGTGTCATGGTTTTCTTTTTAGTTTTTCTAGCATTTGCTCAGGTGTCCATGACTGACTTAGTTCAAAATATTTTTCATTCTCAACTCAATGTCAGGGATTAAAAAATGGCTTTAAATGGTTGCTACCTCATGAGAAACTGTCTCACTTCAGTGTCATGATTCTGGTGAAACCAAAACCAGTTGCTCAGTTTTGGTTTCCTTTTATTTTTAAGGCACACTTTTATCTAGACAAATCACATGTAACACAACCCTATAAAAAATTTCTCATTGTGCAAAATGTTTTTACTCTTTACCACCCGCTTTTATTTTGTATGCCGTTACTACAAAGTTGAAAGTTTTTCAAGAAAGAATTGACATTAATTTTTCTGCCAAATTTTGCACCCGAGGTCAACAGTGCCTGTTGAAATGCAGTGCAGTTGAGTTATATTTTAAAAGGAGGTAACACAGCTGTAAAGATTTTCTAACCCGGGCAAATTTGAGTGATGGACATTTTTTTTTCTTTCTATCTAGAATGGTAAAATGAAACTTTCTCTTCACTGTTTGATGAAGCCTTTAAAGCTGTACCACATAAAATACCAACGTCTAAAAGTTTCCAAACGTGTTTCATACAGTATCAAATTCAGTGGCTTGTTCCCACATTGGACTGCTGGGAAAAGGTTTATGAACTCATGAATAAAAATTCAGTAAACCAGTTTCAAGTTAAACTCTCAATTTATTAAATTAAAACTATTATGTTTTGTTTCTGTTTTTTTCTAATATTCGCAAAACATCCCGGGAGCAACACGTTCTTAAAACATACACTATATTTGATGGTTAATAAAGTTTTATTTAATCTTAAATAAAGAAATAACTGAATTTCCTCGAGGAACCCACTCGAGGGATTAATCAAGTTTTATCTAATCTAATCTATAGTGACAAAAATATTGGGCCACTTATATATATTAGACCTGCTGCTGATTTTATGGCATTCCATGCAAAATTTGTCTTCCCTTTGGATCTGTAACAGCTTCCACTCTTCTGGAAGAGCATTTGTGAGGTTGAGCACTGATGTTTCACGAGAGCATTCCTGGGCATGCTCATGGTGAAACAGAAAAGGGCATTCCTCCTAACTATTCCCACAAAGATGGAAGGACAGAATTGTCCAAAATAGCTTGGTAAGAAACAGCATTAAGTTTTCCCTCACTGAGAGAGAAAGAAAAACAAGCCATAGTATTATTCAGTAAGTTTTGGTCTAATTCTTTTGTCCATATAGTGCAGAGGTATTTAATTAAAGTTTAAGGAGGTCCACTTGAGAAAATCTCTTTAAATATAACATAAAGTACAAATCAACAATGTTTATATATGTTTATTATATTAAACATCATATTAATTTTCACAATGAACTGGAGGGAGTCTTAGTAATAAAATGGTAATAATAATAATAGTAAAATGTTCTTTTCTCATTTCAAGTAAAATAAGGTTTACAGTCATAAATGTAAAAAATAGAGCTTTTGAAAAAATTATAGTTGCTTTTCCTGTTTTCTTCATTTTTCCTACATTTGACTACATTTCGCTTCTCAGCTTCAACCCCTCTTTTCTCAGTCTAGTACTCTGACTTACTTCTCCAGACTTATGCATCTCGTCTCCTTGCTTAGTTTTCTGTTTTCACACACACACACACACACACACAGTTTGCTTGACTAAGTAGCATCACCTGGGATGAATTAGAAAGCACACGTCTGTTTTTCTGTGCGCATAAACTGACTGCTATAAAGACAAAGGAAAAGGATGTGCATCTTAAAATAGCCTTAACTTAAATACAAGAAAAGCTACACAGAGTAAAATAGAAACAGTCCATCAGCTTAGTAATAGGTCTGGATTTGGGTCCGGACTGCAAGTGTATTCTCTCATGCTGGTTTTTCTGAAGTAGCACAGGCAGTCTTGGGTAAAAAGACTGACTTTAGTTAAATATATTTTAAATGGCATGATAAAGTTCCCAACTAAACCTATCCTGCTTGGAGTAGGAAATAGCTCATTCAACAACACTAAAAACAGTCAATATTAATAATTACATAAAAGTATCTTAATAATTTTTATTTTATTTCTTCCATTATAATATAAAGATGAGCTCCTGTCCCATGTTGTTAACTGAGACAGTTAACATGTGTGGTGTTAGAGCAGTTAGCAGGCTTAGGGGGATAATTTCATTCCAAACTACTTTTTCAAATCTTTTGTTTAGTGGTTTTTGTTTTATTATTTACCCTGTTTGTACTTTTTATGGCTTTTAGTAGTTTTATGAAATGAATTATGAGAGATTTATCCTGCTGAATTGTTAATATTAGTTCATATGTATTGTGATTACATATTGAAAAATTTCCAGTGCAGACCATTTTTATGCAGGTGTTTTCTCCTTTGTGTGCATATGTCATAATTATAAACTTGACAGATTTTTTTTTTTTGCATATGGCTTCATTTTATTGATACTGAGATGATTTTAATTTATGTAAATAACTTCATGAATAAAGAAAAAAAGAAATTCTAAATATCCCTTAAATTCTAAAATATTAAAGCAACGGACACTTTGCGGTTGTTGTAATGCTAGCATGTATGCAGCAAGTTAAAAAATCCAATGTTATATAGGACTATGTCCTTTTACGAAATGTTATTTATATTCAAAGTTATTTTTGTTCTTATTTATTTAAATATTGTTTGATTACTTAAACCACCAGGTCATTGATTTATCTGAGTATGGTCTATGATTTATGAGATTAAAAGATAAAAATATGGATTGTGCAGAAATGTGCAGTCTGTCATAGGACAAACAGGAAAAAAAACACTAATGTGTAAGGCTGTTTTGACCACTTCAGTCCTGCAGTCCCACATAAAACCTGTGTTATCTTTTTTTGCTGTCTTGTCAAACTAAGATTAACAGTCCATGTAAACTGCAGGTCTCAAACTGCTCTGACATTGAATCAAATTGGGTCACTTTGAAGGGCCGCCATGTTTGTTTTATTATCAGAGCTGTCACTGTAAAATTAAGTTCTTTACATTTTTGTTGATAAATGCTTGGAAAAACTTCAGTTTTGGATTGTAGCCCAATCAACAGTTTAACAGACTCATTAATTCAACCTGTGACAAACTCTGTTTTTGTATGGTGTTGTAACTTGTGATTTCAAGACAATTCAAACAGTAATAGATAGTAAGAATTCTACAGCAGAGTGGATGAGGGGAAAAATTATCTCTTAATTTTATGTATTAATATAACAGGATCCTGGCTTTGAGGTGAGATTACAGATGCCATATGCAAGTGTTTTACTGTAGTTTTTCTCCCTCTTGTTCTTTTTTTTCAAGCATCTTGAAATGCAGGTGACAGTGGTCCTCTTGATAGAATTTAGTCCAAGTTGGGGGAGCTTTTAGGATTTATGTGTGTGAAGCGTGGCTACCACCCTGAGCACCAAAAAACTTCTTTGTATAAATGGTATTTGAAATGTAGTTTTCCTTAAAATAAGCCATAAAAATCCAGTTTCAATCATACAAATACAATTTGCTATGAAAGGATAGTCATCTAACAAAACATAGATAAAATGTACTCTACACACATTACAGAGGCTGGGTACTGGCTCATAGGAAAGCCAGATGTACACAATATTTGATAAGCTTCCACACAAAGCCCACACCTTGCCTGCAATGACTCACACTTTGGCAAAGCCAACAGTGTTCTGATATCATGCATACCCAAAGTACACAACCATTATACAACAGCCGCAAAGCATTGTTATTATGAAAGACATCATTTACAGAAGAATATCTGCCACTGTCAATTATATAAGTAAATCCAGGACATCAGATCATCACGCAACAACTAATATTAGGCTAATGTGTATTTAAAGCTATAGTTGGTGAAAAAAGGACAAGCATAAGAGAAGGGATGGATGTTCTTAATCTCATTCTTGTACTCCAAAAGTGCTTTTTACTTGTGATTCACTGATGACACTTTTTTATCATGTGTATCTCCAGTCACTGGAGATACTTGGGCCATCATCAAATTAACTGTAGCTGCTACAGTTAACTTGAGTGCTCATTTTTTCTCCTGTTCATCCATCTGTTGTCAGTTTATTCCTAGAATTGAGGGCAACCTCAAGTCCAGTTTGGAATTACGTTTGGATTTCCAAGCTGTCTCTTGTTGGATTGGTCTCTTGTGGAGGTACTGTGAAAAACAGATGTGAGCAAGTGTGCCTTAAAAAAAAAACAAGAAGAAAACATTGACATCCCTTAAGACAGGGGTCTGCAACCTTTAACACCCAAAGAGCCACTTGGACCCGGTTTCCACGCAAAAGAAAA
>NW_005187459.1:901237-931483 GCF_000239375.1 Pundamilia nyererei
AAATAAAGACTAAAGAGCCGCGGGTTGCCGACCCCTGCCTTAAGACATCGAGCCCCAGGGTCTTTTGTATTTCACAAATAGGCTTTTTGGGGTAACTGCATATAAGCTCAAATTGACCCTAAAATGGTTAATGCAATGTGCCTATGTTAGGTTGAGCAACAGAGGTTTGTGTATTTCCCTCTTATTTACTATTTGTTAAACGTCAACTTTAACCAGAAATGTAAAGGGAAAAAAATCACTTTGTAAAACTGATGATTGTCTTTTGGGCAAAGGCCAAATTATCTTAAAACCCTGCAGAAAGCTGACATGTTCAAATGCCATCATATCAAATGAAGACAAATACCTGAGCTATTTTCTTTTCTTTTAAAAAAATATTTTATCTAATTTAATCGTCGAACAAGGAATACGTTCACATTTAAAACAAAAGGAATTTGTATATTTTGTCACGTTTTTCTTTTTTTTTGTGATATTTGAGATGATGGGGATATGTTTAAAAAAAATCTTCAATTAAAAAGAGGTTCCTCTAAAATGATACTAATCCTAAAGCCATCAGTGTGCCAGTTGCATTTTAACTTTTCCAAAAAACCCACGGCACTTGGGCCTTTCACAGGGTAATGCAGCAAAATAAATAAAAGATAAGGATTTGTACAAGTCTGCAGTGATCGAAAACTTGATCTCGTAGGTGAATATACTTGAGGATGTTGGTAATCAATCGCATATAACATGTTTTTGGTGTTTTTGATTAATTTTCACAGAAAACAAAATCTGTATGTTTGGTAAAATCCTTAAAAGTATCCTATGGAGCCCATGGAACTGTTGCGGAAGGCATCACCAATAACATTACAAAGAGATGAAATTGATATTGAGCAGAATTGAGTTCAGTTTGTTGGCGTTATGCAAATGTTTCCCTGTTGACGTAGAAAAGTCATAAAAGAAAAGCCTGATGTTTTCAAGCAGTATTTTCTGTGGGAGAAAAAAACTGCACCAGAGTGCTGGTGTTATTTTGGTCCCTGTAACTTTGCAGTTAAATAGTTACACACATAAGTTTTAACACATTTGTTGATGTTGTTGAAGTTTTGCAGAGGTGAATTCTGATAAAGAAATCCAAACAAGCCAGCAACCAAGTGTCTTCAATAAATAACACATGTTAAATTCCTACATGCCAATGTTGTCATGCATATGCCATGTGGAATTAAACAGTCAGATTTTATCATACTCATTTGCAGGGTGATTTCCACACTTATATAATGGATTTGACATTTTATGTTTTTGAAAATAGAAAAACCACTTAAAAAACACCTTGTACAATCATTAAACGCAGTATTCACAACATGTGAACTAATTCTGATGTTTTATCTTTTTATAATACGTATGGTTGGTCAAGGTTAAAAACGCATGTTTTTATTGTTGTATTTGTTGTAACTTTTGCTGCCATGATGGCCAGTTCTCTCTTGAGATGGAATTTAAATCTCAATGAGACTTTCACCTAAATAAAGGATAATAAATTGTTTAAAAGTAAAGGACCTTCAAAACGGTTGATATAGTAATCAAAGCAATGCAATCAGTTAAAATGACAAAACATGCATTAAATATGCACCTCATGATCTCAGGACCCTCAAAATTCAGACATTACATTTTTTTTAGTGAAATGGCAAACATAGTTCACAATCTCATGCTAGAGAAGATGATCTGAACAAGTTCCCGATGCCTTATATTAAATAATTTACCGCTTGTCATCTATAAAGTTAAGCAGTAAAAAGATGCTCTCTCAGTCTCTTTTAGGTGATATACTAACATTATAAGCGCTATTGTTCAGTCTAACAGAAATGACTCCTTCAGAGATTAACAAACAATCCTGAAATTAATAATTAAATAGTGGAGTTCGAGCAATTTGCTGTTGCTAACCAAATATCCTTTTTATTTTAATGTTTTTGTTTTTTTAAATTTGTTTATTTTGTTTTAAAGGCCAGCTAACTACACAGTGATGTTACAGCAGGGAACCTCATTCATGATGATTTCATGTTTGGTAACGAAAGATCTCTACACACTAAAGCCTTTTCACAAGTAGTACTACTGCAATCTAAGAATCAAGAACCTTTGTTCTTTGTAAATTTAGTTATAGGTTTATCAGTGTGTGTGGAATTGAATTGATTTGAAAAAATTACATGTGAAATGTGTTCCAATCACATGATCATTAGCAAACTTCTCTCTCTAGATTCAGTAGCGCTCTGACTGTTGTTAAATGAAGTTTGTGTTCACCAAAGCAGAGCACAGTTGTCCATTTTTAAGCCGGTAACAGAAAACAAAAGACTCAGTGTGAACACGTCTCACCTTGCAATCAAATTAAATTAAACTCTGTGCATGCCATTGTTAGTAGTTACTGTATGTCTTTACCAAGTATTGTACCAAGTTTCACCCTACAGTTGTGCTTGTTTTTGTGTCTTATAACCTCTGATAAACCAGTTTCCTGTCTTTTCAGCCAACCCCTTTCCCCACTTTCTCCACCCTTCCCTTTTCCCCCTGTATCACCCTGATGTTTAACCATTGCAGTGTTTCTTTATGTAATATAGGGCTACATTCCAAAAAGCAAATGGGAGATGGACACATCAGAGGCAAAACTTGGTAGGTATTTATTTTTTAATGATGATCCAGTCTTGCCTTTGTCATATAGAGCCTTCTGCATCATTAAAATGTGTTTTAAGTGTCATGTAGCGAGATCTATGAAGTCGTGTGTGTATGTTTTGTGTTCTTTTTTTCTGTTCCTATTGTGAACTTTGTTTGATTGATGCGATTCTTTTGCATTTTGATTGAGTCACTGGTGGACTTGGTCAAGTTACTGGTCTAATGCTTTGTTGCTGATGAAAAGCAATAATAGTTTCAACTGGTTTCTATATCCCACTAAAGACCAACCAACAGCCAAACCTCATCATTATTAAAACTGCATATAGGGGATACAGCAAATAAAAAAATATTTTAAAAATCTTTTGGGGGGGGGGTTTAAACGGGTGTTTTAGCTTTATATCTACATATAATTCTTTAGGAGCGTACAATTTTGGTGCTCTGAAGGGATTTATTCAGAAAAAGTTTAAGTCAAAGCTTCTTTTGGCTGCTCCTTTATTGATGAGGGGTCACCACAGTGAGTAGCTACCTAATGTTTAATTTGTTTAATCTCCCAAAGGGATTTGAGTCTCCTCCCAGCATTGAACTGGGGATCTTTTGCGCCTGTTAGTACATTAGAGTACACTGTAAACCATAAACCAGTTTATGAATTATGCTTATAGAGAGAGAAAAATTATTTGATAGGACTTGTACAGCTGTTCCTCATTTAGTTGAGCAGGTGTTTTGTTAGATGAGGCTTATGGTGTTATAATCAATAACAGCACAGTACCTCCAGGCTGATCAGATCTAGTACAAACTGCTATTTATGTTGTTAGCATGTCAACAGGAAACAGTCAGTTACTGAATGAGACATGGGCTGCAGTTTCTGTAAGAACACCAGGAAAGCGCCTTAAGTTGTTTCTATTGTGACTGTAAATAAAAAAAAAATAAAAAAAAAAGTTAAATTTTAAATAAAGACCTCATTTCTCTTTAAGTTAAAAAGACACATTATAGACTAATTCTTTGTATAAAAAAGATCAGGTCCTGGATCATCGTTTTATGGAGCAATGATAAAACAGATGCTACTAGTTGTCTCATAATTTTATTTTATTTTTTGATAAATGAGTGATACCTTGTTGAGGTTTTATGTTGTTTTTATGGGGGAGTAGAGGTAAACTGAACGGTAATCTTCAATTTAAACAGACAAGTTGGATGGTCTGGGGAGTGGCGGGAAGAGGAAGCGTGAAGGCGAACATATGGCAGGCCTCGAAGACTACCTACAGCTGCCAGATGACTATGCCACACGCATGTCCGAACCTGGAAAGAAGAGGGTAAAATTTGACCTGACCATCTATGAGTGCATTTGTTTGTTAGTGAGGAAAAACCAAAAGTTCAAGGTTGTTTTTTCCTTACCATTTCTAAGAATGCATTGATACAACAGCTAGCAAATCAGCAAATATGACCTTTATCAATATCAGAGGCTGATATGTATATTTATGTCAGGTGTGAGCTGGCTACATGTTTAAGCATGCATTTAAACAGTGAACATCAGTTCACTATTAATTAAAAAAAGAAATATAACAGAAAACTGAATTATTTTTAGCATTTATTTCACAGTTGGTGTGTCCCTAGTAGTTTCTATGATACTGAATGTTCAAAGATGTTACTGAATTATCTGAAATCATTTACCCATTTCTTGTTCATAACATGATATCCTGGGTTTCTCCCTGGTTTTTTTGTTTGTTTTGTTTGTTTTCCAAAGGTTCGATGGGCTGATCTTGAAGAGCAAAAGGATGCAGATCGAAAGCGTGCTATCGGTTTCGTGGTGGGTCAAACGGACTGGGAGAAAATAACAGACGAGAGTGGCCAGCTGGCACAAAGAGCTCTCAACCGTACCAAGTATTTCTAAGAAGATAATCTTACACTTTTTTTGGTTTCAGTGAAAGGTTCGTATTTTTCCTATTCATATTGTTCAGGTTGTTAGAAAAATTGTAGATGATGTTTGTGGCTATTAAGTCATAATATTCTACAATTTAAAATATTTTAATCAGAATGTTTAATGACTCAAATGAGAAGTTTGAGGGAACGTCTTTTGTATCAGTAATATTGGAAAATATACTGAGAGAAACATTTGGTCAATCAGCCAGCCATTTTCCCGAAAAAGATTCGACTTACCATTTCCAAAGTAATCTTATTGAGTTTGATCGGGAGCATACAGATTAAGAATGACTTATATGAGAATGCAGGTAACACTATTATCTTCTGTATTTAACAGTAGTTAACAGAATGCCATAAAATACATGAAATTTCATTGTTTTAATGCAGTCCTTATTGTCACATAAAACAAATAAACTTGAGTGAAATTTAACCGTGAAATTACCAATATCATGCTTTTCTTTCTGCAGGTGCCCAGAATGTGAAAACTGCTGAAGCTTACTGGCGATGAAATTTTGATCAGGGTGATTTCACCAGCTGTTATCTGTTTCTTATTACATTCATTATTACATATATTAGAGGCTTTTATTTCTCTGGATATAAATCAAATCAATATGTAGTTTATAATTCTCTGATACGTCTAGTCTTGCATCCTATCATTATTCTTATGTTTGGGTTTTTTTGCTGTTTTATACTCTTCCTAATTCATGTACTGTATACCTGTAGCAATGTTTCTTGGTCCATCCATAGTTTTAAAAGGGACAATAAAAAACACAATCTAAACTTTCTGAGTCTTACTGAATTTATCAGGTGGGTTTTATGATCTACATATTTTGTATAAAATTGTATTTTGTTAGAAATTACCATGTAGATCAGTTGACCTACTTTTATTTTCACATGGCATTTTCTCACACAAAAGCTTTAACACTTTGGATTGCTTTACCCAGTGTCTTTACAACATCTTTAGAAATAGATGATGACCAGTTTGAAATTGGACTGTTGGCAGCATCTGTTGAAATGGTTTACAGTGCATCCCTAACCCTGAAACAAACAAAAAAACCAAACAAACCCAAATTGTCAAAATATGGAAGAACATTTTGTAAGGGAAAAATCAGTCCACTCTGGGTTTGGGGTTCTTAGATGTCCCGTTTTTAAAAAAATTCTGTTACTGTTTTTTGTTGGGGTTTTTTCTTTTTTCTTTTTTAATTATTAGAAAAACAAAACAAACAATTCTAATATTATTTTTTTGCACTCAAAGTCAAAATAAGATGTTGCCTGTACCACATTTTGATTACTATACCCTCACTGGCCACCTCATCCCTGTTACTAGTACTTGGTTGGGCTTCAATTTGCCTTCAGTTCGTGCACATTTTTTCAGCTGCACATCCATAGTGGAGTCTCCCGTTCTACCATTCCCATTCTGAAGGTGCTCTATTTGATTGAGATCTGGTGAATGTGGAGGTCATTTTAGTATAGTAAACGTGTCATGTTCCATAACCAGTGTTGAGATGCTTTGAGCTGTTTACATGGTGCATTAGCCACCAACACACAATGGGTACACTTTGGTCATAAAGGGAAGGACAAGGTCAGTAACAGTACTCAGGTATGTCTGGCATATGAATAGTGCTCATTTAGTTCTAATAGCCCTTTTCCATAAGTACCTACTCAGAACAACTCAACATTTTTATTTATTTTTTTAGGGTTTGCCATTAGGTCATAGTACCTGGTATCAGGTACTTTTTTAGTACCTACTCAACTGGGGTTCCAAGCGATCTGAAAATGTGACATCAACACGCTGCATGCCACTGATTGGCTAGACAGGGACGTCACTTGATAAGTCATGAGAGAAACTCCTTCACGAAAATCAAACCCACCATTTTTGAAATCCAGCAACGATGGAAATGGCTACACAGAAACGACACTCAGAGTCTAACGAAAAGCCACAGACTGACTGCAGGTGTACCATTGTCTTGATGTCCACCTTTGTTGTGGCATTCCGTGTTGCATACAAATGGCGTTCAACCGAATTTGTATAATGATCGTACGCACATCAGATGGTACTCTGTTGTCATGGAAAACAAATTGTCAAGCTCCAACTTCTGACTCTACCATCCAAATGTCGCACCAGAAATCAAGGCTTATTGGACTCATTGGTCTTCTCCTTTCCAATTTAGGTGAGCCTATGTAGCATCAGTTTCCTTTTATTGACTTTAAGAAGTGCCACCCGATGTGGTCTTCTGCTGCTGTAGCCATTCTGCTTCAAGGTTCAATGTGTTGTGTGCTCAGAGATGTTTTTCTGCATTCCTTGGTTTTGACACATGGTTATTTGGGGTTACGTCATAAACCCTAGTGATGGTTATGTGTTAAAAACCCCAGTAGATCAGCAGTTTCTGTAGTACTCAGACCAGCCCAATTGGCATCAACAAACATGCCACATTTAAAATCCCACTTTTTCTCACTCACATTTTTGACTTCAGCAGGTTTGACCATTTCTACATGGCAATTAGCTGATTAGATATTTGCAATAATAAGCAGTTGAACAGTTGTACCTAGTAAAATGGCTTCTTAGTGTGAAATGTATAGTTTCCCAAACTATTTTGTTTTTGTTTTTTTGGCCCCTGTTTGCTGTTGAAATCAAGCACATCAGGATTTTATTTTTTATTTTTTTACAATAAATTTAATCTGGATTACCGACATTGTTACTGGAGTAACTGAAGGACACAACAAGGATCGAAGGTTACAAACAGACAAATCACTTCTGATGAAGGATTAAATTGGCTTTGGACCATTGGTTGAAGTGTGCCATGTGGTAAATGAATGGATGGATCCAGGTGGTAAGTATGGAAGAAAGCAAGAAACTATTCCTTTTTGTATTAATCCTTTATTAATACTTTAACTGGTTCACTGACATTGTAATTGTAGAATTGAAATGGTTTGTGTTCTATATATTTTTGTCATTTTGTTTGTATGTACAGTAATAAGTTCTGTTCCATCAATATTAAAGATTTTGTAAATTCCTGGTTTGGAATTTATTTTGTGCTTTTTACAGAAAACAAATTGTGATCTGTGACTCGTCGTGTCAACAATAAAATATTTTTAATCATGTAAAATATGTATTGTTGCTATATAATATAGCAAAATACATGCATCTATCCAGCCAATGATGAAACAAAAACGATTGACAGTAGATATATATACACCCCACTGCCATCAGTATGGCAGAATCTACATTACTTTTCAGGTGGCCAATCTTTGTTTTTAATTTAATAATAATAATTTTAAAAAAAGTATTTTTTTTTTTCCCCATGAAGAAATGAGTAAGTCCACATTGTGACCGGTCACTGTGGCACATGATCATGATGTCTCCTGGTTCTTATACAGAGTGATGACTTTTGAATTCAGCTGGTACATCAGTGTCCAGTTTACAGATCACCTTGTAGATTGCCTTCTTCCAGGATGGATCACGATCTTTGCCCATTGAAATGGCAACGTAAAACTCTCTCAGTGTAATCTCAGCAACTTCCAGGAATCTGTCGGGCACCTGTGAATCCACACAAGAATTTCTTTAATGGGGGAGAGAGGGAATATCAGTCCTTTGCTGCCATTCTGTTCAGTCTGTCGTCGACAGATAGTGTGAATTGTATATGGCACTATATTTTAGATGTGACTCTAACCGAGAAAATTCAGGTAAGTAACAAATCAGGTCTTAGCACAGAGACTGAGAACAAAATTAAAGGAAGTGAAATGATCAAGAACAAATATTATTTTAGCAAGTTTCCCTGACACTGATTCAGCCTTGTCCCAAACTAAGGTTTATGGTCTGGGATCAGGATTAATCCATGTTTGGGAAACTGAACCAATGAGTATACAACTACCTGTGCTGTAATCAGCTTTTCTTATTTTGCAATGTGAACCTTTAAGTGTTTTAAACTACTGTCATGTAACAAAATGAAAGTGCATACACAAATTTTCCAAAATGGACCTGATAAGCAATGTTATGTTATTTAAAGATATGCAATTGTTAAATCTGGTGAAATTTCAAATGAGTACAGCGAGAATATAAGTGATTATAATAACGGTGGGGTTTGGTATGGATATTTTTTTAACATTTAAAACATATGCACAAAGATTAAAATCTTATTTTGCACAAACTCATTTGTGACGCCAAGAATATTTAAACAACATGTCCAGAGTTTAAAGAAATGTATTTATTAGCAACAACACTCAATAAGTTCTATTGGTGGATTTAATGAACAGGTTTAGGATGTATGTATAACATCAGTTTTTCTTTTTCTAGCTGATGTACTTTATGTCACTAACAGCTGACACTAATATGTGAGATGGAATTGCAATACTTGCTGTGTAATTAGTGTTAACCATATATGGACTGTGCTAAATTATACAAAATTTCATTGTGCATAAAAAAACCTCCCTATTCGAATGGCAGTTATTAGTTTTACAGGTTTACTCAGTCCAGTTGCACAGCTAGCGCAAGTATGTCTAATGACGAATCATTTTTTTCCTTTTCTTAACCAATCTGTTTGACATACTTGTAGCTCCTCTTATGCTTGCCGTGCTGTCTTTGTCTTCTCCCACTCAAAGCACAATTTATAGGTTTAATTTCTCTGTTACTCATTTGGAAATTAGAGGAATACTCGTGTTAAAGCTTAAAACAATTTCAGTTCCTGGAAAACTAATGAATAAAAAATATAGATGAAAGTTCTTAGTTTTTAGTATTTGTATTTTAGTATATGTTTGTTTGGTAACATTGAAACAAACAATAACTAAACATTTTCAACAATTCCACTAAGCCTAACAACTCTGGTAATCACATGAAGGTGTAGATTTTATTAGGCTGATTCTGATTTCTATCAAATCATGCTGAAATTGTCTCAGCCTTTAAGATCTACACGGAAATGTGTTTTGATTTAAAAGTTGGACAATAAAGAAAAATAATGGTTGTTTTTATTTGCAGAAGTGGGAAATCATGTTGCTTCATTAAAACTCATCACTGTTTTTAATGGTTTAAGTCATACTGAGCACATATAAATGACTACAATCTGCTATTTAATTACCAGTGATTTAAGCTTCTCAGTACAAACAGTCATCATCAGGACGTTTTAGTCCATTGTACTGATCAGCTCTGTTCACAGTGCTGACATTTACTCTGTATTAATAAATGTGCATTTTCAAAGCAAATCTTTATTTAATATATTACTAAGTGCCCTGACTTATTTTTTCTTCAGTAAAGCTTGTCACAGCTGCTTCATCGAAGTGCAACACTCACATCAATATAACATATTAAACCTTTTCTTTATATGAACTCTATGAAATAATTTGTGTCATTTGACCTTTTATGATCTCTGTGCATTAACAGCTCAACATGGGCACATTATGAATTAGAAAAATAATCATCGTGACCGTCTGAGAGAAACCATAAGATCAGAATAGGTCAATTTCTGCTTTCTCTTCATCAGTAGTTACAAATTATTAGGTTGTTTACAGTTTTGCAAACTTAACATTAACTGGGTGAAACATAACGCTTAACATCTTACTCTCTTATCCTGTTTCACTGCAGTCAACTGTTCAATAAAGGAAAAAACACTATATTTGTACTATACATAGGTGAAAAAGACCTCTCCACATGGGGGTTAAATCAGACTGTAGAGAAAATTCTTACTATGAAACATGCTTCTTGGGTTGTTTTTTTTTGTTTGGTTGCTTCTAATTATTGCGTATTTGCTGCAGTTTCACACAATTTGTACCATTTTCAGGTAAAGTTCACATTTTGGAAAGGTTAAATAAACATTTTACTCAACCCTTCAAAGCCTGAACGATTAAATAATTGCCAGAAATTTTTTTTTTTTTTTTAATTCTGGGGTATTTAATGAATCTATTATTTATTTATTTTTAAACTGAATTTAAATATTAATTTGCATATATTTTTGAGTTTTAATTTGTTTTGTATTTGCTTTTAATATTTTTTATTTATTTGTTTTCCAATTTAATACTTAGAAAAGCTTCTTATTTTGTATTTTTAGCAAATAAAAGAATCTCATGTATTAAATATGAAACACCAGGCTTTAAGGGGTTAAAAAAGAAAGAATGAGAATTACGTAACATCTACACAATATTAGTCATAATAATGTAATGAATCTTGGTAAGCTGTATTCCTTTATTACTTTTTCTGAAACCAATACGGCGACATAAAAAAGAGGAGCTGCAGATACAGTGGACACAGTACAGTGTTTCTAAAATAAAGATGATGCATGGTCAAAAATGAGACTATAAATTAAGAAATACCTGAGTGACACCTCACGACTCGCTTTTAGGAAGCAATCAGTGTGTTAGAGTAAAACAAGTCCTCAGTTGTTCCTCACCTGGAAGTCGCTGGCTTTGTTGTAGTGCCTGTTGAGAGCCCTGAAAAGTTCTGATTCTCTCCCCACAGTCAGACCCCTTACGTCTGCCACTCCTTCGATGAGAGCGTGTCGAGCAAACTTCTCCATCTGGATGTAGTAAAACTCCCTGAAGTTACTGAACCACTTGATGAGCTGAGAGGTGATGGAGCGCGTGAACTGAGGAGGAAAGAAAGGTAAGTGAGCTCGTCAAATGTGACAATGAACGTTGTTGTTTTCTGATTTGTATGTTTTACAGTGCACACTACAATATGTGAAGCAAATAAAATCACCCATGAAGCTATTTAACTGTCTTCTGTTTTTTTTTTTTAACACACTGTGAATTATATGATGATGTCTTTGGTTTGTGGATTATGATGCTGAAAACGATGTAATAATAAATCCAAAGGTTACAGAGGACTCTTTGTATGTTTTCAGGTTGAGACTTTTCTCCCAAAATGGAAAGTAGCATCGCTGTTGCTCAAATGCAAAATGAAAGAAATTGTATAAATCTGTAAATTCAGCACATGTAACATGTTTTCTACTCTGTGAGAAGGACGATAACATGACATGTGCAAGAATCCAACTTGCAAGCCATCTCTCACCTGTACATCATGGAAACACATCTTCAGCACAAGTGAACTCGGGTAGCGAGTGTAGAAAAACATAAGCTTTGCTTTCTTCAGATGGTTTGTGGTCAGACCCTCCTAAAATTCACCAGCGTTAAGGACGAAACGCAAAAACAAGATATTTTCTCTCCAAAACTGATTCATTTATAGCCAATATACGATGAAAATGTTGATTCCACAATGGGTAGGTTTATTGTCTTTTTCTTTAAAAGGGGTGGCTGGGAATCAGGAGGTCCAGCAGATCATTTACTAAGTAAATAAAGTTTATTTGTAAGTGCCTTTTAGGACAAAACCAGTCACAAAGTGTCTAAAAGAGGTATTAAAAACAGGGTCACCTACCGATTGGAAGGCCAGTGGTTCAATCCCTGGCTCATCAAGTCCACATGCCTCAGTGCCCTTGTTAACATACTGAACCCCAAATTAAACTGATGTGTTTGTGCTTGATAGAAAGTATTTAAATGAGACTTATAGTACTTACAGTAAAGACTTTAAAGACATCTGCGTGAGATGCTACAGTATTCAGATATATTGGAGGTGTTCTGTCACTGCTAAGTGCTACTTAAAGCCACAGGTTAACACAAGAAATTAGAAAGGATACATTCAGCATGTACAGGTTGCTTTTCACCAGGCTATCAGACTCTATCTTCACATGAGGGAGACCAGTGCTTTCCAAAATAACCGGATCTGCAGACACAGCGTGAGTCTGTGGGCTTCTCACAGATCTGGAATTGACCTTTGATCTCACTTTAACTGACTTCCAGCCTTCTTCTGAGTAACTGTCCTGTAGGCTCTTGAGAGCACGGTGATTCTTCTCTGATGCTTGAGATTCCTGCAGGGCAGAGTCAACGATGAGGAAATTTGGAGATTTTGGACGGTGGTGAGCTGGTAACCTGGATCTTTCCAGTTCGTGTTTTTGCACAACCAGAGACAGAGCTTCTGTTTGAACATCTGGGGTTTGCACCTCTGGAGTCCCACAACATGGAAGTCTCAACTTATCATCATCACTGCTCACCGATGGCTGAAGAGGCGTATCAGTCTCTACGTTTTCCACTTCATATGGCGATGTCTGTAAAAGCGGCACACTTTTGAAAATGGAGTCAACGCTCTTGCTGACAACTCTGGACAACTCGTACTTTAGAACATCTGCCATTAGCCTTAATCTGGCTGGTTTGGATTGGAAGTAGTTCATCAATTTAACCTTCTTCCATCCTTGATATTTTAGACTCGAACTGCTCTCAAACTCACTGTACAAATCTGTAAACACATCACCAGATGTTTTGATGGAATCATGGGCTTCACTCACTCCATCCAGGTGAGTAACCTTTGTTCTGAGCTGCCTGGGGTGCTGATGCTGGCTCTCCAGCTGCTTTCTTGTTACCTGGCTTTGAGCCGTGCTTTCCATGCGTTTCTGAAGGTAAGGTGCTTCTTGGTTCTTTTCGTCATTGTGCATGCAGTCAGTCTCTTTACGCTCCTTTGTTTTCATTTCTGTGTCGTACATATGAGGAGGGCTGGTCATACCTTTGATTATATTTTCTACTCTCGCACGCTTTGCTTGATGGCCTCTGTTCAGGTTCCAGTCATGGTGACCATAAGAAGTGGGTGCGGGAGACGGGTGTCTTCCCATGAATAAAGATTCACTGGTGCTGCCTCTGGATGAAGTAAGATCCAGTTGACTGGAATACATCAAACCAGCATCTGCACTGCTATAATAAGCACTATCTGGTAGTGTTTTCATGTTCTCACCTTCTCTGTGTAAGGTCAATGAAACGCCTGACGAATCTGAGTTTGATGGCATGAGGTCAGGCTGAAAAGAGGAGAGATGCTCTGCAGCACAGCCATCCAGGCAGATGTTGCTGGAGGAATACATGGCTTTGCTCCAAACACTCTGATTCATTCTGATAGGGTTAAAAAGACAAAAGTAAAAAAACCCACTTATGAATAATAAAATGCATGCAAGTAATAGCAGGAAAGAGAACTTGGTACAGCTAGTGGAGACATCTTTCTCACATATACATGATATACCTTTTTAGGTTGCAGGTTACCTCATTTTTAAAAAAGTGTCTATTTAATTGAAATCAAACTAAATAAGTAAAAATACAAACAGATATTAAAGTATCATCAACATGGCATCCTTTTTACTCGATATGCAATATAAAACTTACCTGTCTTACAGCTCAGAGGAAGGGTGCAGGTCTGGGTCCGAGAGGAGGAGACTCGGTTATTTGTGGTGGTACAGCAGAGAGCGCTCCAGAAAGCAGGAGGTGTGTTCTAACATGTCAGCCTATCCCGTCCCCGTAACCTACCGCATTGTTAATAAACATATGAATCTTTGAAGGCTAGTAATGAATAAATTGTTACTTCTTTATGAGTGTATTCATTCATTGTGTCTGTTTTCTTATTTCTCTAATACCGTGGTCTGCATGATGTGTTATCAATTATAAGTTGCTTTAGTATAGTATGCAGACATGGTACAGTCCTGTTAAATAAATTATTTTCATTATGTTATAATAAGAAAAGCTAAATTTATTTAATTTTAATGACGATATTTAAAGGATTAAAGTGAGGTGAGGCGACCTATGACCGGAGTGTGAGTAATATCCAGTCTGCTCCCACCGCCCGCTACGGTGGACCCCTCCAGTCCAGCCGCAGTGGTTCCTCCCATTCTTAGAGCTCTGCCGGGCTTCCGTACCGCCGCTTCAACCGCTGTCAGGACCAGGCAGACACTCCCCGGCCACGCTATGTTATCGCGATCTCCGCGTGTTTACCAGACGCTGTGCCGCTCCCTGTCAGCGGCTCGTCAGGTAGGCTGGGAAGAAATAGCCAAACGAGTCTGTGTTTTAAAAGCGCTTCGAGGAGTTACAACATGGCTAGCTTGTTAGCTCGTAAACGCAGGGCCTCGTCACCAGGGACAGACCTGCAGGTACACTGACTGAGAGGCAGCACAAGTTTGTGAAGAGGTCCCGCACACCCACCCGTTCACTGTCCCGCTAACTGTTTTGTTTCTTGGTAGTTTTGAAAGCCCAGCAGTTGCTGTACACTGCTATATGTGGCAGGCACAGTCTGAAATAGGATGATGTTTGTGTGTAGAAATAGCCCGTGTCCGACGTGTGTGTAACAGATAGCATGGCTTTTCCTTCACAAGTCCAGCAGTGCGTGCAGATGCATGTGCTGAAATATGAGCTGGATGGTACTAAGTGTCTCCTCAGAGTTGAACTGTGTGTTGTCAGTGAGTTCAGTCTGCAGAGCTGTGCTGATGATGGTTATCTTGGCTATCAACACAGCTCCTGGTTGAGCTGTGTTGGTTATCAGTTACTTGGAGTGCAGATTAAAGGCTGGCATTTTCCCTGAAGCCTCAAAAAAAAATAAAAAGGTGTGGACTCCTCTTTAAGTCATATTGGTGGCTTTGCGATGACACAGTTGTGCTGCATGCTTATTTTTTTTAATACTGCACACACATCAGCTGGATTTTTATAATAGGAATGCACAGATTTTTAGGCTCTCATTGACTTTTTTTTATTAAATGATAGCGGGCTATGGGAAAAGAAGTTGCCCTGCAGTTGGCACTAACAAATGTTTATTTGTTGTGTTACAACATTTTTGTGTCTAAAGATGACATTAGGGCAGTTTAGTTCATGAGGTAATAAATACAGTAACAGTATAAACAAAACAAATAAACAAAAAAATTTGCCAAATGGTTAATTTAAAAATACACGTGAGGCCAGAATTTCACAATCGGTACATCCCACGTTTACAAGTAGGGCTCTGATGAATTGTTGTTTTAATTAGTCAATCTAAGTTATAGTTAAAGGTACAGTGTGGGAAATTTCAACACTAGATGTCAGTAGATTGCCATCAACTGAATTCTGTTTTTGTACTATGGTGTACAAATCGGTTTATTATGTATGTGGCTAACCTCTAGCCATATATATAAAACACTAGAAGGTGGAACAGTGACGTTTATCTCGTCCACTGTGGATAAAATGGCAAGGCATATGTTTTTATTGCATTCATTCTACATTTATGACAAGGGATTCATTTCTTGGAAGACATAATTACACACTAGTCACTGTATATTTATGAGTACAATATTTTATTTACCATTTAATAACCTAGAAAAACTGACTGTACCTTCAAATTTCATTAGTGAGGTGGTTCAAGAGTAGGCCTGCCACAAACAATTATTTTGATAGTCGACTAGTCACCGATTATTTTTGCGATTAGTCGACTTATCAGATCGTGCATCAATTGGATGTAAAACGTACAGCTTATTGCACCAGCAGCATCTGCTCTTATATAACTACCATTAGCTTACAGCTTTAAGTTTAAGGTATGTGCTGTCACCGGCTCTAGTGAGCCTTGCCCCCTGCTAGCTATCGAGCTAGTGGGTAACAGACGTCTCCGAAAACGTCGGAGCGCTTTTGAAAATATGTGGTGTCTTGATAAACTGAGCAGATATTTGAGGCTTACACAGTTACATTCTCGCCTGAAAATATGTTAAACGTTTATTTTGTGACCCAGAAAGAATAATAAGAGTAATATTAAAACTAACTAGCTGCCGCCATTGATGAAAATTGAGCAGGGCCGCGCTATGAATTCTGGGACACTGCTTCTTCTTCTTCGGAGTTTAACGGCAGCTGGCATCCTTGAACATGCAATGCTGCCATTTTCTGTTTCAGTCCGTTATTACACTCTTAAATACTACTACTTATTCATGCGTCTTTTTGGGATCTTACAAAGCTTCAACCGACACGTCGACTATTAAATTAGTCGTCGACTATCGTGACTAGTCGACTAATCGTGGCAGCCCTATTCAAGAGCAGGAAAAGACACAAAACAAGCTGGTGTACTTCTAGTGCTGGTTGCATAAAATCTGTGCCATATCAAATACAAATATTAATTTCAGAATCAGAATACTTTATTGATCCCTAGGGGAAATTATTTAGATTTGTTTTCATGCGTGCAACGCCGATGTCGCACAGATGTGTGGTGAATCCAGTTATGACAGTCTTCAAAGTTTCTCTTTCTCATATCTAGCTCAGATGGGAAACAGTCCACTCGAGCCATGTTCCCACGGCTTCATTTGGTTTAGGTGTGGTGCTGCCGGGATAGGGCGTGCAGGAAAACGGGACATCCACTTAATGTCCGATCAGACACGCGTGACATTTGTGTTCTCACGTGCACGTCCACCAGGTAACATCTGGAAAAGTTTGCATTCAGTTAAGCAGGGTGTGTAATCACGTAAAAGATCTGTATTTTTTAATTCCATATATTATTTTTACTGGAAAAACGCTTGGGGACACACTGAAAGTGGTAACGCAGGATGAGCCAGTGGTTTATCAAGCTGTTAACACTTGGCTGCGTGCTCCGAGTACTTTGAATAGTACTTTCTGACAACTCCACCCTGCTCCGGCAAGCCCAGAGTAAGCAAGTTTAGCTCTGGGGCACAAGTGACACCGCCAGACAAACATTACTGTAAAAGCAGTCATAACTAGACATACCTCTCCTCTAAAATACACAGACGACTTATATCAGGCTGCAGCGGAGTGGCCTTACAGAAGCCTGTGTTGTCAGCACTGGAAAAATCTTGTGGCTATAGCTGAAATTTAAAAGTATGAAGGATTTTCAGACTGTTTATCTTCCACTGGGGAAAAGTGAAAAGGGAGAGAAGAAAGAATGAAAGAGAATCAATCATTACAGCGCAGTAGATGTTTTTTATTGGCAATATTGTATCGATACAGAGAGACCAAATATCTTTATTTCATTTAAATAAATGAAAACGTAAAAGGTGATTAACACATTGTAAAATAGTAACACCTGATCAAGTAATTCACTGAAAATGAAGCAAGATTTAAATTTTCTCTACACCCTTAATCGGATAAGTGGATGGATGGGACAGTGAGTGGGTGGATAACTGCGAAGTTATATCTTCTGGTCAAAAAAAAAAAAAAAAGCACAGCCTCTGTAAAAAGAAAAAAAAATTTAAATCGAAATGAAGCAAAACAGTCTGCAGTTTATTAGAGGATGAAAATAATTCCTAGTTACAGCTGCTCTAATTAATCTAATTCTTTTTTTCATATCTTTACAGCTCAGTGATGTGCTGGTCCGACAGAAAACATCAGGTAAGCAAGCTTGAGTGGACGGAGCGTTCAGGTGGATTTTAGAGCCTGGATTTCAGGCCACTCTTTTTATCCAGTCTCTCATGAATAACCATGCTCAATTAGCGGGTTGTCTGAAGCAGAATAAGTAATGCTGGCTGAATGGCGAAGATGCCTGAGGAGCCCACAAGTGGTTAACTGCAGCTTTCAGAAAGCTCCATTCATATCTTATGTTAGAGCATGAGGAAAAGCGGCGGCAGTTTGTGCTGATTTTCTTTCCGTGTCTTTTGTTTGTTCCCCTCAAGGCCACACCATCTGCAGCCAGATCGTTTACAGGAAACCTCAGCCGTAAGTTTGTTTCTCATGTACACAAAAATGTCGTCCGCTGTACAGAATGAATCGAAATATTTGATCTTTAAGTGTGACAGTGCTGCATGTGCTTTTTAACGCCGTCATTTAACACTTAATGTGAGCTAGACCTAATCAAAAATAGATCAGCCGGGTGATAAATAATACCACAAACTGAATCCCTTAATACATGCTTTTATCTATGTATTTTTTTGTTTTTTCCAATCAAAATAAATCCCTTCTTCTTGACATTTAGATGTGATTTTCCATCATCAGCCAATGTCTACCAAATAAGATACTTTAAGACATCTGCTCATCACAGTATGTATCACATCTATGTCTTTAACCAATGTCAGCATCATGCTTTGTATCTGTTCTGCATTTAACTGACTGCAAAATGTTTTTGCATTTGCTTGTTTTTTTTTCCACAGGGGATGAAGTGGTCACAGTCAAAACTCCTGCATTTGCAGAATCAGTTACAGAGGGGGATGTGAGGTGGGAGAAAGGTTGGTGTGTATAAATATGCCACAAATGACTGACCGTGAGAATAAGCCGAATATTGGTGGTAAATGTTCAACACATGCGATGCATGCTTTCGGATTGATTGTTTTTTATCGATTCATTTCCAGCTGTGGGCGACTCCGTGTCAGAGGATGAAGTGGTTTGCGAAATCGAGACTGACAAGGTGTGACAGAGGAAACGTGAGACGGTCTATTTTTGGAGGGTGGGGGTGTTGTTAAAATTATGACAGATTTCTTTGTCTTGTGCTTCCAGACCTCGGTGCAAGTCCCCGCTCCTGCAGCCGGTGTCATCGAGGAGCTACTGGTGCCTGACGGAGGGAAGGTAGAAGGAGGAACGCCTCTCTTTAAACTCCGGAAAGGAGGTTTGCCTGTTTATTTTCAGTAACTTGAGCCCAGTTTACAATACATGGGAAAAATCAAAGACAGAACATGTAATATTAGTTCTATTTGGTGTTTAAAACATGTGTGTTGCAAATTTTGCTGTGAATGTCCTACAGATGAGGGAAAAAAATCGGATTTTTAATGTTATGGAAATTGGACGCAAAATATAATATGGCAATCATTGCACCTATACTGTATTTGTCCTTCTCTACTTCTTTCTTCTCAGCTGTTGCTGCCAAAGCTGCCCCCTCCCAAGCTACAGATGCACCACCTCCAGCAGCCGAAACCTCTCCTCCACCTGCAGCCTCAGCTGCCACTCCTCCAGCACCACCACCACAGCCCGCCCAACCCAAGCCTGGTGTGTAGTTTTATGTAGTTGCTGACTGTGTACTCACGTGTACCTCTGCATCTTTTTAGGTTACAATTAGTGCTGTCAAAATTAACACGTTAACGCAAGTTAATCCGCCATCACGGTCAACACGATTAACAATTTTTAACGCATCTGGAGTGCAGGATGACTCAAAATCCCTCAAATGTTTCTGTCAACGCATTTTGGGCAGGTTGTCCAAGTAGAGTTACCTTCGCACATGCGCAAATGGGCAGTAGATCTGGTGGTGACGGGCAGCTGAACCAGTCAACTCAATATGGAAGATTATAAACGCACATTGGGCTTCTAACACGTCACCCAGCTTGCGACAAATCACTCACGCAGCATCGGGGGCTCAGTAAGTCTACCTCGGACATATTGACTGACACAATTGTCAAGTTGCGACAAACTGCAGACGTATTAACATAATTGAGAACACGTGCTTTACAGAGCTTTTGTTCCTAGTTTCAAGGACTTGAAGTGCCTCCCCAAGAGTGACAGAGAGAGTTTTTTGTTAACATTAATGTTCAAGATGTTCAATAAACATGTTAAGTGTGTATATTTTCCCTCTTTGCTCATGCAAAATGAAACGCGATTAATATAGAATAAAAATGAATGATATTTAATCGTGATTAATTAAAATGAATCCACAGTAACCCTGTGTAATGAATCTGATTAAACATCTTAATTGTTTGACAGCACTAATATATATTAGCATATAGGTTGTTTTTTTTTTTTTAAAGGTGTATTTCACAGGGGAGAACCTGTGCTAAAAGACTGAAGAAAACTATTCCAATTCTCTTTGAATTTAAGCACACATTCTTTGTGTCTTTCTGCATTTACTTCATTATATTGCATGAATGTCAGTTACAAGCTTAAATATAAAGTTGAAAAAATGTAATTGCAACCAGGCTATTGATCAAGTAAATGCGATTAATTACAGAAAATTGTACGATTATTTAGTTAATTTTTTTTAAATCTATTGACAGCACTAGTTACAATCAATTCATGTTGGCTCTCACACCTTTGTTTTACAAGAGCTATGTATTAATCAATGATTTTTGTTTAATTATTAATATATGTCTTTATGTTTTTACTTAGTTTCTGCTGTCAAACCCACTGTTGCAGCTCCAGCCCCCACAGCAGCTCCTGCAGCTCCAGGAGTGAGAGGAGAAAGCAGGGTAACACACTCGTCGACACAACATTTCATATATTCCTCTGTTACGTCAACGTCTGTAATAATTTGGCCTCAAAATACAGCAGCATAACGACGACCGTTGTTTCCCGTGTCCAGGTGAAGATGAACCGCATGAGGCTGAGGATCGCTCAGAGGCTGAAGGAGGCTCAGAACACCTGCGCCATGCTGACTACCTTCAATGAGGTAGACATGAGGTGAGCATCAGTCCAGATTTTTTTGAGCCGTACCTAAGGCTCCGGATTTCCATCTTTTTCTCCAATGTTCAAAATTTCAGCAACATTCACGAGCTGAGAAAACTCCACAAGGACGCCTTCTTAAAGAAGCACGACACCAAACTGGGTTTTATGTCGGCCTTTGTTAAGGCTGCTGCACACGCTCTGATCGACCAACCAGCCGTCAACGCTGGTAAGAACACACAAACATCTCCACTCTCACACACTCAAGCGGCCAACTTTACTGATTAAAACTTCTTTTTGTTATTTTACAAAATGCTTTTGCAGTTATTGATGACACAACCAAAGAGATCGTCTACAGAGATTATGTAGATATTAGCGTTGCCGTGGCCACTCCAAAGGTATGAGATTTGAGTCTCTGTAAACTGCTGTTAGATCTCTTGACTCCTTCAATTTTTGCTCCAGGTAACATGGATCAGACATTAACCAGGTTTGACTTTTAGGGGCTTGTTGTACCTGTGATCCGGAATGTTGAGACCATGAACTTCGCTGACATTGAGAAAGCCATTAATGCTCTGGGAGAAAAGGTAAATGATGAGAGACAGCACAGACGTCCTAGAATCATTTCGTTTTGAACCATTTCATCTCACTGGGAAAAGCAGTCTTTCAGATATTTGTTGTTCCTGTGCACCCCTGAATAAATGAGTAATTCCTTTGCGTTTTGTTCCTCAGGCTCGTAAAAACGAGCTCGCTGTCGAGGATATGGACGGAGGCACTTTCACCATCAGCAACGGTGGCGTGTTTGGCTCCATGTTTGGCACGCCCATCATTAACCCACCGCAGTCTGCCATCCTGGGCATGCATGGCATCTTTGACAGACCTGTGGCCGTCAATGGCAAGGTGAGAATTGTACAGAGATCTTCTTTCTTTAAATTATAATCCTAGAATCAGTATACAGTTTTTCATATATAATATTTTTAAGACTACTAACTACTGTCTGCTTTGACAGGTTGAGATCCGGCCCATGATGTACGTGGCATTGACGTACGATCACCGACTCATTGACGGCAGAGAAGCCGTCACCTTTTTACGCAAGATCAAAGCGGTGGTGGAAGATCCAAGAGTCCTGCTCCTGGGAATGTGACGTTTCCGCCACTAAATTCTTATTTAAAGATACTCGGCTGCATAAAAATGAACTCCACATCACAGAAAACGCACAAAATAGCCTGTACCACTATTGTTTTTTACAAGTGTTGATACTACAGGGGCGTACCGGGGTTGTGTTCCAATGCTCATTGCACTTAAATGCATGTCATTACCTGTAACGTATCTGTCAAGTTGCCTAAATTGATGAAACTAAAAGTTTGCTACTTTGATCAGTAATTATTTTACGACGTTTGAATTAATCAAATGGAAATAACTTCAAAAACAAGACAAAACTCTGGCTTTAACTCCACATAAGCCTGTCTAAAGATGCGTTATGAAGCCTTCGGATGAATGAAGCGGTATGCAAACTCACTCTCATCACAGTTGTATAATCATAAAACAGAATGGCTTTTCCAGACAGCAGCTGCTTGCATAACATTTCCCCCCCGCTTGTTAATTAGTGCTCTTGAGCCACTTTTTCCACAGTAGGGCCGAACAGGGATAAGTCAGATTAGTTCAAGATGTTGACGTTAACACAGGTTTCACAGATTGCTTTGGTTAGACACTGTAACCGGCAACAGCCTGGAGAAAATGAGTCGGTAACCAGGAAACCAGGTCTTTGTATGGAACTTGTGTGTACAGCAGTGCCATGCCTTTAAGTCCACATCAACTCTCTGTTTGACTTGGTTTAATCATATTCCTGCCTGTCCTGTGTTGTATATAGCAATCTAGTATAAACTTGCCTCGCTCACTGTTGTCAAGGTTACATGCTCTGATCCAACTGTTATCAGTTATTTAGTAAAACAAACGAACATTTCATTTTTGTTCAACAGAAACTGTACATAACAAAAACCTCATGCTTTTTTACATAGATGCACACAATTTGTTACTTTATGAAAAATATGTTCGAAGTAAAGTTCAAAGTGCACAATTTGCAGGTTTTTATGCTGGAACATTCATTTTCATTGTCCAGTCTCGTATATGAAATGCTTCTACTTATTTAAAGAAACAATTTCAAACATTAAATCTCTTGATTTATATGTACTGAAACTTGTCTCACACTTTTCTTCTTCATGTTCATACATAGGTGTTCTATTCTCCTCATGCTATTTTCAAGAAGTCTCTGAAGAAGTCTAGTGAATTATCCCAACTTTACTCCTGATCTTTCAAAAAAAACCCTTGTCTTTTTGCAGATGAACTGGACATTCACATTCATCTCCTGGAAAGTCTTTGTCTCTTTTTAAAAGGTCTTGGAAAAGCAATGCTGGCAAAATAAAAGCAGAGCGCCGAGGTAATGGACGTCTTTGCGGCCGATCTTGGCTAAAACATTTTATCTCGTGCCAGATTCTGTTTCGCTCCCCGAATTCTCTGCCGCATGTGAGTTGTGTGCCAGCGGTGGATCTTCAAAGCCTCATTAGCCAGCCTGCCGCTCAGCTCTTGAGAAGCTCCAAATAATGGGATCATCTCTGACAAAGTCTTGAGGGTTGCTTGGCCCTTTCTCCCACTTCACAAAAACAGGCTCAAGTGTTTGCAGCTGTGTATGATACCTCTTCAGTATTTCTGTTTACTTTAATAATCACAGGGCACAATGGGTCCTAATGTACGTCTTTGTTTCTCTGCCAGCACCTACACAAATGTCTGAACAACACTGTTTGGAGGAAAAACACAGAATTCATTACGCGGGCACAAAAAACCAAAACATTACATTACCATGAGAATACTGGAGGTTCTAATGGGCCTGAATACAGCAAACAATGATACAAGAGCTCCTTTAATTTAATTATTTACTTTTATTACCGCTCAAGTTTCCATTAGCGCTTTTGAGATCATGATAATTGGCAGCGTATGCCAGTGGGTGCATAGATATCTGAAGGGCCTGTTGGCAGGTTTTATGTTTCGTCTTCAAAATTTGGCCAAATCTGTGAATTTCCAATGGGACTGCTCAATAAGACGTGGGTTTCAAGTCTTTGTGTCCATTCAGATGAAAGATGGCCCATTAGAAATTGGCAGCTAGCTGTTTGTTTTGATTAAGCCACATCAGAGAGATAATTTACCTAAATTATTCTGTTATTTTTTTTCTCGCTTTCAAAACAAGCTCATTGTGTCAATACTGTTATATAAAGAATGATATTTTAGTCCAGCTGAAAAAGTACATTAAGAGAAATGTGTCCATTACTGGACAGCTGATTTAAAAAGCTGAGTACACTCTATGTACAGGTTTTTTGGGAGCAGTACTGCATAAAAGATTGAAGATGTTTAGTTCAGTTTAGTTGTTTTTTTTTCAGTTCATCCTCCAGTCTTATCAGCGAAACCTCTGATTGGTCCCAAATTCATTTAGCATCAATGAGCATGACAGAAAAGCCAAACTGAGCCAGAATCAGTTAGAACAAGAAGACAGTGTCCTGTAAAAAGGAGTGAAAGCCTGAAGCCCACAAAAGACCTGTGGCAAGTTCTTCATGTTGCTTGGAACAATCCAGCTGCCAAACACCAGATGCAGGTAAACTGTTTGTTAATACAGTTTATGATTTTTGTGACTTTTTTCTAGGTTTTTTTTAAGCAACCTCACACTAATGCATGAAAAATCTACTCTTTCCTTTCTGCTGCTCCCTCCAGGGACCTCCACAGCTGATCCCTTACTCTCAGGTCCACATTCCTGCCTTTGCTACTGTCTCCTACCTTCTAATACACTTCATGCCTTTGTTGCACTTGTTCCAAAATGCTTTCACTTTGCAATAATACCGCTTATAGTTGATGGTGAAATATCTAGGAAGGAAGAAATTTCACAAACTGACAAGGGCATCCCGTTACAACACCACACTTGG
The DNA here is from genome assembly GCF_000239375.1 of Pundamilia nyererei. Classification (NCBI taxonomy): domain Eukaryota; kingdom Metazoa; phylum Chordata; class Actinopteri; order Cichliformes; family Cichlidae; genus Pundamilia; species Pundamilia nyererei. The sequence goes on from NW_005187459.1 coordinate 925,846, forward strand.
ATTCAGTGAGCTCTTTAGAACGACCCGTTCTTTCACACAGGTTTGCAAACGTAGACTGCAAGGCTGGGTGCTTGATTTCATGTGGAAAAGGACTGAAACCCCCCTTAAATTCAAAGACGAAGAGGTGTGGCCCAGTACTTTAGTCCCTATAGTTTGCATACTGAAGCATACAGATGGGCTCAAATTTGGATTCAGTCTGGATCTGGATTCTACAAAACCTGTTTCAGCAGCATTGACAATAAAGCCCAGGTGTTGACATAGAGGTCAACATTCATGTTTAGGAAGATCCAGAAAGAGTGAAAGAAGCACCAACCAAAACAGACGGTGGTTTGCTGACACCTGTAGCTCATCTCGTAGACAAATCTATGGAACTGTTACTCCAAGTTTCTTTGTAACACATGCCTGTTAAAAAACTAATAACTGGGGCTCCTTTCACTTAAAGGTTTCAAAACAAAGCTAAATCTCTGATAAAATATTCAAAAGAATAATGATAATTAAACTGTCAGTTTAAAGGGTGACACATCTTCTGATCACCCATAGTTGTATCACAAAAAGCCGTTTAATTGTGACGCAAAAAGCCGACGCAGATGAGACCGTGCGTTGTGTCATTGTCTCCTCTGTAGCTGCATCTGGAGCCACCTGGCAGAAACCGATAGCGCTGCTCGATATCGCACCTTGAGACAATTCAATTCTGCACACTCTTAATAATAATAGGAATCCCATTCGGCAGGGCCTGCATAAGTAATGCTCTGCATGCATATTCATAAGTGTACCGTTTCCTTTGCGGGCCATTTCATTCAAAGCTAACGAATGTGGTGAAACAACTGGCTCGCATCTGGCCCTATTCTTTGTGTCGCCTCTGTCCTTTGATATGGACCCCAGCTCTTTTCTTCTTCCTCCTCTTGTTCTGTTGTCATACCAGAAGATTATTTTGGATGGAGAGAATGAGGCAGAGGACCCCGCTGGCCGAGCCACAGCTCACAGCACTGAGGTTGGTGCAGCTGGTTGATGTCACAGGTTCAAGTGTACACACTGAAGTGGACCGATTTGGATTTAGCTAAAACTGTGAAAAAATTGCAAAACTGCTTTTAGTCGAAAGTTATACTAGAAATCAATGAAGGAACTACTGCATATTAAGGAGAAAATCAAGTATAAACTCCAACAACATTTATTTAAAGATGTCAACGGCCCTCCCAAATCTTCCTGTTAGTGATACTGTGTCTCCACGTCTATGACAGCTCAGTCAGCTGACTGCAAAAACAGAGACACAGTTTAAAGAGAACCTGACATTAGATTCATGGCTGACAGACGACGTTCTGAAGATATTTCTCACTTAGTAAGTGTTTAACTTGAAACACCCCTGATTACATTTAAAGGCTTACTTCACACCCCAGACTGTTTTTAAAATGGATGTATGGATGAAACAGGATGCAAAGCAGCTTAGTTTGAGATTTCACAATGGGACATCACTAACCAATGACAGCACAGTGCCTACGTCCATCATTTATATACAGTCTATCATCCACACATAAAAAACAACCTCACTGAACTCTGTGTTCAAATGAAGACAATAAAAATATTATTGAAAATACTGCGGGGTAAAAAAGCCCAAGTTAAGATGATTCTGTCAAACTTGGATTTCTAAATGAAAAGAACAAGAAAATAAACTTTTTTTATTTAACCTCAGTGCTGTCCAGGTTTTCAAAAACCCAGGCAAACTAGAATAAATGAACTGCATTTGTTAAAGACATGATCAGGGGTCATCATGTGCTGCTGTTTGTGTCTTTGCAGACTAACCTGTACACTATGGTTGCCGTGCAGTTCTTGTCAAACTTCCTGACCAACCAGCCAAGCTGCTGTTGATCCAGAGGTATGTTAGCTTCCTGCATGTGTGACAAGTTCAATTTCCCAATCGCTCATTCACGCAAGAGTGGGAGCTACAACTTACTAAGTTAACATTCTGTCATAGATTTGCTATCGTTGCTCATGAGGTGCATTATTACATTATCACTGCAGCATGACAAACCGTTAGCCTGACCTTTACAGCCTTCCTGAAGGCAGAGGTGGAGACTTTCATGGTTTCCTCTTTGTCCAGAGCCTGGAAGAAATCCATGATGCTCTTATTTTGCTCTTCAAAGAACTTCTACGGAAAAAAACATATAGAGAGAGATCTTGTTTTACAGTTGAAAGCATGTTAAAGAGGCTGCTAAGACTTCTGAAGTATGAACTGAAAAAGCAGAAATGATTTTATTGATTTTCCCATCTTTTCCCATCACCAGTTTTCTCAGCCTTCTTGACAATGTACCTTAAAGATCCCAAGTGCCAATAAGTTCTTGGTGACGGAGGGCAGAATATAATACTGGAACCGCAGAGCAGGGCGGGTCACGCGGGTTTCTTCCAGCAGCTCCACAAAGGTCTCACAGACAAGCACACTCTGCACTCACACAGTCACAGACATATTATGATCATATAATATTGTGATTGTGTATCTAATTACTTTTGGGGGCTTGTGAACAAAAATGTACTCCACTGCGGTGGTGTACAGAGGCAAAATTACAACAAATGCATCATTAACCAAAAACAGACTGTAAATTAAAACAGATACTACTTTTATTTACACCTCAGCTTATATTCTTTCGCGGCACTTACAGAAATATCGATCTCCTCCAGTGCTGATTTCATGTTGTTTTTAACCGTTCTGAGCAGCGTGGCGGCTCCGATTTTTGTTATGGGGTTGCGAGAGAGCTGAAACGCACACGCAAAGACCAAACATGATCTCAAATTCATAGGGTGCAACGACATTAAAATCGTTACAATGAAGTATTGCTGCAGGAGTCTTTTACTCACTTTGAGAACCTCGAGGGTTTCGTTGGTGGCCAGGCCCTGGCAGAGCAGCCTTACAGCTTCATCGTCCACACAGTTAATGCTGAGGTCCAGCAGCACAAGTGTGTCATTTTGTTGCAGCACTTCAGCCATCAGCTGTACCTCTGGACGGCCAAATCCACTGTTCGACAGCTGGAGCTGCTTCAGTGTTGCGTTTACCTGAGGAAAGAAAAGGGGGGAGAGAAGGTCAGCAACGAGAGTCAACAAAACTGAACTCTTTGCTCGAAGTGTGTCATTTTAGTCACCTTTAGACCAGCAATCAGAGCCGCATTGCCACGTATAAGAAAGTGATTCCAGCTCAGATTTAGGACTTCAATACCGATGTTCTCTGCTACAAGGAAGTGAAATACACATTTTTACAAAGTCACAATACATTTGAGACTAATCTACAAGCTACATGTAAAATTTTCTCAAGTTCAAGAAATACTTTAGGAATACTTAATACTTTACTATTAAGTAATATATCAGTGGGTCACATTTCTCTTTTATAGGCCTGCTTGTTTGTTTTCATAATTACTTTAGTTTAGAAAGTCTGTACAGCAGCCAATCCAGGACTTCAAACTGCTGAAAATCAAATGCTGCCCAACCAAAGTACGTCTGATCATCACACGGACCTAAGATGAAGTATATAGTATTTAGTTCTTTATGTTTTGTTGATGCATTTTGATTGCCTGCTAATTTGCTCTGCTGGCTTTACTTCTACTACCAGACAGCCATTGCTTCAGTTTTATTTCTTCCCTACTCCTGACGAGATATAAATTCAAGTTCGAGTTCAAGACCAAAAACAGTCAGAAAATTAAAAAATGTGTTATTTTAAAATCCCCTTTTTTTGTTTCAGTTCTATTTCTTATTTAAATAGTAGCTGTATGTATGGAAATGTATGTAATGTATGTAAATATATAATGTGACTTTTTACCGGTAGTTAAAATCACAAAATGAACCACCTGCAATACTTCCACAGCCCACCAGGAGGCTACAACACCCACTTTGAGAATCAATGCCGTGCAGCAGAATTTGTCTTTTTCTCTAAAATACTTAAACTACTACAATGATATAGTATAATATCATAAGGGCACACTGACTATATTTCATAATGGAAGGAAACTCAACAACAAGAACAATAATGCTCAAACAGCCTTCACAGTATATCTACTAATAAGAAGCTATAATCCTCAGCTTTTTAGCAACTTTCTTTCCCTGACTCTCATTGCATGATCTATAATATTCTTTGTTATCACTACAGAGGTGTCCTCCCACATGAAGGTTTATTTATACGGTGCAAAATTGCCTCAAGGTACTTCCTATCTTCACAGAAACAGGGAGGGGGTAGCCATCAGTGGCAACTGATTGTGGGTGATGGGAGAGAGAGCACAACTCGCAGAGAGAGAAGGCCGAATCTAATGACATGCTGAGTGCTGACAAGGTGAGCAGAGAGGAAATGCTCAGTGGATCACAGGAAGTCACACAGCAGTTTGTGCCTATAACAAGTAACTAAGGGATCCTTCTGAGTCACCCGATTCAGCCCTAACTATAAACTTCATCAAAAAGTCAAATCTTAAAAGTAGAGAAACACCAGAGAGTGAAGAGTGAAGTTCTCTATTAGGACAATATGGTACTACACCAGTGGTCCCCAACCTTTTTTGCGCCACGGACCGGTTTATGCCCAACAATATTTTCATGGACCGGCCTTTAAGGTGTCGCGGATAAATACAACAAAATAAAACTAGTACCGGTACCGAAAAAAAGAAAATTTATTCATAACACACCTGAAAAGCCCAAGGAAAACCGAGTAAACGATAAAAACGACAACAAAATAACGCTGAAAACTGATAAAAACCCTGAAAACTATACATTTCACACCTGAGCCTCAACTCTCACAGCCCGGTACCAAACGACTCACGGACCGGTACCGGTCCGAGGCCCGGGGGTTGGGGACCGCTGTACTACACGGTCCATATTGTCCTAATACGGCCTGATTATTCAAAATGCTGTTTGTAAGGAAAACAATTTTAAATTCTAGACTTAACAGGGAGCCAATGCAGAGAGAGAGAAATTTACAGCTGGATGTTCCAAAGTGAGGATAGCTTGTTTCTACCCTAACGCTTAAAGCCCAGATGCTATTCCAAAATTGTCAAAAGCTGCTTCATCATTAGAATTTCTAATTTACAAAAAATAAAAGTAAAGCTTTGCATTAATTTGAAGGATCTAATGTGAACAGAAATAGAGATGATCTGTACCTAACATGACACCCAAGTCTTCTCCTCCTGCATCGCAGATGCAGTTGTAACTGAGGTCAAGCTCTTTGACCACAAAATCATTCTGTTAGATAGGAAAGAAAATTCTGAATTGCAGCTTAAAGCACATATAGACGTGACACATATAGACATGTGTAATTCATTATGTATGCGGCATTCGGCAGTCTGCACTCACCTTTAATGCTTCTGCCAAGCATTTAGCTGCAGCGTCACTAAAGTCATTTTCTAAGAGAACAAAGGGAAATGAGAGAATTACCTTCTTCATTTCGCTGCTGTATTACAGTGATAGACAGAAGTTCATGTCAGCATAGCTTAAGACTTGGCTGAGCACCTGAGAGGTTGATGGATTTGAGCTTACGATTGTCTGACAGCATTTTGGAGATAACCTCTGCTGCTTTAAGGCCCAGCTTGTTGTCAGAAAGATTCTGAAGAAAAGACAAGATTGAGATTTTTGTTTTTTAAATAACATTAAGGCCATTTCTCTTGCACATACAGCAAGA
>NW_005187459.1:932032-934481 GCF_000239375.1 Pundamilia nyererei
AAAAAAAAAACACATCTACTATTACGGAATTGTTTTGCTCCATGAACATACTATCGTCTTCCAGGTCAGTACTGCATTCATCATCACTGTGCCCTGCTTGGCCCTTAGTGAACTTGATTTCCTCCTGGGATCCTCTGGACAGGACTGACTTAACAGAGGGCTGCTGCTTTTCCTCTTGTGAATTGGACTGAAAATCCACACTGTCTTCATGGATGTTATTCATCACGGCACAAGATCCTGACAACCTCAAGTGTATGTTTGGAAGACAACATAAGAGGAGCAGACAGGTAGGATTCACTGCTGCAGGCTATTAGACTGTTTAAGCAACATTGTGTAATTTTTGTAAACTCCTGTGCACTGCCACTTTTTAGGCTTTAGCATCTATATGAGTGCAAAGAGCTGCACATGAAAGTCTTTACACTGAATTTATTAGGGATGTGCATGATTTACAATATTCAGATGAGTTCTATTTAACTGCCCTACAATAAAAGAAGAAAATGTGATCAACTATGCAAAGTACCCAGACTCGACCGACAAAGTGAGATGAAAGTCTAAACATGTACAGATATTGACAACTGTCAGAAAGGTTATGTGTGGCACCCCTTCAAAAATATATAAAAATGGGGCACAATTAAAGCTACCGAGACTCTACCACCACTATCCACAGTAGCAGAGAGCACACTGGGCTGTGGGCAATCTTTAGACAACAATCATCAGTGAAAACTGAACTTGATCTTGAAATATCTTTGCATGAAAAACCCACTCCTGGTATTTCCATCAGCTTAAATATTCAGACTTCCTGTCTTCCCCAACATTTAAAAATCCTGGAAACGCCCCTGGCTATGCACTACTTCCATGAGCAATGTGAACCTGATAGAGAAACCTGCAGAAACAACACACGGATAGTTTTACATGAAGTTTAAAGATCTACTGAACTTAACATGACTTACTTTACAGCGCATTTATTTAACAGTGAGGTAGAAGAAGAGCTGCCAGCTAACTAGCTACCTAGCTACTACTGCATTTTATCAAGCAGTTAACAATTAGACCAGCAGAAGAGGGGAAACACTGTTTTATTCGGAATTAAAACAAATATTTACTTTTTTATATAAAATCCTATTTGTCAGACCTTTATTATTGTTCATAGCAGAGGAATTATCCGCCTACCTGGGAAAAAAAATCGTCGTTTTCTAGTGTTAAGAAGATGATCCAACGGCTGATCAGGAGAAGGAAAGTTATGAAAGATCCGAGGGCGGCCGGAAAATTATCGATAAAAACAAATGAAGCACACTGGAAACGGCCATTTCCATCTTAAAAAAAAAGAAAGAAAGAAAGAAAAATACCCTATATCAATTAATAATGGTTTAAAGTATGGTAATAGTGAAGACTTTGATTCGTTTATATAGATAAGCACTAGATGGCGCTGTTCACCGTAATCCCTATCGAGATGAGACCGGATGTGGTTGTAACGTGGGAGAGACCAATGACTGTATAAAGCACTCCTTTATACAGTCACTGGGAAAGACTACCAATTCTACCAAATGGGGTAAAATATAACCACAAATATGAGTTGTTCTTTTATTGCAATAATATTGCAATAATCTCCCACACCCTTTTTTAAAACATGCGGCACATTGTGACGTCGACGTGTTTTTGCTTCTTATTACTAATTGTTAACACTTAAGTGCAAAGGCTGTAGGAAAGGATCACCACGTATTTGACTCTTAATGTTCTCACAGAGCTTTGATTTGATTTTGTTTATAGTAGACACGCATGTGGGTACTTTGTTTCAAATTTGAGAAGTTTAGCTCAGAACAATACAGGCAAAATGTTACAAACATACTCCTGTCATTTGGTACAGCCTCTGTAGCAAAGAAAAACTTGTTAACAATTTATTTTTCAAATTACAAACACTTGAGGTTTTATTTATTTTGTAGCTCATACCAGCAGGTTTTAAAGGGAATTCTGTTTGATTTTCATCTATAGTGTTTTGGAAAAGTCTTGAGCCACTCCTCATTTCATGCTTCCAAAGAGCCAGACTCTTCATTTTTAATCTGGTCTTGAGCAATATTTCTTCAGGCTTTCTGGAGATCTTTCATTGTTTGGCTGCTTTTAAACTCATTCTTAGTCCAGTCCTTCCACCGGACATTTTCAGAAGAACAGAAGAATTCTTTTAGGTTTGTTAAGGTACTAAAACAAATAAACAAACAAAACAACAACAAAAACCCTACCTAACCAACTACTTCGAGAGATGAACCAGTGTTGTGTTTACATATAACAGACAACTTAGCAAATATTCCATTTTAATGCTATCTTTAGGCACTTGGTTATTAGCAACCTGACAGGTGTAACCACCAACAAGGCAATTCCCAAAGAGCTATAACTTTATCTTGGCATGGTGTGCAGTGCTGAGAAGTGGAGGGCAAAAGAAGTAGCAGGCCTTAAAAAA
>NW_005187459.1:934501-942222 GCF_000239375.1 Pundamilia nyererei
AAAAAAATCACACAAAGACCTGACACAGGACCTGAGAGATGCACCTGAACCTTCAGTCGATACATTACTGTTCACTGTAGACTCATCACATCACACATGGTTTCAGTGGACGAGAGGTACAGCAGTAAGTGTCCACAGCCACGTGTAAAGCAAAGTGGAGGGTCTATCATGGTCTGGGGCTGCATTTCAGCCGGTGGTTTTGGGGAGCTTGTCAAAATTAATGAAATTATAAACGTAAAAAGATTTTGATCCACCATGCAATGCAACCTATATAAAGTACGTGACTGGCAATGGCTTAATTTTTCAGCATGACCAATGATCCATGTATATTTGAATATGTTTAATGCATCGCTGCAACCATTGTTTTCTTAGGAAAATATAAAGAAATGAGGGGTCACTCGAGACCTTTGCACAGTATTGTACATTATAATTGGAAGAGAAAGGGATTATCAGGAAAATCCTCAAAATGTATAACGATTTTTGTCCTGCTGTTCATGATCAAATGGTAAATGTCAATACTTCAGTGCAACTTTAACTCAAAGTCACAGGGCAAAGTTTGAATTTAGTTGAGCCTCCACCAATAAGTCAAATTGCAGTTCATATCCATGTCTATCCAGACTTGACATTTTACATGACAAATGGCATCGCCTTATCTTTTTATCCGGTGTAAAATGTTATCGTCATGAGGTTAGAGTGACTGATATTAGACTGTGGACTCTTGTGCGCTAAAGAACTCATGCGATAAATCTCTGTGTAACCGTGGATAAGGATTAGTTTCATTGACCACATTAAAGCTGTAACTAAATCTGCTTTTTGGCATCTCAGAAATCTAAGTGAGAGATTATGTGTCCCAGCAAGAGCTAGAGAAGCCCATTCATGATTTCACTTCTTTGCTAGTCAGTTCATTCTTTAGTTGAAGTCAACATTTTCTCAAGGCAATATGTCACAGTGTCCTTTCCTCTCTGACCATGAAAATCTAATTAGCTCATCCTTGAGCTCAACTGCATATTTGTGCTAAATTTAAAGAAATGTCCTCCAAGTGTTTGTGAGGTATCATATTCACAAAAAAAAAAAAAAAAGAGTCCGTTCTAATAAATATACTAATAAAATACAATAAAGTACTAGGATAAATTCTACAATGAAGAGGCAGCCAGTGATCGTCAGCAGGTACTGGGGCGTCTGCTGTCGGGTTAGTTCTGTGCCGTCTGTCATTTCTCGCGGTGAGCAGTGAACAAAGGGATCTATGTTAATCAAGGCTCGAAGAAATAAAAGCATGAGTGACCTTTTCAGAGTTGTGCAAACAAAAGTAAAGCCCTGACTTTGGCAATATACTGAAGAATAGCGCTGAAGAAAACGTGATTGCACAACATTTGGTATTCTGTAATTCTAGTGTCATGACCGGCTGGTGCAAATTCAACTTCAGTATATTGCAATATTGCATTTTTACAGGTGTAACGTAATGGAAGGAAAACATAAAAGGTCTTTCTTGTAGTTAGAAAATAAAATTTAATCTATTCAGGATATCAGTTTATACATAAAGAGAGATGCAGAACAGACACTGAAATACTGCTCAGCTGAGGAGCCTCTACTCCTTTTCACAGCTGTTTGACAGCGCAACATGACAGACTGCAAAGACTGAAAGACAAATCACATCAAGTGATTCACAAGCATTTCATATATGTTTATGTATAGAAAGCAGTATAAAACAAGTACAATAATGGACAGACAACAAGTCCAAAAAATAAGGGTGTAAACATTTTGTGTATATGTGCTTTTCATGACGCCAGCGTCACCACAAATCGGATCAACCGGTAACTGCCATCGTCGAGGCAGGGTATAGAAATAAACATTGAAAAAAAACAAAAAACCTCTACTCCATTTGGTGTATCTGTAATGAGTATTTTATCCTAATAACTCTACACCTGTATATTTCAGCTAGCATACATTAGGAAAACTGCAGAACACGGCACTGAAACAATGCCACACAATCTACGCAGGGCTTTTGTAACAGAGCACCATAGTGATATTAGTGTGTTTCCTCAGCGCTGTTTCCAGTCATACTCTACTGTTTCCATTGGTCCCTTTTTTGTAGAGATGGTTGAAGTAACAACGAGGCACAGCGGGTATCAACAACAACACTTAATGTGGAGATGAACCTGGGTATTTCCAGTCTTCCAATGGACAGAGCCAGCTCGTGTAGCAGTACTGAGGAAGCCCCACAACCTCAGATCTTTGGACAAAGTCTCCAAAAGTCTCCAGCTTGGAGCTCAAGTGCTTCTTTAGAAATGTATTGCCAGTTATGTTAACATATAAACGGCAGCCACGGTGGTGCTAGTTTGGGCTTCAGGAACTTCCCTGGTTTCTCTTTTTTCACTTGGTTTCAGAGGACAGCTGCTCCAGCAGTGGGTTGGCCTCGCTCTCAGGTGTTTTGACGCTGTCGGTCCTCACGATGCATGTCGGCCGGTGGAGATTGAGCATCACCATTAGCTGCTGCCTCTCCAGACGGAGCTCCTCGATCTGGGCTTTCAGCTCCGAGTTCACCATTTCCAGACGTTCCGATTCCTGGACAAAGGCATTCAATTAGTACATACTACTGGAAAAAAAACACCTCACAGAGGACAATCTTACGCTTAATGAGTTGATATTGACATTTGAGGACAAAAACTAATCTAACCACAAACATGAATAAATGGTTTGAGATCATGAAAAATGATTTTGTTCTGCTCTTCAGCGTGCAGTGCTGAATCATGAACTCACCCTTTGAAGGAAGTCAGTCCGTTCCTTCTTTTTGTTTCGGCATCGTGCTGCAGCAACTTTGTTTTTCTCTCGTCTTCGTTTCCTCCTTTCTTCATCTTCATCCATCTGCAAATACAACGTATCATTAATATTAAAACAGAAGAGGTTTTTACATTTTACTGTTCTTATTTTTCCATTTCAATCACAGGTTGTACAAAAAAGTGGACACAGCCACCCTGAGGTTACCCCTTGGCTTACTGATTTGAAGCCATGAGTTTGACACTTTGGCTGCTACCATGTCTTCTGTTTTTGTGACCATACTTGGGTGACAGACAAAAATGACTCTTAATGATAAAACGATAAAGCCTGACTTGATTGGCTAATACTCCCATGACATTCACGTTTCACACACTCTATTTCCTCTTTTCTCTTCCTCCTCACCTCTGTCTTGATGGCCAACGGCCGTTTCCCCAGCCTGCCCAGGAAGTGCAGCGGAGACAGCATGGTGCCCAGCTGGCGGAAGTCAGCCAGCTTGAGTTGATCGGTGAGCGTGGTGGCCGAGATGCCCGCCAGTGGGCCCAGACTGGGAAGGGAGCCCGCTGCCAGCGAAGGGTCAGGTATCTGTCCCGGCATCATGTCCAACCCGGCCACCACCGCCGCTGTGGGAGGGGAAGAGGCGAGGGGGTAAAGAGAGGAAGGAAAAGAGAAAAGAGGAAGAGGGGGATGATTAGGATGAGAGTCAAGCCTAAAAACAACTCGCTGACAGTGAAAATTCAGCTTTTTTTTCTCCACCACAGAGAGAAGCATAGTGCACACACCTATTTTAAATACTTGAGTCTGTAAATCTTTAGTTCTAAAAGAAGAAATAATGAAATTAATTAAAACAAATTTTTTTAAGACTTCACGGTGCCAATACTAATATTTTTTCTATTTAATCATAATGCTTTGTTATCAATTTCTGCTCACTTTCACAAAGGAAAAGAAATATTGATTATAAATACTAACTTAATTTTTTTAAAGTCTTCCAGCCCACTACCTTATATCTGATCTATCCCTGCATCTGTACTGACAGCATCTTTTGTCTTATTATGATGTTATACAGCTTGCCTTTGACACACACTCGTTTTTCACCATTTTTTGTCTTCGTCATCAAATATCTTTGTAAATACTGGCTGCTGTTTCTAAGAATGATTTCAAAATGATTGTGTTGACAGCTGTGTTATCTTTTCAGTAGGCAGCGGGTGAAGAAAAGAAAACACAAAAACCCAAACACACTCACACACACACACACACACACACACAGACAGTGTAAGCAGCGACATACTCATTGCTGTAGCTTCACATGCAAAAGGAAGCAACGAATAAAACTTTTCAAAAAGCTTTTGAAGCTTTTTGATCTAAAACACAGATCCATCTTATCTTAACTATCGTCTTTTACCGTCAGATAATTTACAAAGAAGTTTTGATCTCTGTTCATTTTTTTTTGTTTTGTTTCCTCATGAAAAGGTTTTAAAAGTTATGAAAAGCATTTGTGCCAAAACAGAGCTGGGTAACACTCATGCATTCCATCACCACCCCTCTTCCAACAATTTGGGGTATTTTGGAGGGTTTGACCACAGTACTTTTTAATGTAATCAGGCAGGAATGAAGGACAGAGGAGAAAAAGCAGCATTCACGCAGGCATAAAGGAAGTGGCTGGAGAATTAAGACGTCTCTCTAATTACTGTAAGGCAGAGAGTTGGAAAACTTCTGATGGCCAAATAAAAAACAAATGTTCCAGATGAGAACAGTGTAACATGAACCGACTCTACCCTGTCCATCCCTGCAATCTCTGAGGAGAGGCAAACTGAGACCCACTGACTTTACTCTTACTGTTCCGCATTCAAGCAGAAAATAAAGGCACCCAAAAAATGGCAATTGTAAGCAAAACACTGGCAGACTATTTCACCTTTTCAGAGGGAATTACAAGTAGATCTAATCTATTTGACTAAATTCCTGCACACCTGATACTTCAACTTCTTTGGGTACACTGACAAAACATAGGCTCAACAGCCAAACTTGCAAATGTATCAGATGGTGTCAATGCAACTTTGGCGTTAACAGTTTAATTCACATTTGCTTCTTTGGCATTCAGCCGTAGCCAAACCTCCACAGGTTAGGCACCAACTGAACAAAGCACCTCTCACACCAAACCAACAAAGACGTGTATTGTGAAGTGCTACAAAAACAGCTAACTTTGCTGGTGGGTAACTAGCTGACAGGCTGACTGTATTTAAAGTTAAAGTAGTTAAAAGTTTTTCTTTCATTGCTACCCCTTTTTCGCTGGGCTGAAAGACTTTCTGTATTACAAAGGCCATGGAAGAGGTAATGAAAAAAGCAGGGTTATGTAACTCTATTCTAATGTACTCCACCCTGTGCATGGGCTGGTCCCAAAGTGTTTTTACAGGCTCACTAGAGTTTACTGTCGTGCATGGCGGAGACAGAATCCAGCAATCAATATGGAACCTCTGAGATATATATGAACTAAATAAATCAAATTATTTTGTCTGTCTAATTTGCACTAGAATTCATTCATTTAACCATCTGCATCAAGTGTGGTGCAGAGGTCAGGTCTAAAACAGCCCTATAACCATAAATTTGTTAAGCTAAAACTTCAGATCACATTTAAACTAAAGATGCAGTGCACGCACAGTAAAAATAAGCTAATCTTGCTAATTCTTTTGATTTGTCAGAAGTCTGCATTATGTATTAAACCCAAGGACAAGTTGATGTGTGGAGCCAGTCCCTCATGAGGCATTTTATTACTTAAATCCCAACTGCCCCCTCTCTCTCGCCCTATGTATACTCCCATTTACACTGCACTTGGCAGCAGCCTGTTGTTTTTGCTGGAGAGGAAAGGAACAAGACAGCCCTGGTTTAAGAAAAAAAAAAAAAACCCTCAGACAAAATTCCTCCTCTCTGAAACTCACAGGAGTGTTGTAGTGGAGTGGAGGGTGCCAAAGCCAACTCGTTCTAAAGAAAGAGTGTGTAAGAACAAGGAAATACAGACAATAGTAGCGCTGCACAGCTAGTTGCTGATCAATAACTTTAATGGAATTCAAAAGACGGGATCCAAACTAAATTCCGGATTGAGAGGAAAGCCACAAGAACTGAAGCTTCTTTTAGGAATTACTGAGCAAACTGTTCTTAGAGCCAAAATAGAGTCTAATATCAAAGTTGGCCAGACAGTGAGGATTGGTTTACAGACTCAAATTAGGCTCCAACCTGGACAAACAATTTTTCAAGGGAAGCTGACATTGAAGAAAATATGTTAATTCAAGTATAATCTTATTTTATGTCGATTGGACTGGCTCAACACACCCTAGTGTAACCTAACTCTGCACTGTTAGATACGTTACAAGGAAAATCCCCCATTCCTCAGTACGGCGTGTTGAAACATGCAGTTGAAGTCAGCTCTTATATAGACATACACAGGCGCTGATTATATAAGCTTAAATAAATCTCACATTTGACTGCACAACATGAGATCACACAAATCAAAAGTGTGCAGAGACAGTTTTTGCCAGCAGCCTCTAGGACAAAGGTGAAATGATGCATAAAAGAAGATGACTATCAGTAGGAGACGTGAAAGTTGAGTTATACACCATTCCACACAATTAAACTCCACTGTAAACTCTAACACATAACAGGCACTCAATGTGTCTCGGTTCTGAGTTAAACATGACTTTTAAGTTGAGTTGAGTAGAAAGTTTGTTGTGTTTAATCTGTTCCGTCTGCCACACAAGTGTCTAAAAAAAATCCCCTTTTGCAAATTCAACACCCATTCAAGCCTTAAGACATGAAACCTCACAGAAGCTTCATCTGTACAACACAGGGAAAGTTTGCTGATGCATGTCTTGCGGGGTGTAATTATACATAAAAGCATGAGTCAAAGTGAATTTTACATTTTTCAAAAAAGAGGGTACTTTTCTCCTTTTCTTCTGTCAGCAGCAGCCTGCAGCCAAAGATTAGTGGTCAGCGTTTGATGATGCAACGGCCTTACTGTGCTTTTGCAGTCGAGCAGAAAAGCCAGTGCCACAGCTTTTAGGTCCACTGCAGCCTCGGACAAAGACACCTACACAACACCAGCAGCAGTGTGGGCACCGCTAGCTCACTGAGGGGACGTGAGCTGAAGCCAAGGGCGGTGAACGGAAACATCACGTATTAGCTATGAAATATAGGTTCTGGCATTAGCCCAGAGCCAATCTAACTGCATGCGAGTTAGCTGAAGGTGTGTGCGTGCTCACGTCTTTTGCTAGGCCAAATGTGTCCATTTCCTGAAAGCAATTAGAAGTACCAAAGAATTCAGGCTCTTATAGACCAGCAGCATGACTGGAGGCCCCGTTATCCTCATTCTTTTTAAAGACTGCCTGAGATGGTCAGAGCGAGGATACAGGGGTTTTCATAGGCTACTCATTACCTGTACATAATACTGCAACCATTATGGCAACTGAAAACAGAAGTCAAAACTGCTTGCATTACGGGAAAGACATGCATGCTTCCCTTGATGCCATTTTGCCACCATTTGTCAGCACACTATTAGAGTCTAATTTTGGATTATTAAGTCGTTGCACGGGCCACACACACCAGTGCACACCTTGCAAAAGTGCTTCTACAGCTCCAAACTCAACATGAGCCCTGAAAATGAGCAATGAACATAGAGGCTGTGGCCAAGGAACACTCTCAATCTCCGGCCAAGGTCTAGGAGATCATCATTACCGTCTGCACTCAGTCAGGCTGTGTGTTGAGTTACAGCCTTTCGCAATCCTCTGAGGAAACCAGGGAATTTGGCACCAGCTTTCCTCAAGAACAGGACAGTCCAAATATACAGTGTCAACATTCCTCCAAGCCCTCATTATATTTTCATTGGAGGGACAGGACAAGACGCAGACATGGGATTAATAGGTGCTGGTCTGATGGAAGATGAGTGGAAGTGATTTTTTTTT
>NW_005187459.1:942244-953781 GCF_000239375.1 Pundamilia nyererei
GGGTATTCTTGTGGGTTAAATAGCTGCCGAGACAAAATTAACTTTACCAGAAATTCCTCTTATGGAATTGACTTAATACTCCCAAAGCAATTCAGTCCACAGCTAGTAATAGCAATACTTTTCCTTTACAGTTTGGAGTGAGTGGGATGGAGTGCAGCACATGCAGAGCTTATCTTTTGTTGAAATTACACAAGAGAAGCCCATTTAACTGCTGCATTTTATTGCAGACTGTGACCTGAGAACGACATTTTTTCCAGGCAAATCCAAACACTAAACACCTGCAGATATGCACAAAGCATGCAGGCTGTGGCTGCCATCATTCAAACATTAGTATGTGATCTTTGGCTGTGTTCCTGCTTGGTCTGCTTCGTGCCATTAAAAACAGTCGCACATCTATATTCTGCATCTGGGTGGTCCTGGTCGAGTTATTATAACGTTACTATTTTTCCTCCATGCTGTAAGTCAAGATTAGACTGTGCATGGCACAAAGCTTAGGCTTGGCTCAGACACGGATTAAAGGAGTCAAAATGCAAAATGCTGGCAAAAGCCTTTTTAAACGTATGGATTTCACATCTATGACAAATCCAAGACAAGTCCTGTGCAATCTCTGACAACATGATATTGGCCAACCAAGTCCAGAAAATTAGATTTAATGCTGCCTGTTGAAACAATCTCAGTTCTTATGTAACTTGTGGTTGTCACTTTAATGAGGTTTCATACTTTGTCCTCTAGTGTTTCCTCATCCGCCTCATGTCAAGCATACACTTGTACAGTGCAGACACTGGAGCGATCAAACAAGCCGTTCAGTGCTTTTATTCCTCTCAAAGACTAGAAGCTAAAAGGTTTATGTTTAGCTCCACATTTAACACAAAGGGTTCCATTAATCTTTTTTTTTTTTCTAAAGGGTCCTTTTATAAGAAACACCAGTGTTTCTCTCAGTAACACCTTTGGACATGTGGCTGTTTGCTTCCACAGTTTGCATCTAGTCTCCTTGGCAAAAAGGTTTTTACAAACCATGTGGAAAGGCTTATGGGGGACTACAATGTGATACTGATAATGTGATACCCATAGCAGTGAATGGCTGCTCCCCCAGCATTTTAGTATTAGCACCACTGAGCCTGGCTGTTGCATAGTTGGCTCGCTCGCCTGCAATGCGTCTGCTGTCTATTGAGTGTACTGAGGTGCAGCTTGGCAATTCTAGCTCTCCAGAGACACACTGGAAGGCATTTTTACTTAAAATAAACTCTGTGCGCCCACGTCCAGCCTCACAGCCCCGTCGGCCCCGCGCTGCCTGTCGGCTCGCCAGCCCTTCCCCATTAATCCACTGCAGCGTTCCATTTATGCAGAAACCATCCTACGGATGTGCCCAGGCAGGCGCTGGGGCATTTAAACCCTCTGCAACATGCTCATTCACTTAGACCCACACAAACACAGACACAGACACAAAGGAAGCATACAGTATATAAAGAGCACACACGAATAGTTTCCCCTGCGTGGCATATAGCTGTACGCTGCACCCGCTGAACGGTATGCACCTCCATATAGGAAAAAGCTGAACCTATGAACTTGCAAGTGACAACCATCCCCTACCAATCATTTTTCCAATTCCACGATTGGCCTCTAACCTTGAGGTCAACAAGGGCAGATAAGCTGGCCTGGATACAGTTACATATACAGTAAATCTTTTTATAAGAAGTTGATAAGGGCGTGTTTTTCAGTAGCTCACACCATCAGCAAGAGGAAAACAAACAGTCGCTGTAGTAAAAAAAAAAAAAAAAGTCAAGGGTTGGAGTATGTTTATCTGATATGCAAATATACATCTAAGCACCACGCGCGTGCACACACACACAACCCCCACCCCCCTACACACAAACAGAGTTTCCTCTCAGCTCCCAGAAAACTATACTCAAGCATTTGGGGGCCAAAGCAAAGACTACAAATGTAAGCCAATAGGAACACACATTCTTGGCTGTACTCCCATGCTCCCAAAGAAATCTCACACTTCATTTGCATTACTTATATTTCACGGTGAGCTAACAGCACCAAGATATTTTCTTCTCAAGAGAGCATCTCTGATAAATCGCATCTAGATTTGTCTTAAATTGATGCAACTTTGTTTGGAAAGTTTTACAATCTCCAGTGGACCCCTTATTTTGTTGTTAAAATGTCATGTTAAAGACAGTTTTTAAGGATCCGACACGTTTCCCCCGTTTTGTTTCTGTTTTATGTTATTATAATGTAATAACTTTGGGGCTGACAAACCAAACAGGAATAAAATAAATAATGGGTGTTAATTCTGCAGACCTGACCTGCACGTCTTATCTTACAGCTCCCTGCAAAATTTTTGCATGGAGAAGCTGGACTGGACTAAGAGTCCGATTTTAACGCCAATGCACAGAATGACTGTACAAAAACTTTTCAGACACATGTTTGCTGAAAGTGAAAGGGTACAGCCTTGCAGAGCCATGTAGCTCGCTGTAACAGGCTAGCGTAGCTAGCGGTTAACTTTGAAACTCTCAATGAGTGTAAGCCGTTGCATAACTGTCTTCAGAAAGCTAACCGACGCTTGAGTTTAGCAACACAGAAAGGAAGAATCCCGAGATGAAAATACACCCTGACACAAGCGGGCTATAATTTAGCTAACGAGGCTGTAAATAACGAGCTATAAAGCGACAGTTGCTACAACAGTTGTAACAACAACGGGCTTAATGGTTGCGGACGCAACAAATTGACTTCTGCGGTAGGAGCACGGAAAACTTTAAAACTGTAAGGAAACTAGGACTTTCTCGAGCAGCTGAGTGACAGTAGGTTTTAATATAGGAATACGTACATAAATGTCTCACGGGAATTTGTAATACATACCGAGGAAAAAATGCACTGTGGTAAATGTCTACAACGTAGTAAAAAAAGTGTGAGAAAAATGCAAAAACACGAAGCCTGGCATTTTAGCTAAATACGAACACAGAAACAAAGACTAGGAGGCAACGGCAGCACATATCTCGACGCTTCGCTAACACACTTACCTGTTGTAGGTCCAAAAAAATCCGCAGTATTAGGAGGACCGTGTGGGAGTCAGGAGTCGGATGTGGGGTTTTGGGACTAAGTGAGGTCGTTGCATCAGCCCGTTTAAGTACTGAACTCGCTCAGGAATGCGGAACTGCTGCGTCAGACGTAAGCATGGATGAAAATAGGAGGACGACTGAGGCCCCGCCCATAGCAACAAGAAAACATACACAGACTGCGGAGAGGAAAGTTTCAGCCCGGGGGACACACGGAGAGAAAGAGATAAGCACTCCCGGGTAAATACACGTCTGCCACGGCAATAAACGAGTCAATAAATAAAATTGTGACTGTAAACACACCGCACTCATCTTAGCTGCGGGTGTTTGGCACTGCCAACAACAAAAATATAGACTACCAGTCTAAGTAGTAAGTTATTTATAGCCTTTAATAAAAAGGTTATGTTGCAATGTGACAGTTTTTATCAACCATATCAGTACGTGCAGCGCTAACAAGTCCCACACAAAGAGATTTTCATAGTCATTGTTAAATTAAGACAGGGGTTGTCAAACATAAGGCCCAGGGGGGCAGAGACTGCCTGTGCAAAGGCTTCAGTCCCGCCTACTTGATGGCTTTGAACAACGTGAAAGAGATCACAAACTTCGGACTTTTAACTTTATTTTAGTACGTTTTACAGCTTTTCCCATTAATAACGACCCCACCCATGGCCATTCAGACTGGCCTGAGTAATTAAGCAATATAATTACTAGATATAATAATAGAATAATACAATTAAAAGGTAAAGTTAGATTTTTATAGCACCATCTGCTTTTTTTTGGAAATTAACAAAAAAAACAACAACACATTTTTATATAATTACAGGGCAGTCTGGTCAAATTACAGAACCTTCTATCTTTCATTTATTTCTTATATTTTAAGTCCATATAGTTGTGCTGACAGATGTACTGCAGGAGCATTTCTTTTTCAGGTAGAAAACTGTAACCTGCTGTTAAAATCACACTTGTTTTTCTCATATTAGGATATCTTAAGGATTCCATTTGCATGTCTGTGAAGGTTCTCAGTCATCCAGGTCATGGTAATCTAAGAAACTTGATTGGCCTTCTTCAAGTTTCTTGAAGAGGTTTCACCTCTCATCCGAGAAGCTTCTTCCGTTCTAAGATCTTTAGATTCAATTTGTGTTTACTCTGACAGAACGTGAGTTTCACTAGTCTGGCCCACTTAAGATCAAAGTATGTGGCCCACAATGTAAAATCAGTTTGACATCCCTGATTTAAGACATTTTTAGAGGCCCAAAGATATGAAAGCAATTCATGCATGGTTTAATTATGACTTACCAGTTCAGTGCATATGAAAATGTATTATTTGTGACCATTAAGGCCTCTAACATTCCCCTTTCCTTCTGTTGTTTTTCATTTGAATATAAATAAGATATAAACTACTGTGAAAAAATCTTGAAGGAGCTCCCATTTCTTTATATTTTTCTGGAAAAACAGCACATATGTGCACTGTTTTATTGAAACACACAAATATAAATGGAAATGCACTTTAAAAGGCAAAAACTGAAATTGAGTTTGTGCAATTCTAACAAGAGTGAAACACAATATTCACATTTTATTCAGCACAGTCTGAACTTTTGACTGACAGACCTGCCCTGTGATTTATAGATGGCTGTAGACGCTCACTGTTGCACCTCTCTGCTGACGTCTTCAACACACGTCAACAATGATTTGATCCAAAGACGTCAAATTTGGATTTATCAGTCCATAAGACGTATTGCCACTGATTCTCAGTCTTGTGTAATTTGACATACCTCAGCCTTTCCTTCCTGTTTCGTATCTCTTAGATTATATGATTGCACTTGATGAATGAAAATAAAAATGACTACAAAAAATATGAGCATTAACTAGTATTCACAAGAAAGAGGAAGGAAAAAACTTAAACGTAGTAATTAAAGTAATCTTTCTAATCTTGTGGGAGCACTTATTTAACCTGGGCATTCTTACGTGGCGCATATACACTGCTTGCATGTACTAATATCTTTATTAAAGTGATATTACTGATGAGTAGATCACATAAGCCTGCAGTGTTTTTGCAGAAGTGTTAAGAATTGACTGAGCATTGATTTAACTGATTTAACTGAACTGATTTAAAAATATTTTTATGCAAATCCCTGGAAAAACCTAGTCTGAGCATAGCCTCACAAAGGGAATGCTGACATTGGAGTCCTGCAGCCTACAAACAAAGAACCAAACAAAAAAAAGTCTCAATTGAACATCTGGAGATTAAATGTTTTTGAACTCTTCCACTGAAAACTAAGATCTCATGTTTGCTGTGGAGAATGAAAGTGGAAAGTTTGTGCCAACCTCATATCTGATTTTAACGTGCATGT
Organism: Pundamilia nyererei; assembly: GCF_000239375.1. Taxonomy (NCBI): domain Eukaryota; kingdom Metazoa; phylum Chordata; class Actinopteri; order Cichliformes; family Cichlidae; genus Pundamilia; species Pundamilia nyererei. Next base: position 947,655 of record NW_005187459.1, read on the forward strand.
TAATGAGCAGAATCTCTGACTTCACTTTTAGTTTGTAAATAGGCTTCTTTAGGCTCTGTCATATGGAAACTTGAAGCCTGTATTGCGTATGATCTACCTATTCAATAAAGTACACTACTTACAGAGGACACATACATATTTTTAGGGGATTTATGTTTTTTAAGGGAAAAACTATAGTATAGCAGTATAATTCAGGGGATGTTTAAGGTAATTTCTGTTGTTTTCAATTTAATCTGACGACTTGCTTTTCAGTTGTCAAGTTTCTACTTCAGTTTCCTTGTTGTGTCATAAACAAAACTACATCTGAAGGTGTTTTTTGGAGAGTTGGCACCACAGTTTCACTGCACTTCTTTCACCTTGTTTTTCACCCTTTACCCTTTTGGCTCTCAAAGGTACAGCTGCAGCTGCAGCATACCTTTTCTTAGAAAAGTTCAACACGAAGGTAAAAAAAAATGTGGTTAAGGAAGTTTGTTGCACAAATAAAACAGTCGGTCCTGCAGGGTATTTGCACAATAGCTACCCTGAAAGACCATTTTTGTTTTCTTTATTCATTCCTGTGAACAACCGTGAACAAAATTGTGCTGAAATATTTCTAAAGGTGGTTCCAGAAAGTTCTGAAAGCCTCATCCTAATGCTTCCCTCTACTGTGGGCAACAGAAACTACATCTAACTGGACATTTCTACTTATAGGGACGTGCAGTTATCGTTTTAAAAGGCTACAAACAAACTGTTGCCACTACAAGGAGTTGCTTTTTGCCCTCTTTCACTTTATAGCAGTGTTGAGTTATGCATCTCCTTTTATATATTGCAGATACAGCTGAGAAGTTGTGCCACAATTTGAAAATGGATGTAAACAGCGCTGTCACCCCCAAACACTGCTATTGTTTTCTGGTAAATCTTCAAACTGCTTTAAAAGCACCTTATCTTAACACACCAAGCCGTCCTCATTGTCTCTTATTGCATGTCATGTTTTTATCTTCAACATCAGCTTAGGCTCAGTTTTGGTTTTGCACGATGCCAGCTCAACTGTTCGACCTATAAAAAGCGGCTGAGTTATTGGAGGCTCACCAAAATGCCCCGCTCTGTTCCTTTTTTTAGATTCTAATTTGGTTCTCTGCTGTGATTTATGCCTCGCATCTGACGGCAGGTCGGGGCCGACTGTGCGTCAGAGTCACTCTTAACGCAGATGACAAATTTTTAGGGGAGACATGTGGAGTTAATAAAGCAGAACTGAGTCCATGACCAGACGGATTATTATAAAACACGAGGGTCCTGGACGTCTGTGGTTAAAACAGAGGTAGCACTCCCTTTGCAGGTGTAGGCTTTCAGCCGGGTTCCTTTGTGCCTGCAGGGAGGCAGCCAGAAATGTCACTCACTACATGAACACACATGGTGCACATTTGACATTCGAAGACAGAGCCATTACTCACAAAAACAATGAGCCTTGATAATGAAACTAAGAAAATAACACAGCGTGGTATACAGGCAAGTGTGTAGAGCACGTTAGTTAAAGGAAAAAGATCTTTAGTGAGTGTGTAACAGTGCACAGGAATGACCAAAAAGGGTGCTGGTAAAGAAATCCAGGTCTGTCTCAGGATGTGTAAACCACAAAGTTTCTAAAGCTACTTTCCTGTTTAAACCTTTGCAATCGTACCTCAACGCCTGCCTATAAAGAGCTTTATTATTTGTCTGCTGCAATCCTGCTTTGCATTAAAGCACGAGCTTGGGTGCACTTTGAGCAGCTGCCACCCTGATTAATGGAGAGTGAGTGGAGTTTGTGGTTTTGCTGCTCTGCCAAACTCGTGCAGAGTTCATAATACGTGGGTGTCAGAAGTCAAGGTAAAGCAAAACCAAATATTTTTTGCCAAAAGCAAGTAAGCATTTTTATTTATTTTTTCTGTCTTTCTAATCATTTGGTACATTTCCAAGTCTTAATCACATTCTAAAATTGATAAACAAGTTCAGTCACACTTCTTTATCTTTTCCAAACCCTTGGCCTGAATAAATTCCGTAGGTTAAATGTTTTGCTGTAATATTATCCAACAGCACATCTTTGGGAAATACCCAGTGAACCAGACACCTCCAGACACAAAATCTGACTCATTAACCTCCACGCTGCAGACACTAAATGTTATTTTTAACACTACTCCATTTGATTTCCTTCCTTCCTTTCTTCTTCTTTCCCAAGAATCTCAGACAGTTGTAGACTAAATGATAACGTGTCTATTAATTGTGCGAAGACTCACACGACAGCTCAGGTTATTTAAAACTTTATCACAGATGTCCTGAGTTTTGCCAGCCTTTGGAAATACTGTGTTACTACAGAATGACATTTCCCATTTTCTGACAGCACCGGAGCAAATGGAAATTCTTGTTTTGTCACAGTTTATTCAGCGAGCGTCACATTGTTCATACTTTGACTCTTGTGGCGACATGCCAACATTTAGGAGTACACTAGCTGAAGCATTTACAATGCAGCAGCAGGTGTAACACACAGAAATGCTTACATGTGGTGCTTTAGCAGACTCCATTCACAGAAATCAAGCCAACTACACACTTCATCTCTCTTTCACAACAGACTCATCTATCATAACACTACTCTTCCTCCCATATCATGCTGCATCAAATCCTACAAGAAGCACATTTTTCCCTTCCTGTAACAATCCAAATTTTTGTATGTGTGGCAACTTATTCGTTTGGTACTCAAGAAAAGAACAGGTCAGCCATTTCAACATAAACTCCTGAATCAGCACAAGATCTTTCTGATGTAATACTAAAAGTGCCATCTTGCAGTTGTAAGGAGACGGTGAGTTCACGCACGTACCAGCACCATTGCTGGCAGCGTTACCCATATCAGGTGACCTAACCTTTCCCAAAAAGCACATGACATTGATTTATCCCTGCAAATATAGCACTTCCTCGGGAATATGACGGCAAGCAGGAAACAGATTGGTAAGAAGGTATGTGAGATAACAGAGCTGGAAATGTTGAGCAACGTGATGAAAAAAAGAAAGATGGAAATCTGGCAAGCGATGTGAGACATACTACAGGGGGCTGATATCGCTGGAAATAAGTCCAACCTGAAAGCCTTCGAGCTTCTTCATGTTTCGCTCAATTCATTTAAGTTCAACTATAAACACAGACACACAGAAACATATATAAATACCACATGGCCACATAAAAAAAACAAGGCTGCCACAAATCTGTTCAAATCTTTAAAAGAAAAGATTTGAAAGTGGAGACTTTGTCTAAGCAATATAAGTGGAAAGTAGCAGCTAACCAGCCTGCAGCTGAGCTGATAAATGTGCACAGACGTTGGATTAAGTCTTTATAAAGCTGTTAACATGCAAACATTTGATTATTATCAAATCCCAAATGCAGTATATTAAAAACAAACCACATGCCTGCAGGCTCTTTTACACAGGAAACACTCAAACAAGTCAGAGTAAGGCAGAGGTGTGAATAATATATTTAGCTGTAACTCAGGTGGGAGTTTTTTGTTTATTCTTGCCACCTAGATCTAGGGACAGTTTAAGATTACATGTTTGACAGTAAGGTTATTGAACTTGAGCTTAAGGATTAAGCTTTTCTCGCATTTACAGGTGATGCAAGAGGAGACTGAATCTGCCTGACCATGCCCACCTCTTCTCCAACGGGAGAAGCACGCATACGAACTTGAGGAACATCCCATTCTTAATCCAAAGGCTTTAATATGATGTCAACCCACCCTTTGCAGCTATAACAGCTTCAACTCTTCTGGGAAAGCTTACCACAAGGTTTAGGAGTGTTTATGGGAATTTTTGACTATTCTTATGGGAAGTGCATTTGTGAGGTCAGACACTGATGTTGGACAGGAAGGCCTGGCTCACATCTCTGTTCTAGCTCATCCCAAAGTTGGGCTGAATGTGCAGGCCAGTCAAGTTTTTTAACACCAGACTTGATCATCTATGTCTTTATGGACCTTGCTTTGTGCACTGGTGCACAGTCATATTAGAACAGGAAGGAGACTTTCCCAAACTCATAAAGCTGGGACCATGAAGTTGTCTAAAATTTCTTGGTATGCTGAAGAGTTGACCCCTTAGTTAAGGGTCAAGTGCAACTTCTAAAAAGAATAAAAACACAACATAATCCCCCCCCCCCTCTACCAAACTTTCCACTTGCCATTTCCGTCATTTCCAATTGCTTCCACTTTGTTATAATAACACTAACAGTTGACTATGGAATATTTAGTAGTGAGGAAATTTCACAATTAGACTTGGTGCACAGGTGGCATCCTATCACGACACCACACTGGAATTCACTGAGCTCCTAAGACCGACCCATTCTTAGACAAATGTTTGTAGAAGCAGTCTGCATGCCTGAGTGCTTGATTTTAAACACATGTGGCCATGGAAGTGATTGAAACCCCTGAATTCAATGATTTGGATGCATGAATTAAGGGGGTTGGATTTTATGCTACATTTAAATGTCTCTAATGTGATCATTGTGGCTGCTGTACAGACTGAGATTTTACACAAAATCAAGCAGTTTATAAAATATTTTATGGGTTTATGAATATGCTGCAGATAAATAGGCACCTTTGATCAGATCCAGTGTTATAATACTACTGCTAATGTCTGTTTAAGTGTGCATCCAGGTCATGGTAGTCTAAGGAGCTTGGATAGAAAGCAACTGCACTTCTTCAAGTTTCTTAAAGATGTTTCACCTCTTATTTAAGAGGCTTCATTGGTTCTAAAACCAAAAGACGGACAGTCCTTTAAGTTGCTCTTTGACTCACTATTAATCATGTGCCTTATCACATGAACCAAAGTGTGAAAAAGGCGTGGTTCGTTATCAGCAGAGGTTTCGGGTGAAACTACTGTCTCACCCCATCAAATGTAAAAATGTATTCAAGAAACTTAAAGAAGTCTTTCTGTCCAAGCTCCCAAGAACTGTACAACATACAGTATGCTACATGATGCATCAGTAATAAATATCCAATAAACAACATATAACAATGAAAGGGCTCATTTCTGTGCTTGCATTTGATGCTTTAAAAAGCTGTTGTTGTTGCAAACATATTTTAATGCTTGCAGCGTCACCACTTCTCATTCTGATGACGTTGCTACTTTTTCTTACCTCAAGTTAGAGAACAAAAAACCACTTCTTTCACTTAGCAATCCCTGGCCTCAATCCCACTCTTAAAATAAAAACTCCTACCGTTCACATTTCACACACAAAGTTTGGTCGTGAACAACTCTGGCTCTCTGATATGGTACAACTGTGAAACAGGCTTCGGGAGGTGAGAAGCATCACGCTGCTGGACACACATAGTTTGATGGAACAAGTGGAGTGGACGGAGTGAGTGAGTCACGAAGCATCAGAGCTGTTGACGGGCCCATCCGTCAGCGCTCTGAAATAGCCATGCGCCAGGACATCACACGCACACAGTTGATATATAAAAAGAAGAACAAGAAGTTTAGTCGTGAGATAAATGGTGAAGAAAAGCACACAGGACCCTCAGAAACACTGAACTGAAGTTTGTCTAATATCTGCAAAGGTGAATGTTTCTGGCACTTCCAAATGAATTAGATTGGTTTATGCACCATTAAAAAAAGCTGAACCAGCCACAAACAATTTATCAGCAGCAGATCAGGCATGTCCATATTCAAGGCAAAGCTTGAAATGTACATTATTTCTTGAGAAATGACCTCAGTTTATTGCAGTGTTTGTGCTTAAATGCATCACTGTTGCAAATAAACATTCAGAAAATATCTTAAAAATAAAATAACTCATCCTTAATGCCATGTCAGTCAGTTTCACAGTGCCAATATGTGGACTTTGTCTACATTTGTCTAAGTCTCGTATACAGTGCAACTGGAATGTATTGACAGTGCTTCACTTGTTCCACATTTTGTCCTGTTACGGCCTTTTTCCAAAGTGGATGCAATTATTTTTTCACCTCAAAATTCTACACTACACCCCATAATTTATTAATTTATTAACAACAGAAGACAAAAATATAACGTGTATACAAATACAGTGGGGCAAAAAAGTATTTAGTCAGCCACCGATTGTGCAAGTTCCCCAACTTAAAATGATGACAGAGGTCAGTAATTTGCACCAGAGGTACACTTCAACTGTGAGA